>NW_014555488.1:732531-1075668 GCF_001313825.1 Dinoponera quadriceps
GGGGGCGGGGGAGAGGGCTAGAAATATCTCATGCGAGTCATGCGGAGCAATAAAAAAACGTGTTTTCGATTAACGTGAATTAACGGCGCTCCTTAACTCCCGATTAGCTTTCCATTAAAGATGTTCTTTATCAGCGTATTATTATATATACTATTCATAGCATATACATCTAGTATGTTAATGAAAATACGAGGTCGAATTGATGGAGATGTTAACGTGTCCAGCGACGCAGCAATGTCGCGACGATAAATATAATAACGTTAAATATATNAAGATCACATGAATTGTGCAAATTGACGTTCTTCGGTATTAATGCATTAAACATTACGGTGCAATTTAAAATAAATTGAGTAACCGCACGAAAATCACGTTTATTCTTTATTCGTTCACACGCATTATTAATACGCTGTATTAATTCAGCTCGAGCTATTAGCTTTCCTTTCGTGTATTAAACTTATAATCTTTATATTTTCTTTCTTTATATTTTCCATTTTTAATTAAAAATATCTCAAAAAATTGTACTGTCGTTTATAAGCTTTAAATATTTATCAATGGATAACCGTTTCGAATTGGATCCATATTTGCAGGAAATTGTCTACTTCAGTTTAGATTGCAAAACATGCTCTTTAAATTGGTATCTCTGTATAATGTTACGTTAATGAAGTTACTATGTCAAATTTTGATGGAGAATACGACGTTTCCGATGGAGAAGATCGACACTCTGAGCGCGGCACGACGCGGCGCGAAATGCAGCGACTGTTCAATGACGCGCATGTAAATAATGCGTAAGTTCGTTCGCATGTAGTTTTCTCCTTGATGTCCGCCGACACCAACGGGGCTCGTCGATTGGAACAATTTCAGAAATAAGGACGCATAGTTCATTTCATCACCGCGACCGATCGCGAATATCAATGAGCGAAGCGTGACACGTGCGAAACGCGTTCCCCTCCACTCCGGAATTCGCTTCTCCTCGCCGGAAAGGCCGAGGAAACCCGTTGACCGCCGTTGAGTTGTCACTTTTCAACGTTCACTCGAACCCTCGAATAATCTGTCAATTTGTTCAAACATCTCAACTCCAGCAAACACCAACCAACAGTAACATACACAAAAATATCATAATTTCCCACTCGACGACGTGAATTATGGTAAAAAATTGTGCGTTAAATTTAACACATTTCACATGTCCAAAACGGCCCGCAAAAGTTTTCATATTAATTTAACACAATGCGAATATGTTGAAGAATAACAAAAATATTATGCGAGAAATGAACACATGTTAAAAATTTAAAATAAAAAATGTTAATACGGACCGATTTTAACACAGGTACAAAATGTGTTTTTACTGTACCGTTATGTACAACGCACGTTATATTGCACTTACGATGTTGAGCGAGAAATTATAACACTAGTGTGTAACGTTACTGTTAGTTGGTGTTTATTGGGACGAGAGGACTCCACGATTAGGCCGTTCGTTCGCACTTCGCGCACAGTAAAGAATTTTATGTTAAAGACGGCCCGCTGAAAATCTTGACGAGATGAATATGTTCAAAAGTGAGAAATGTTAACAAAATGAACATGTTAATTTAACATTGTATTTTTGTGCTATTGAACACACTCCTCATGTTAAGATAACATCAAAGAAACATCAAATTTCAGCGGGCCGTTCTCAACACAAAATCTTTTACTTAAGCTATGGGCTCCTTTGCCGAGGAGGAACCAGTCCCGCCGCGTCTTCTGAGGGCGATCGACTCCGAAGATAGAATCCATGAGAGAGACGAGGTTCTGCGGAACCGGGGGACACCCCGAGTCGCGGAATACCGCGCGGTAACGCGATCTCGTCGGCGTCCCCGGGGTAATTACGGGGGCCTCGCTGATTGACCGATTAACGATTTGCACGATCTTAATGCGATCTTAATGCGGTCCTGATGCGAGACAGCTGAGACCGTGCCGCAGTTACTCGTCGCCGAGCCTCCCGACGCTCGCCGTGTCTCACCGTTGATCTGAATACGTTCCAGCTTGGCCTTCTCGATCTTCTCGATCTCTTCGCGGCCCTCGATGTGGTAGAAGATGGATGCGCCCAACAGCAGGTAAGTAAGGAACAGCATCAGCAGGACCAGCCATTGTTTCTTGGACATCCTCGGCCTCGTGAGGGGGCTGCGGGTAACCCGGTGGCGGCGGGCAATCCGGACTGTGGGAGCGATTCCGCGATTCGACGGGCGGTCAAGTGATCATGATATATCCCTTCGTCAGGAACACCTGCCGGTCCTGTTCATCGCCGCCCTCTCTCCTGCGCGCGGATCGAGCCGGCCTGCACTCGGCTCGCTCGCCACAAGCGTACTAAGTCTCTCCCGTTGCGCGCCTCCCTTCGGCGCTTCCTTACGATTGCCGACGGCAATCGCGTCGATGGCGTGGTGACAAGCGACTCACGAGGACGATGTTATCACCGGTATCGATATCGTCGATTCGTCACGAGTCTCTTTCGCCGGCGACGACGCCGCGAGATACCGCGTGCTGATCTAGGTGTTGCTGCTGCTGTCGGCCGGCCGCCATCGCGGATCACGGACGGTCGTTCTCCCCGGTGATGACGGTATCAGGTGCCCGAGCTCTGCAAACAGAAAATCGCTGCGGATCGGTGCTTTCGGATTTGCCCGGCCAACACGCGCGATGATGATCGATGAGGGCGGGGGCGCGGAGAGCGGCGGCGCGGCTCGAATGTCGCGCGCTGTCGATTCCTTTTTGATTTAATTAACAGCTACGTCACGAGCGTCGAAATGTCAAACAGAAGCTCTGCGACGAGCCGTCGAGCATTGACGGATGCACGGAGTAAAAATAGTCTCAAATCGATGATAGATATTCTCGTGTTTAAGCAAGGGTATTATAATTGTTCTCAGGTGATTTTTCGTCTCGAATCACGAGTTCTGCATCAATACAAATTCAATCGAATCCAGACGAAGTCTTCTAAGAAGATTGCAGTATTCTCGCTAGTAGATGAAAGTACACGGGAGAATTTATCTTAAATTAAGAATAGATATTCTCGCACATTCATACAGCAAAATCTCCAAGGATCTCCTAAAGATGCCCACAGGACGTCCGTCGGATATCGTACGCTGTATGGATATAAGCAAGAATTAGAAGCATTAATAATTCTATGCAGCCAACACGACATCCGTGGAGAGAAATTAGTATTTCGCCGGCAAAATATTCAAGTATAGTATTCCCCAAATCTTTTTATTCAAATTGAATGAATAATTGAATGAATAATTGCTGTAACGAGAAGATTATAATCTTGGAAGATTTTTCGAATTTGTATTCATGGGAATATATTACTTGTCCTCAATTCAAGATAAAAAATCTCCGGAGAATATTATAATATTCTTGCTTGTATATGAGGATATCTGATTTTTAAGGCTTATTTTTTCCGGCGTATCTATTCTCGATTTAAGACTAATTTTTTTCTGCGCAATACCTTCCTGCACTCCGCAGCAGACACGTCGTCGCATCTGCGAGGATCCGGGTATGTTTGTTCGATCGATCAATCAGGCCGGAGGTTACGGAACGGATTCGACGGTTCATCGAACGAAACAGTCGGTGAACTTTCCTGCTCGGTTGATCCACGGCTAAGAAACCGTCTCCGTGCACTTTCGAGCTACCGTAAGCGAGTCTCCCTCGACGAGTCGAGTTTCCAGTGGTTACGCAATGCGCTCGTCCGCCACCGGTGAACGCCATATATCCTGCCGACCGATGCGAAGCGATCGATTTTCGCGCGAGGATGATTTACGACACGGAGAAACGACGCGCGTTGCGTCCGCGGCATTGCGCGCGAATTCGCATAAATTTGCGCGTCGCGCGAGTTCCGAGGACGAGGAGCAACTCTGGGAGGGTCGCGGAGGATCCGTGACGGACCTTCGGCGAGCTTACACCGAGAGAAATGCCGTTAAAATTGCGGTTATTTTTTGCCGCTGCTATTTTTTCTTTTCTTCCGCACTGAAAGGAAAAATATCTAAGACATAAAACCTATTCATTCGGTGGGTACTAATGACATGTTTACTTAAGAGTTGCAGGATTTCTATATCAAGTAAAATATTTACGCTAACTAACAGCTGGAGATACGCCAATCTTGAAACTTTTAGTTTCAAGAATTTCAGAAATTATTATTCATTTTTAAATATTTCTTTATCTCAGCACAGTTTTTTTATCCTGAAAACAATAACGGCAATATGCATGCAAGGTTATTATCACTGACAAGGTATTAGAGAAACAGTTGTCCTCCCGACTACAATTCTTTCGCTGTGACGGGGTTACAGTTACAAATACCGAGCACTTTTTTGTCCAGTGTAATTCGATCGATCACGCTAGTATGGATCATCGCCTCCAATTGATGAGACTAATTTGCGAACGCGTCTCGTGTGTGGACATTTCCTTCGTTCGCGGAAACGGCACGCATGTAGCGTGCCGGTCTCATCGGTGAAACACGGGGTGGAGTCTGTACGTGGTTAAAAGGTCTCAAAGAAGATTCGAGGTTCAAGGCTCTCCACTGATTGTCCGCTGACTAATTGCGGGCACGTGTTGGTGACCTACGATCTGCGTTTCCCAAGCAAACACGCAGAAACGTCGATCGCCGGTGATCATCGGTAGCGACAACAGCGGCAGCCCGTGTGCTCGATTTGTCTTGATCTTCTTACGTTATTGCGTATACATCCATAAATATGATTTATGACGCGCGAGGAACGCTTCGGCCGTAACGTCTCGCACGTCGATCTCTATTTGCTAATAACGCTCGATGTGGACACCGCTCGTTCGCGCACACGCCCGAGAAAATTGACATTCCGCGTGGAGGTCGGGGCCTCCTTGCAACGAAGGCTCCTTACGAATTTCGGGCCTTTCCCGCGCCGGAGAGGTCCTCCGATCGGCGAGACTTGGTACGAGAATATAAGGATATTGTATAACAAGGATGTGCGTAACAAGTTTCCTCTAAAGCATCTATTTCTGTCACTGAAAGTGACAGAATTATTGAGGTGGTTCGTTTAAATGTCTCACCCTGTAGGCAAGAAATATAAATAGAAATAGAAATATAAATAGAGAGAACGAGCCAATGAGAACCTCAAGAACATCGATTTTACATCGTTCATTAAACGATTCGCTCGCACAGATCTTTCATGTGGATTAATACATTTTCAGCTATTACTTAAAACGCGCATACATGTGCGTGCGAGGAATCTTAAGAAATAGCTCGTACGATTGCAAAAGAGATTCGACGTATACGAATTTAATAATTGTCGCTTATCACTAAATGAGAAACGCTCTCTCTGGGCCTCTTTGTCTCTCGTTGACAAAAGAATAACGTCAGCCGGTCGTCGCGGACCTTCGGCGAACTTGACGATCGATCACGCTAGTACGGATCATCGCCTCTAATTGACGAGATAAATTTGCGAATACGCGCGTTTCGTGTGCAGATATTTCCTCAATTCGCGAAACGAACAGAAATTGCGGCCAATTTATCGCGTTATTCTTTCCTCAAGTGCAATTCGCAGCTTTTCCGCTGCTGTGCGCGTCCCATGACGATGAGTCGAGAACTTCGGCTTGAGCTTATTTTATTTCTCGATAAGCTTATATTAAAAAATCCGAACATTTAATTGATTCAAATTAAATTCTTGTTTGGGCTAGCAAATGTGTTGGTTATAAGAATCAAAGTTCCCTGAAACGAAAATGAAAAAAATTTAGTTCGGACAACTTTTTCATAATTCTTATAATTAAAATATTTGTTTGCCCGTATCGAAATAAGAATTTAATTATGGATCAACTGAATGGATTTCTCAGTGAAGTTTCCTCGGTCGCAGAGTATTATCGAACACACCCAAACTACCTTGATCAAAATATTTTGCTGAGAGCGAAATTAAAAAATGAAAGTAAAAAATTACTGAATATATATAAGAATAAATTATAATTTTCCTTATGAAGTGCAATGTAATATTGTGAAATATAAGGAAAGATAAGGTGTACTGTTGAAAAGTAATAAAAAAATCTTGAAATACTATATTAGACCGCAAAATTCATTGAATATAACTAAAAACCGTGTGACTTTTTAAAGAAAAATTACTGAAATGTCAATTAAAGTAATTCTTTAGTAAAGTATTGATGAAATGATAGTAAATTGAGAGAGATTTTCCATGATATTTTCGGTAAAATATTTCCGTCAGGTTATCCATAATTGCGCTCCTGTTCCTTCCATCACGCCGCCGCGCTTTTCGTGATTTTAACGCAACGCACTTTGCCACCGTGGTCTCATGGCACTTCAGTAATAATTATAAATCTCTCTCGGGGCCCGTGAGCTTGAACGACACGCCTCGTGATGCGCAGGTTAAAATGATTACTTGTAGGGGAAACAGAACGTTTTACGAGCGCCTTTTAACTCGAATAATTTTATGGCTGTTAACGGCCGTTAACAACTGTTATTATCTTCCATTCGCTGCACACGTCATCTACGCTGCGGTTAAAATATGCCGATACTAATACACACATGCGGTAATTAATGTAACAGTCCACGGAAAGAGAATATAGAAAGAGAAGTGCTCGTCACGTGGGACCCCCGTACTTATCGCGCCGATCAAATTGTGATTAATAACTGGAACTTAAAAGAGGAAAAAATGCTCTCGAACATGTTAGCATTCTCTCAACGCAGAGATTACCTTCATTATATAATATCTGTGTAGTGTCGCATGATAATGTTGAGCATTATTCTAAAGTACAATATTGATGGCTCGCGAAAATACGCGACCGCTCTCATACTGAGAAAAAAATGGTAGAATCAGCAAAATTTTGCTTAAGAATGTATTGTTTATTGAGTTGAAATGAAGAAATTATGAAAAAGTTACAAATTGATCTACATTGCGTTTAAAAGTTACATTAAAAATAAAGTACATTAAAAATAATTTTTAACAATAATTCAGGGCATGCATCAAAAGTTACTCCACTTCGAAGGAGGTTGTAAGGTGAAATAAGTTGATAAGAATTCGATGAAATTTGCACCACGTATACATTAAAATATTATCTAACATATTGCTCGTACAATTAGAATAAGATTGAATATTCGAGAGCTGAGATATTTGTAATTGAAATTGACAATTTTTTACGCATTCCTTAAAAAATTAGCATGCTATTTTTAATTTACATTTTTAATATATTTTTAATATATTTCTAAAAATAAGATTTTGACGAAAAACTACTATGGTATTAAAAACTAATATATGTAGACAAGGAAAATTAAAAATACTAATATTTTCGTATTTGTAATATTGTATATATGTCTACCTTAATTTCGTTTCAAATCAACATTTATTATATAAATAGTAAAGTAAATGTACAGGAACGTAATTTTGATAAATATTAAATTTATGATTACATTTATGAGCGGCCCCCTTGATGCGCCGTTGAAAATCCGGCACTTATACATCCTTAAGCGAATAAAATTGTTTCAAGTACAGCTTGTTTAATCTACCGAACAAATTATACAATTGCTGTTATGAGTTATCAAAATTGGTTTAACGATTGCGATTCGGTTAGCAACCGTATCAACGCAACGTTGGCTGCGCTAACGTGCGATTCGTTCAGATTTCTTTGAACGAAGCTAACCGCCGATTTTGTAGATTCAATTTCTTTTTCCTCTCAGTGCAAAATCGCCCAAATCGCGTTCGCACGCTTTTTCCTATTTTTAGGCGCGATATGACAAAATTTTGATGTATCGCAGGATCCTTCCATATATAATCACGACACACTTTTTCAAACCAAATCAATCAATTCGCACACATGTTCGATATATCAAAAATTGCGCGACAGTAGTGAACACCAAGAGATAGCGGTAGTAATCGTAACAACGTAATAGCAATCGAGCCGTGTACATGGGATTGCAATTACTAAGTTATAGCATATCTTTTTCTTCTGTATTCTACCACCTGAGAGATAACATCTGAGATTGATGTCGATATGACTTATCAACGACTTTTTCCACATTTTTCACATTTTTCCAGCCGTTTACGTTGTTGCCACGCGAAAATTTGTCGCGTTACTTAATTAACTTTCCCCTTCCAGTATTTTTCTCCTTTCTTTCTTTTTTTACCTGCGAGACGTGAAACGTCACGTTATTTTTATTTCGTTTCGATTCGACATGTGACGCGACGTGTATCTCAGATTTGACGACGAGCGAATGAGATTTCAAATGCCGATTTCGTCTATCGCGTAATCTCTACGCGAATCGAAATTACAAAAATCACACATTAGACATCGCATCGAATACGACGATTGGCCGTAGAATATCGCCGCTCTTTTAGCGAATTACTCAGCTCCTTGATTGGCTCACCTGTCTCATATCGCTGAAGCGCGTATCAAAAGGACGAGCCGCATTTTCCGGCGGTGTCGCGAAACTTGCGCGTTAATTTTCACGGGCACATTGACGAAATTCCAAAACGGTGATTTCGTAGTAGCGACGTTGAGGCTTCGAGCGTTACCTGCGGAGATTAGAACGTATCAGCGCGGTCGAGTACTTGGCCGAATGGAGACTATCCGTAATCGGGAGCAGCACTACACAAAAGATCGCTCGCATGGTGGGAGGATCGAAAAGAAGTCCTATTATTCTCTCGTTGAAACTACGCGATGTACTAAGTACCCTATAAATATGCGAGAGAATGAGGAAAGATACGTGCCAGTAAGCAAGAAATCATTAACATGACGTTGTTACAATGACATTCTGTAACATATAACGTTTTAAAATGTGCAGTTCTTAAGTTCTCAAATATGTAGTCTCTTAAAACGTGTTCTTAATGTCACGTACGTCATCGTTAATAATACTCGACCGAAACATTGAAAATAATATTTCTACACTATGCTTTTAATATTTAACAATACTACGTTATCAAGTAATGGCTTAGAAATATTTATAAGATATTATGTCAAAATGTTTATAAAATCCACGTGAGATCAATGTTTTAAAAGATCGATTTAATGTTTCTTGCTTACTGAGATGTTCATTTAAGAGAATCTCAGTGAGCTACTCTGTAATTCTGACATTTTACAATTATTGTTATTTTGGAAACAAAAAAATATTTTTTAAGGGGTGGGGAAAGTGCACTGAGATTTTTAAAAATAGATACACATACATGTGTTTCTCGTTATCTGACTTTTCGAAATTTCTACGTTTAATTTCCGAAGCCAATTATTTCTCGATCGTAAAGCCGTATATCGCCCGCCATATCTCGTGACTCGTGCTTGAACGTGCTAATCAATCCGTTTAATTAGCGATCGAACACTAATGACAATACTCGTACCCCTTTTAGCCATGAGAATCCGATTGGCAAGAAACGTTAAATTTATCTGACGGATCCAATGCGTGACGGACTATCTTTAGAATCTCCGGAAAAAATTGATTGACATTTGATTCTCCCAACTTTGCTTTTATTTCTCGTTTTTTTTCTTTTCTTCTCCTTTTCACCGACCACATTTTTAGACCATAGCGTTACATCTTTCACTTCTATCAGGTAACTACATGTATCTCGACTACTTACCAAAATTTTTTACAAAAATATATACGTTGTAACGGTATTTAAAAATGAAAAAAGCAATTTAATTCGAAAAATTAAGATATGTTACAAAAACACAATACATATGTTTCCCTTTCGTTCGTGGAACATTTGTGCATCACAACGATAATCGTATCCATCTATTGTTACAAAGTATGTCATCACAAGTCTTCCAATCTTCTACGTTCTTTTTCTTCTTTTTACAATGCATCGTCTCGCTACATTTTAATATCAATTACGATGAAATGTATCTTTCGTCGGATTCACTACCTACACGGCATTATATCCCTTTATATATCACGTAACCTGCGTTACGATATTTTAACGTTTCTCAATTCGACGGAAGCAACACATTAGCCTTTCTCGCAGTTCACTTCGGCTTTGAACATCGCAAATTTAACATACTGCTTATCGCGGCATTTGGCAGCGCGGACATAACTTTCTCTCAGACTTCCCGCCGCGATTTAGGAAAATAACCGAAGACGACGCAAAAAAAAGCAGCCGGCGCGGGCCGTCAGAAAGAAGAAGTCAAGTGCTACAGTCCGTAGACAACAACAGTAAGACCTAACTGCACGCACGTTTCAGTGTAACTTTTACCGGCAAAATTAAAAATAAACGTCACTTCAGTCATTTAGTCGAAAGATAAAACAAAATTGCACAACGACGCAATATTGCAAGCTGCAAGTGACATCACGGTATGCAGCGCTTTATCAATTACCACTTATCCTAACGCGCAAGTTTGTGTGAACGAGAGGTTCAGAATGATACATGAAAATATCGCGCGTACACACTCGATAACTACAGATGGACAAAATGTAATATATAGATATATGCATATATATATATATATATATATATATATATATATATATATTTCCTTCCACATTTTCACAAACTTTCAGGTAAGGCACTGCCTTCAGTTTAAGAAGAAATCAACAGTATATTGAACATTGAGCTCTTCGATAAACTTCGCTAAAATCTTGTCTCGATATTACGCCTGGATTAAAACCGATGCAATTTCGGTGACGTATCCGACATATCTTCGAAGTTTCGGATACTTATTATATGAGAAGTATTGAAGCGCAACATTTACGTCTTACAATATTCCCTTTCGCATTACAGTGCAGTCTCTCTCTCTCTCTCTCTCTCTCTCTCTCCCTCTCTCTCCCCCCCTCTCTCTCTCTCTCTCTCTCTCTCTCNTCTCTCTCTCTCTTCCTCATTCTGTCTGTCAGAATGTGTTCTTCAAATAAAAATGTGTAGCAAAAATAACACTTGTCGCTCGCGGTGCAATTGTGAACTAGAAAGGTTCCGGAAAACTCCGGGGCGTTCACGCACTTGTGAGTGTTTCTCTTCAGCTCGTGTCCTTGTCGCACAGGAAATTCAACGTTCACCGAAACCACGTCAGGTTCAATCCTTACCTAATGTTAATGACTATTAAATGAAGGTACTATATGTAGTACAATAACCATCGCTGATTATTACAAAATTGCCGACGCGCTCTCCTCGGTAAATTTACGAAACTGATGCATCGAAATTAAATCACTCGCGTCCCCTAACTAGAGCTACCAGTTGCTCGCACAGTCGCGAACATCAGCCGTTTTGACAACGTGCAATTGATTACATCGCGTAATTCACTTATTTGATTTTGAGCTCGGGTATTAAGAAGTACATTCTCACGAGTGGATCACCAACACTCAATGCTCGAGACTTTCCCACGTCGTGCAATTAGCTCCTTCCTCTTCTTCTCTGGCATTAATTCCATCCGAATTCTATATCCTCGATCTTGATGTTCAGTTCTTCGAAGGACGTATCGATGCCAGGATCGTCGAAATTCTCGTCCAGATCGATTTTCTACGATTCAAAATCTCAACTGAGACATTTTGTTTAGCTTAAATTTTTAACTCACGATAAGAAATAATTGCACATACGCTTCTACCGTACGGATATCAAATTCTCATGCGAACCTGCAATGCAGCGATGTGCGAAGGATCACCAACCAATAAAATCTGCGGCTCCTTATCGCTTGCATCGTCGACTATCTTAGAAATCTGGACCTGCCCATCTTTGCTTGGTAGTTTGTGCTAAATTCAATTCAAAATCAGTCACAGAGATGCGTGACACGCATAACGATAAATATTACTAAGTAGTACTGTCAATTTCGACTAGCCGGATACCCAGGTCCGATTAATTTCAGATGTTACAAATTATTGATTTTCCTAACATAAGAATAAAATGGAATTTTTCTAACGTACAAACAAATCACAACAAATGTATTGTACACTCGTGAATACTTACTCGTTGCGTATTTTCTGGCCGTCAGGGTAATATCCGTGAATACGGGCGTCCGGATACCCGGATACCCAAACACGCGGGTATCACCCGAGTATCAAGTTACCCGGATTACATCGACAGTATCAATACAAGCACAATGGCGCAACAGCTATTAAACCGAGTTTACACCGAGTACACTCACGGTTTCTTTCGCGGCTTTGCTCCTATTCTGACTAGAGATATCCAAAGCATCTGGGAAAAATGCATCCGTGCCGCCGTCGTCGCTGTCGACAAATGCGTGTGCCGTTCTCTTGTGCATCACCAGAGTGCTGCTCTGCCGGTATCTCCTGGAGCACAGCGTGCACTCGAACGGTCGTTGTTGCGTATGTACCTGAAAATTGGGAGTGCGATTAAAAATCACGCGACACGTTCAAGCACACATCGTGTCGAGACCGTCGCCGCTTCTCTGGTCTTTACTTTGAAATCCGAACGTGGATCCTAGACAGAGAGACGGCAATTTTAACGGTAACGCAACGCAGAGATACTCACAAGATGATGTTTATACAGACTAGAGTACTCGGTAAAGCTTCTACCGCAATTTTCTATGGTGCAAATGTAAGGCTTCTCGCCGGAGTGAATGCGCATGTGGTTCTTGTAATTCGTCGCACTGGCGAACGCTTTGCCGCACATCGGCTGCGTGCATTTATACGGCCGCTCGCCAGTATGCGTCCTCACGTGAACCTGATGAACATAAAGTAACATCTATCGTTAACATACACGATGTTCCATATTTAAAATAATTTCATCTAATATTTTACTCAATGTATAATTTTATTGAATATAAAAATATATTATGTAATTTTTATTACGTAGTCTTATTTAAAGTGATATTTTAATATCACTTATAATAAATTATTTCATTATATTCAGGCATAGGAGCGGTTTAGCTGTCAAATATGGTGAAAAAAGAGGGTCTCATTCTTGAAAAAGTAACAAGGTGTGTTCTACATATACTTATGACAGCCATTATCTGTTTTCTTGGCTTGTTAATAATTCATTTTGTCTTGGTTAGTAAAAGCTTGAACTTCGACATTCAAAACAACTTCGACAGACGAAACAAAAATAATGAATGGACAAACGCGGGTACGTCACGGACAACCGATTCCACGGCGTAATTTAAAGAAAACAGATGTACTTTTGACGGCCATTGTCTTCCTGACAAACTTGACAAAAGTACCTTAAAAAAACCACAGTTCTTCACTTTACGAACATTGTGTCATTGGAGTCATCATTATTTTCTATTTTGAAAGTCTTTGAAGAAGCCAATTATTGACCATGATTTCTTTCGATTAAGTTTTTTCCTAAAGTCGATCTCAAGTCGAGTAAGAAAAAGACGAGAAAAAGTGTCTCTAAATAGGTGAAGAAAAGCGAGTTACTCCCATATATTGTATATTTAACAAAAAATAATTTTATATATCATATTTAAACTGTCGTGTACGCGCGTTGCTTTCCCATACCTTCCTGATGTTACTCGTGGTGAAGGATCGACCGCAACCTTGAAACGGGCATATGAAAGGGCGCTCCCCCGTGTGGGTCCGTACATGTTTCAACAGATCACCCGACGTCTTGAAACTCTTGTTGCACGCCTCGTTGGAACATTTGTACGGTTTCTCGCCTGTGTGAGTTCGCAAATGCGCCTTCAGGCTATAGCCTGTCGAGAAGCTCTTCTTGCACTTCGAGTGGGTGCATCTGTACGGCCGCTGACCCGTGTGCGAACGCTCATGAACCTGCGACAATGGAAATTAGGCTCGGCAGTTCCGTCAAGTTTCATAACGTATACCTCCGTGTGATAGGAAAAATCACGGATGGAGACGCGGCTGTTTCTGCAGCGTCTCGTAATTCCGACTTAACTCTAACCCCGAAAACTCACCTTGAGATGATGCGGTGTGCTGTAGACTTTGGAACAACCTTCTCTCGGACAAGGATACCTGATCTTTGCATCCGATAACTTGTCGATCAAAATCTTGGAATCTTTCTTCTTCAATTTCCCATCTTCGATCTCCCACAAACCCTCGCCGACGTTCACATGGCCGGTTACCATGTACGTCGCACCGTTGATAAATTCGACCTGCGAATAGGTGTTCTCCGCGTTGTCCGCAGCGGCCACCTCGGTTTGTACGAACGAAGTTGGGTCTAACTCCAACTGAAGAGCCTTGCCATCGTTGAAGTCCGATAAACCTCGTAGTAAAATAGTATTCCCGTTTTCAAGTGTCTGCAATGTTTGTGTTTTGAAGTCTGGATCTGTAAATGCACAATTTTTTTTTTACCATGTATTCCGTAATTCAATATATAGAATGAACGAGAGAAAACTCTCTCTATCTTCGTCCAATCGGAAATTGCTTTAAGAAGCCACGGTTGCTTCACATTACACTTATGAGATAATGTCAAAGTTCAAGCTGCTACTAACCAATATTACTGAGGTTATTCGTAACGAAAGCTTGACTCCCATCAGGCAGTGTAATCAGCATTGTACCGAGCAATTGGTCGTCCAATATAAGTTGCTGTATCTGTCCTGCGTCGTTGACATTGTCCTCATTGATCATCACCGACAAGCATTCCAGTATGTCCACAGGATTGTTCTAAACCAGAATCACACCAGTTGAAACACAGAAAAATAAAAGCAGAATAATTATCAGACAAACAGAATGAAAGGAGAAACGATTACAATTACTTCACAATGTACATCTCAAATTTTACATTCGTTTCCTATTCTTGAACTGGCTGCACTGATCCAAGTAGGCTGTATTCTCTAGATCTGTTTTCTGTTCCTGAACTGTACTTTTTACTACTAGAGTGAGACAAATATATAACTTGGCGTTGAAGGGAAAAGGAACCAAGTTGCAGCGCAGCCTCGATTCAGAAACAGAAAAGAAACCCTTTGCCTCGGAGAACAGTTATTGAACAATTAAGTTAGACTATCTCTGTCTCTAGATGGGACAGCACAATGTCAACGAAGCTTCATATAGCCGCACAGAAACAAAATCGTCACACAGCATCGTCCCGAGCCGAGGAATACCTCAGGGTCGCGCAGGATCATTTCCTCCTCCTGGCTGGTGATGCATCTTGGAAGATCCGCACTCTGCGCCGACATAATCCCCTACGGTGTCGCGGCTGCGAACAGACAACATTTCTCGTTGACGGTGACGACAAGAGGTGCGCGTCGCGCCTCAGTCCGTGCGCGCGACTCCATCGCGCCGACGAAGCGAGAGAGGGCCGTTCTCGGGGACGCGTTATTAACTAACGCGCGGCAGTGTGTTATTTTTACCGCGCAAATCGTATCGATTGTCGCGTAACGCAGCCATGCGCATGGCTAACCCTTTCTAAGCGTTTCGTCTTATCGTCCTGACGCGTCAGATCGGCATTCCGAAGGGACGTCGTCGCCGTCGTCGTCGCGCACCGGGTGACACAACTGAGCCGCCGCGTCCACGCGACTCCGCGTCCCGCACGACGGCACTCGCCATCTTCGCACGGCCGAACCGCGAAAGAAAAGGAGCGAAAAGGTGCAGGCGGAGCGGCGCAACGGAAATTCCTACTGTGACGGGACGCTACGCGACGCGCTCGCCAGATCGCGGTGAATTGAATTTTCGCCAGCCCCCCGTGCCGGCACACCAAAGTATCTTGGGAAATATTACCCATAAACTCGGCCGCCCGCGAAATCCTCTCGCGATCAGCGCGCGACGAACCGGAACTCCCGCCGTGGCCATCTTGCGCGGTGGCGAAGGCGCGCTGAAATTCGAACGTCATCGGCTTAGCATCGGCTTAAAGCTGTCGCTACTTATTGGCGCTCATTAAGGTACCCGGCCCGTCAAATCATTTTCTTAGGAATCTCCTTTTGAATTTTAGCCGCTTGTTGCGGTGGAAATACCACCTACACCGTTTGTAAAGTTGGGAAACGACGATTGACTACTTGGGAGCTGAGATATTCGCAAGATGATATTTTTTATAGATTGAGGTTAACGTTCTGTTTTTAATTTTTTTAAAAACATATTTAGGATTTTAATTAGAAAAAACTACTGTGATATTAAAGGTTAGTATAGAGACATTATGCGGAAATTTCAGATTATTGACTATTTTGTTTGGAAATATAGCCATAGGAAATTTATAGTTTATAATATAATATACCCACATATACATACTCGTATATGTAAATATTTATATACCGCTTTCCATTGTACGTGTATCTCTATTAGTTCAATTGACATATATAATAAAGTATTAATAAGAAAAATAAGAAATAAATATCTTCGTGTTTGTAATATTATATATATATATATATATATATGTTTTAATTTCGCTCAAAATTAACATTTATTGCTCACATAATTAAATAAAGTTATAAAAACGTATTTTTTTTTTGTAAATAATAAACTTATGTAGACCAATATTGAGCCAATGTAACGCTAAAATAAAATTTGCTAATAAGAACCTATTTTGACGGGATGCTCAAATCGATGACGAACTTGACAACGTCGATATATAATCATATATAACTATATAAAATTATTTAGAAACATATATAGAATTATATAGTTATATAGAATTCCTTATACGATTATATATATATTTTTTTACACGATTCTATACATAATTATATATGATGCTGCCTGACTTCTTTAACGACTAGCGTAAAATTATATATAAACTTATAAGGAATTACATATAATTTTATATGTTTTCATATGATTTCTTATATGATTATATACGGTTATACATGAAAAATTGTTTACCAGGAGAGTTTGGTGAAAGTCGCCCTTACATACTCGCATGTTATTCTAAACATAGAACAAAAGCCGGATGTTGATATTAATTCGGCGTTATGTGTATTCGCGTTATGTGTATTATCGCGATAACCGCGCGCCTACAATGAATTCAACATTGCCAAATCGCAGGCCTTAGTTAATTACAATAAGATCGCATCTGTACGGAAGTTGCATGCGCAACGTGGAACCGCAGTATCGCAACAATTGCTGGTATGTCACGCTCTAATTCACCCAAGAGAATACGCAAGGGAATACGCCCGCACTTTGAGACAATCTCTAATTTGTCAAGGCACGAGTCGCAATGATATCGGCACAGACGCAAAAAATATCGCGAGCCCATTGCCGGCGAAACCTATGTCTCCTGGATCTCCATCGCGAGGAGAATTATTATCTAGGCTGAACGGAGTCGTCTGTACGCAAATAGAACAAAAAATCACGATAACATGAAAATAACGGCAAAATGATGAGAAAATGACTAGGAAATCTCGATTTTCGATCATCACTTTAACGTCATCTTCTGACCTACACACAGAAAAAGAAATGCTAGAGTCAAGCTTCAAGTAAATAATTACGTCGATACCCCTCGATAAATTTTTACTTGGATTAAATTAATATTTAATTTGAATAATGTACTTATCCATTCAATCCAAGTGAAAATTTGCTATTGAAACAATCACTTACACTTGAATTTAGCACTTCATTTTTTTCTGTCTACCCGGGTGTCTTCTCAGCGACGTTGCTCTCTTCCCGTCGATCGACCGACAACTCCTCCTTCTCGTCTCGCGTGATCCCGTCTCATGACCGCGAGAACGAAAAATCCCGACTGTAGACACATTTCGCAAGCGCTAAATTCGATCGCGCTGCGGTAGCGCGCGCGGCCGAGATGAAAGTTTCGCGATCCCTCGCGCGAGTCCTTCTTGCACGGGAGCCTCCGCAAGAAGCCGGCCTCCTCCGCACGTGTGCACCCAAAGTGGGATACCTATGCACGGACATACGTACGTACGTACGTACGTATGGCGAGAAGGGGGATGCTGAAATTCGTGCGGCACCGCCGCGAGTTCTCCATTCGAACTGGATCAGTTCCTAGCCGCATCCACGAGCCGTTTCACTTGAACCAAGTCTGAGACAAACATACACACTCTTTTATCTCGCGAGGAAGAAGGGTCCTTCCGAGGAATTGACGACAACGACGGTGATTAGTGACTCGAAGAAGTGTTGATCGGCGCTCGGCGATTGATCGTTTGGCCGCGCCATGACGACGGTGGGTGCAATGGAGTTCTTACTTAGATATCATTACAACCCGACGGTCACAGTTGCACACGTAATTGTGACATAACTCAAATCAACTTCGTTCGAAAAAATACCGCTTCTCTCACACCGTGGACGATATTTTGCGGGTACGTTCCCAGATTGAACGGAAAACGACAGTTACACGTCGGGATGACGTGAAAATGAAATGGGAGAATGATCGAAAGGTGAGCTTTCATAGTCATCTTCTCGTCATTTTGATTTTGACGTCATCCTGATTTTCCATTCTACCCGGGTCTCCGTATGCAGCTCCGTGTACAGCTCCGTGTGCGTGTGTGCAGATTGACGACGGCTCTTTCGGGCTCACTAAATTCCTAGAAGTGAAGTCTCGCTGAAAACGAGCGAAAAATGGCGGTATTTTCGCTCGAAGCGACAAAAGTGAAATCATTCAAAATCGAGCAAGAGGGAATGTTGCGCTCAAGGCCTCGGGAGTGGATTTTGATTCTCCTTGTGCGAGCGAATGTCTCAGTCGGTCGGAGTGAGTATGTTCCCGTGACAGTGAGAGACGTTATTCGGGGTGACTCTCACCAAACTCTAATCAAGCTCTGATCGATCAATACTCCAATAGAGAAAAAGCGCTACCTTCAAATAAATATTTGCTGAAAAGCGTCGGAGTGGTCGTTTTACTTCGATTAAATAAATGTTACATTGCATGTGACATTTTTTTCTCTCAGTGTGTTTCACATTCAAGTAATATTTTACTTGATCCAAGTAAAATAATTACTCGAATGTCGCACTTTTCTTCTTCCAGTGTAAGAACCGCTAGCGTCAGTTTCCAGTTCTGCAACTTGTCAACGTTTAACAATAATCAAAAAGTTCATCATTTCTATCCGTATTAGCAAGATAGAATGGGCGATAACATTTGACCAACATCGTCGATTAGCTCAGAGTTTGGTGAAAGTCACCGTTACTCTTCAATTTCGAGTGAAAATGTTCACTCGACGATTCGGAGTGGGAAATTCGCTCTGTACGAGCGAAAAGTCGCTCGAATTCGAGTGATTTACTCTACGTTCCGAGTGCGATTTCGCTCTGAGGAATTTAGTAAATGTGATTCGTGCTTACTTGATCGGACGTTCCTCGTATGTCACAGGACAACTCTTGGTTTTGACATATGTACATTTCTCTTATGTTGCTCCGCGTGTCGTGAGCACCTTTCTATAACGGAATACTCTCACAGATAGGAAGAACGATATCTTCAGAATAAGAATTGCATCAGTTTTTCAACATTGTCAACATTTTTCCCACTCTTAATTTATATGAATTATTCTTGAATAACATGAATATATTTTTAGCTAGGATACGAAGTTAAAATTAAAAATCTCTTCACGCAAGAGCTGGTTTTTATCGTCACATAAGATTATGTATTCCTGCATATACATGAGAATATATTAGTCTTGAGTTGATACTATCTATGATAATTTTTGATATATAAAAGTTTTAATACACGATAACTTATTTTCCCGTGTGTGAAAATTCCGAGATGTCTGAGGAAAGAACCGATTTAGCAATGGGACGAACTTTAGCAGCGAATGCCGCAATCGAACGTCGAACAGTCGTCCGGATCGAATGAGACTTAAAGAAGAACTTAGAGACTATGTGCGCGTCCGTTTCCATGGTCGCGAATTTTCCATATCGCTCGGGACGTTTCCCGATCGATCATCTACAATAGAGCAGAACAAATGTAACTTTATGCGCTGTACCGGAGGTTCCGCTTCGTTGAATTTCAAATACTGGATTCAATAGCGACCGAGTGTGCTCCCAGGTGAAGGTGAGCGGAAAGGAAGGCGAAAGGGTGGTTTGACACGCACTGCCGAGCACGTGTACGTCTCAGCAAACCTCCGACGACTTGTTTTCGCACGCATATATATACGCACACGCACACGCATACACACATAGATATGCGGCTGTGTACGTGCTTTATCGAGATGTAGGCGCGTATGATGGTGCAATAGCACAAGTGCGATGGAATGCGGAGATATAATGGAACTGTCGCGGCCTTTAAAAATATCACCTGTTAAAGTGAAAAGCACGATGTTGTTGGTAATCTCTGTGGGAAAACGTTGCGCGGGGGAGGGCAGCGTATTTCGCAAACAGGCCATCGGAATGACGTAACGCATTCCGACGTTACGTTGAGCTTAGGCTCGCTGTATGGCAAATTAGTTTCGAAGTCTCAGGCCTAAAGAAGAGAGGGGGAGAGAGAGAGAGAGAGAAGGAGGAAAGACGTGATAGCTTAAAAATTTATGACCGCGAGATCGCGAGGGAAATAACGAAGCCGCGCTCGAGTCTTCTCTTTGAAGCGATAACGCGTAAATGTGTGCCAATTCGATATCTTACAGCTAAAATTAGAAAGAACAAATCATGATTGAATAACGATAAATATTTGAAATAATACGCAGAGAAAAATATCATTCTCTACTGCTAAGAAAGGCAGATTACTCGGTTTATTTTCCTTCTTCGAGTAATATTTTTCTTCAAGAAGGAATATTTTTCTTCTTTATGTAATAGTCTTGAAATGTATTATACAAATTTTAGAATAGCTCATTACCACGTACTCGAGAGAAAATTCGACTATGGTTGATACTTTTCGCCGTGATTATCACGTTTAACATCGTTTGGTTAACAATATCGGCACTTTATAATATATGAGTAATCGACGTTGCGTTACAGGTATTTCGTTTCTTCTCAACTGGTTGCGCATGCACACATAGACACATATACACATATACAAACACACACACACACACACACCTTCGCATGAAATAATGGTTTCATTAGAATAACGATCGATTGTAAGAAACGTTTACTCTATATAAGAACGTTCTGCAAAACATCAACTTTCTAAATCGATCAACGTGTAACGGCTTGATATTTGTAATTTTTCCGATACATATCTGTGTGTTTTATACCACTAATACCATTCTCCACGCTATTTCTACGCTATTGATAATGCGTCGTCCACGAAAAGCGAGCGACTTAGCATAGCGTTATTACATCATTTTCTTTCGAATTACGAGAATTATGAATTTCGTTACGCGGCTTGACATAAAATAAATTCTAAAAATGTGTTCGCCTTGACACGTTTCTACAATATTTTATACGCCTATTCTTTGCACCGGAGTGATTTATCAAAAAAAAAAAAAAAAAAAAAAATTTCTTATCGTGCATATATTGACATAGAAACACACACCCCCGGGCTATCTAACGAGGAATATCATTTCAAGCGGATAGCCTTGAAGTACATTCAAATTTGGAGCAGATCCTTTCTACGACGACAAAGAGATGCAACTGGATCTTACTGTTGCAACTGTAATAATAATTTCCCATACAGCACAAATCTCCGAGGGACGTTTAAAGATATACAGAGGACGTCCCTAAGGGCGCCCATCGGATAAAAAGAGTTTTACAGGTTATTAATAAATATATACCAAAATATTAATAAATATACAAATATAAACAAGTAAAATAATTTACTTAGTCAATGGTAAAGTATATAATTAGATTAGTAATCACCAGTTGCCAATTTAAAAAAATGCGGAATTTAATACGTTGAAATTTCAGCCTCAACGATTTAAGACAATACAATTAATGAATTGTGACTTAATATCAAATTTAGGGCCTTAAATGCGATGTGAAGTTTCTTACAGTTGGTCACTTAGGCTTTATTTGCGAGGTAACATGCGCTATACGTTATAATAATATCTAGATAATATCTTGAAGCCGGAACCGCGATACGATACAGTCTTAGCAAGAAAACTTTCTACGAAAGCTACTCGGTGATCCCAGTGTATCGGGTTTCGGCAACCGTGCATTGTAGTTGGCGGTGTAATGCTTGAAACAGAGGTCACACGCGCAAGTACATGTAACATGCCCCGCCACTCCGATCAGTAACGGATTAAGATATCTTGAGACCACTCCCTTTCTCAACGAAAAATTTTAGGCCAGTACATATATTCATAATCAGATTTTATATTCAAGATCAATATCTCACAAAGTACTCATCTTCGGATGCTTCGTAACCAAACGATCCGTACAACATCTTGGAAGATGCACTTGAGAATATAAGATCTGACTATGAATACACAAAAAAATGAGTATAAATAAATTTAGTATCGATTCAAGACTCATATTCTCATATACAAGTAAGAATATATAATCTTATATGAAAATAACACTTATTCTTAAGTGAAAGTAAAAATATATTTGTCATTCAAGAATAATTGTCATGGATTGGAAGGAAAATATATTGGTAGAAAGAACGATATTTTCAAACTGAAAATTGTCAATCAATTTTTCAACATTGTCAATTCACATTTTCCTCTCAATTCGCGAAAATTATTCTTAAACAACACGAATATATTTTTAGCGGAACTATAAAGAGAATTTCTTTGTGTAAGAGCATGTAAGTTACAAACAAGAATATTAAAATATTCTTAGAAGATTTTTAGTCTTGAATTGAGTTGAAATAATACTTGCATTAATACAAATTCAATCAAATCAATACTAAAAATCTTCGGTTATCGCGGATAATTCGGTATTGTTTTCCGATTACAAGATACCTGGTTGCTTTAATTTCAGATAACGGCAGTGTTGCTGCTTTTCGCGGTGACAGCGGCCGGTGCGCTGCCGCTCGCCAATGTGCACGTGAAATTCGTGTCGCCTCCCGATGTGTACGAGCACAGCATTACGACAGATGGTTTGCACTGTTGCGTAATAATGCTTTATATCGCGCTAAGTTGAAGAGTGTTTTAACTTGTTCACGTCTCTTCAGGGGATCGTACGCTAGCCCAGGACTCGTTCATCTCGATCGGCCAAAGAAGCACGGCCAAGCGGTCCAAGGATCCCGGTGACTACTTTAGGCTTATATTTGCGCGACTACCTCAGAGTCGCTGACCAAAAGTAGCATACTTGATATAAATAATACGTTTGTTAAGCGATATGCATAGAGTGAACTGTGTAACTTTACCCGAAGTATCTCATTTGTTCTCGATGATGCGGGAAAACGTGCGTCTCTCTATTTCCGACAGGTACCGAGCTTTTCTATTTTTCTCTAGTTCTTTATCTCTTTGTTGCGATGTATGCCATTCAAGGATCATCCTGTATATATGTGGCAAGCGAGAAAATAATTTTCATTCGTAATATTGTCACTCGAGAATCGTCCTGTGTATTCGTGACGAACAAGAATATAATTTGCATTAAAAAATTTAATTTTAATATAATTTGCAATTACAATTTTGCTGCTCGAAAATCTTATTCACTTATGAGCGTGAAAATCATTTGCATTCATGACTATGCCTTATGAATCGTCCTGTATATTCGTGACAAGCGAAAATGTAATTTGCAGTTTTACAATTTTACACTCAAGAATTATTCCGTATGTTTGTGACAAGCGAGAGAATAATTTGCACTCATGATTTCCATTGCCACAGATTACAATTATAGGGGAGGTTTGCGGCGAAATCACTTACGGCAGGCGATACCGGTAACGAGTCCCGAAAATGCCGAAGCTCTGTGGCCGGTCGGTGTCTTTCTTCCCCCGATCGACATCAACGATCTTGGATACAGTTGGCAAGAGGCGCAACGCAATCTCCCTAATCTCTACAAGTTGCAGGGTAAAGGCATCGTCTAACCGCCGATAATTTTTCGCTGACATCACAAGGAATTCGCACATTCTTATTAATCTACTTTTCACCGCATATTTTTTACTACGTCTTTATACTCTGGACGAAATGACGTCTTAATATCCCACCATGTCCTGAGATCGTTCTGAATGTGTTCAGGATGTCCCAAGATACTCCTCAGGTCATCCTGGACCGCTCTGAATGACTTGGGACGTCTTGTGGTATCCGGGATGCACTCGGGAAGTGACGAAAAGTTGACTGTACTTATCCCCTATTGACGTAACGGCCGTATAGCGCTGCTATTAGAACGGTATACCGCTTTGCATACACTTTGTCCCGCGGCAAAATCTCGTTTCATTCTGATTGCAGAACGAGACCCGTACTTACTGACCGGTCGTGAGGCAATGATGGCGATTAAATACCTCTACGGGCTGGGCGAGCTTTTCTTTGACGATTATCCGCATGTAAGGGCGATACTGCGTAATCAGGAGGAGAGGAGGATGAACGGACTGCACGGACATGTGTTGAGCAGTTTGAATCCCAAGTCGCCGTTCTACAGGAAAGCACTCGATCTTTAGGCTAGGGGATCGAGTTCGTTCACATTCAGTGGTGGAGTAACGATTACTGAGAGCGGGAAAATGTGCGGGAAGGTGATATGGGAATTCTCGTAGGGGCTCGAAAAATCCGTAAATGAGCTTAATTTTACAACACGTAATATTTCATATCACAATTCGCACAATTCTGTAATATATCGAAACAAAAAAGAAAATAATAATAATAATAATAATAATGCAACATGTCAAAAGATAAAATGTACATTTTTGTGGCGAGATGCACGAACGATATTCCTAAGATCACCGTTTCAGATTCTCAAGTCCGGATCTACAATAGGTGTAACAAGTCTTTGTATATCGAGTCTTGAGCTCTAAGCGCTAAATTGTCTAATAATCTGTAGCAGAAAGCGCTTCCGGCGCTACCAGACGTCGCAATTTTCGTTGAAGGAAATGCCTTTTGTCAGAATTTACATGACATTTCTCTTATCGCTCAGAACAAAAACCCAAAAAGTAGAATAGAAAATGACGAGAGAATGACTATAAAACTCATTTTTCGATCATTTTTTTTTCATCATTTCGTCGTTATTTTCTGTTCTACCCGGGAGGCTAAAGGTTTATCACACGTATCGTAGAATCTGAACTGATAATAGTGCGTAGGATGTCCCACCACTATCGCACCCGTCGAAATCGTTCGTCGATTCTCGCGAGGATTTTCGCCCTAAAGAGAGCGCATTGCAGATCGATCACTTTGGTCC
This sequence comes from Dinoponera quadriceps, assembly GCF_001313825.1. Lineage (NCBI taxonomy): Eukaryota > Metazoa > Arthropoda > Insecta > Hymenoptera > Formicidae > Dinoponera > Dinoponera quadriceps. Next base: position 757,427 of record NW_014555488.1, read on the forward strand.
GTTCACGACGGCATAACGTCGTCACTCGAGTCCTCAAACGAGCCACCGCATCATCAGGCACACGGCTGTCGTTATCAAGCCGCCGACAACGCTCGTCGTCCTTGTTGCCCCGTTACAGAGGTCCCCGTAACAAAGACACATGTACACTTTCTTGTAATTCCACACGGTGTAGGCGCATCTTTCCTCGTTGTCGTCCGGTCCTCGTTGGAAACACAATCTCTGCGTGGCGGTGCCATATTCTGCGAATGAGACAGCTCGGCAGTGAATTGTGCCCGAGTACGAGAGAGCGGCCGAGCGCGCGACAACTCGCGCGCGGCGATACAACTCACCGTTGTTCAGATTCTGGCTCTCGATGATCTTCCCGCACCATCCAGAGACACACGGCAGCGCCTCCACGCCTTTCTCGAGCGCGATCTGCGTCGAATTCATGGTGAAGGGGTCCTTGCACGAGCCCAGCTCTCCTCTCGACCTGCAGCTCACGCATCTCCGGTGGCTGCCTGTAAGGACGAATGGAACTGTCACTTTTCATCTCTTACCGCTCCGAGCGCCATTTCTACCGGCGATTAATTACCACACAATAAGCATCGATAGTCATTGATGTAAAATCTACAGTTTTAAGGATGTAAAAACTTAAAAATTAATCCGTATTAAAATGTACCCGAGTGTTGAAAGTTCTTAAACAATTCCTAATTCCTGATTTTCAACACATATATCATACATATGTTGTAAAGAAAAACTTTCCCTTTCAGTATTATGTTTTCTGAGCACCTGTTATTCATTATCACTTGTGAATTTTCTTAAAAATACACGCAAGCACACGGGCGACATGGTTTTCCAAGGAAACAATTAGAGCCCCTTGATCCTCCGTAGAAACTCACCGACACTTTCCCGAAGCATGATTGTGCAGAAAATCGCGAGGATCACTCGGACACTCGTCTGAGATTTCATCCTACTTTGTTTCTAATATCGTTCAGTCGTTTCCGGATACAGTCGACCAACTGTGATTAATCTACCAGCTCTTTAATGAATACGGTGAACGGGTAACCGGGAGCTACGATGGGACACAGCCATTTTGGAACTAAGCTCAACTGCCGGACACGTACGCCTCATAGCTGTCTCTACGTAGTTCCCCCTTTCACTCGACTTTAAGGTCATCGTATGCCGAGGAAGATCGAGGCGAGAGAATGCGAAGGAGATAGCTACGAGGTCTCGCGAAGCGTTCCCCGTACCGATAACCGGTCTGTCGCACAATACCGGGACATCGATAGTGTTGACGGCGATGAGACTGAAAGTGAAGAAAAATATCTGCATAATGCAATTTTCGCGCGATAAAAATGCGTCGGGATTTATTACACTTCGAGATCCGACTCCTTCGAGTGAAGGGAAAACGTCCTCAAAGCATAAATAACACTTGTATATCAAATGTATATGAGCAATGTGAAGTTAAAACCCAGTGGAAAACTTTTCATATGTAATCATATATATGAAATCATGTAGAAATATATAAAATCATGTATAATTCTTTATACGATTATATATAATTTTATACGACTCATTCAAACGAATCAGGTAGCATCATATATATAATTATGTATAGAGTTGTGATTATATATGATATTATGCATGAAGATTATATGTGAACAATTTTTTACCGAAAAACAAAGAATTCGTGCAAACTTACTTTGCATTTTTCAATATTATTTATACTTATTTATACGACGCTGAAAGAAATCTATATAATGCAAATTTTGCATGACAAAAATGCGGCGTAATTTATTATCCATAAAGAGAATGGAAAACCCTCGGAACATAAATAATACATGTATATCAATATATACAGTGCGAGGTAAAAGAAAAGATTTTTGCAAACGCAGTAAAAATACGAAGACAATGATCAGTACCTTACTTCGCATTTTTTTACTATCGATTACGCTTATTTATTCGACACTGAAATTATTCAACATCCTCTCCGAAAGGATCGTCCAGCGGCAAAGCCTGAAATTTCTCCCTCTGCCGGCATGTCCTTATTACACCCCCGCAATAGCAGAACAGAGTTAAGAAAAATATGAATCCCAAGTAGCCCATATGTCGAAAAAAGGCTAGAAGAAAGTAATATGGTATTGGCAAGACGGATCTGCAAGAATTGCATCTCGTGCAAAAGATTACCCGGGGAAAAATAATTATATATGAATTTTTTCTCTATATAATTGTATATCGTCAGCGAAGAGTGTTAACCTGCTATCTCCGTTTTACAAGACTTTACAGGAGCGTCAAAAATATGAATAAATCATTTTATACACACTTCAAAAAATAAAATTGATCATCATCTTTTAGTTTTTGGTTATTCTTAACTAAAAAAATATGAATTTATTAAATGCTCTAACTTTATGAGATTTTATTAAGGAAAAGAGGAGTTAGGAATTTTTATTTTTTTCGAAAATGATGCGGTTTTGTAGTTAGCAGGTTTTACAAGATGCAGGTCGTGAAGAAAAAAGACTAGTTTTAGTATAAAACCCATTTTATTTGAGAAACAATAAGTAGTAAATAAAGAAATAAATATGATAAAAAAAGAAGAAATCATTCATGAGGTAAATTATCATAAAAAATACGATAACCTTCTGGCAATGTCTTTTTGATTGATTGTAAATCTTCAAATTTACATACAGTAATGGAAAGTCTATTTGAATGCAATTGTTTCAATTTTTCAAATTCTTTGTATTCTACGTTGCCCTTTCTTTGCGGTAAAAAAGATCAATCTTCATTAAACCTTAATTTATAAAAAATGTCTCCTTCTAGTGTATACCTTAATGCTCAGAGATCCGTTACTTTTGGGTCGCCTTTTTTTTCGGGCTTTATACTGCTATAACTCATGACATCAGAGAAATTTTTGAAGAATTTGTGATCCAGATACGAAGCATTGTATTGTAGAAGGCTTTTTTCGAGCAGTAATGCAAATATTGAAATAATTTGCTGGAACATTTATAATCTTATTTCTTAAAGCTCGTTCTATAGCTGAATGCATGCTGTCGGCTTCCATTTGTGTGTGTCCTACTTCGAGGAATTTCTGTTCAATTGTAATGTTCCGAATGACGGCTAAGTTTAGCAACGCATTAGACATAATAGCATTTCGGTTTTAATAAACGTACCCGTCGCTGTATATAATAATTTTTTTATCCTTCTGGTCATTTTTCATAACCGTTAATAATTTTTCTTCTAAAAAATGTATTCATATGGAAGAGAATTCTTCAGAATTCAAGGAGCCTTCCGTTTCGTTCCACAAAAAGCAAAACCCGTCGTCGTTAATCAAATTATAAAAACATAAGTTGTGAACTTGCAATTTAGTTTTGTAATACAAAGTGCTAATATTAGATTTTGGAGCCATTAAAACTGCCTGAAGATCTACAGTGAAAACGTAAGATTCTGTTGACTTGTCTTTTTCCTTTTCTTTTCTCGCTTCTAATTTTTTTGCGATATGCAGCTGATATTCTTCTTCTAATACAGTGCCCACTTTATAGCTAGAATATCTTTCACATTCATCTTTTTTTGGACGGAAGAATGAAATATTTTGTGAATCCATAGCCTCACTGAAAACGGTTCTTAATAATGGCACGGCATTGTGTGATTTACACCAATCATCAGCGTAAAAATGATAAAGTTCCCTTTTAGAAGACCATTCGGGCAAAAGATACTTTTTAGAAGAGGAAGCTCTACAGTAATAAGAATCCATAACTGGTAACGAATCTAAAAAACTAAGTAATTACTGTCTTTTTTTCTTTAAAGGGCCTTACACTATAGTTTCTTACACTTCTTAACTGAGCCGGAGCAACATCATTTTTCAAACTATTCTTCCAGTGAAGGATTGTCCATCTACCTATACATAGTGTATTAATAAACATGGAGTTAGCAGTTCTTCGGGCGCACTTTCATTCAAAAGGAGATAGCAGGTATTATTGACGCCATAAATAAACATTTTTTAATGAACATTGGATATAGCTGTTTTTCTATTAGAATCAGTTTTGTTTTTATAATTCTAACAGTACTAAATACATTTTTGGCCTAAAAATGGAGTTAGCAGGTTAACACTCTTCACCGACGATATGTAATTATATATAATTACATATATAACCCCATAGAGACGAAATTCATACATAAAAATTGCATATAATTATATGTAATTTATATGATTATGCATGAACATTTTTTCCCCGGATATGCAACTTTTACAGGCGCGTGTACACGCGAGCTAATGAACGTTATTTTCCGTTCACCTCGTGTCAAAAGCCGAGTCTTGGTCACGACGATGATCTTAGCGCGCATCATTTTAATGTTATCCACGTAACAGGTGTAGTTGCCTTGCTCCTCTTTGGATACATCTGTCGGGAGGGATATCGTTACAAAGTATACAATATAAGAAACTAAGCGTACGTTGCGACAGATAAGCAATTACGCGCGAGACTGCAATTTCGCAGAATCTAAGGAGGCAGAAGTGCGATACGCTGAAGTACGTCACCTATTAAATAGAGCGTTGAGAAAGTATCCACGATCACTCGTGCTTCTTCGTCTTTCTTACGAAACGATTGGCCCGTTCCCCTCTTCAAAACGAGCGAATCCTTTCTCCAGACGATTTGCGATTCTATGCTTGAGCTATATTCAAAATATCTCGCGTCCTTCTCTTAGAATTTCTGCTTATAATATAGTATGCAGTATATATATAGCAATATAATATGAGTATGAAAGTATGTAGTATATATATATAATGATATAGTATGAGTATGAAAAAGTTATTTGTAAGATTTCTAAGTAACAAATGGTAGGAAATTTAGAGTGCGCGAACGAATTACTCCGGACAAATAATAGCGAGATGCGCGCCCTCAGCGAGAACGTATCGTTTCGCGTAACGAAATTTCTCGCTCTTCTTGACTTTCTTCACAGCTGGACATTTCTTGCAGGGTTCTTTTAGGATAAATTCCGGCAAGTATCGTATGACACGGCTGATACTGGGAAATTCGTCTCGTAGCAAGGCAGATCTGAAGAGGCACGGTTACGTATGTTGCGTATAATAACGAATATCGTTGTGATGAAATAATTTATAATAAACTCGTTTATTGTTGTGATGAAATAATTTATAATAAAATCTATTAATATGTGGTCTGCACAATGTTACGATACAGCATGAGCTTATATTGTAATTTATATTTATAATGTACTTATATAATGTACTTATATTTATAATGTACTTATATTTATAATGTACAATATATTATATAATTGATAGAGAGCTCAAAACCAATTAATTGAAATATAATTAAAATGGCACTTACTTGCAGGGAAGCATCGGAGATCCTCGAAAGAAACGTATGACGATCGAGTCGTTCCTCTCTACTACTGTCTAAAATTATAAACATAATAACATCAATGTGCATATTATTGTTGTTTATTAAAATAATTACGTATTAAAACGCGCATTATATTGCATTAAGCACTCACCGAATTGATAACGCGCTTTAATCTACAGTAGCCTCTGCTGGTTTTAACACCGCGATTGTCCACGCATTCTTTACACGAGCTCCAAGGACCCCATTCAGATATTATTTGAAGAGTCACTCCTTCCTCACGGATCTCCGCTAAGTCTGTCATTCGCGAGACCTGTCGGGAGATTTTCCTTTTTCTAAGATTAGAAAACATTTCGCTTCAATGAGATGTGTACGACCTTTTCAATTTTTCTTATAAAGTGGCTTTGCACACGACCCACTTCTTGTTTAAATATAATACTGTTAAAGTAGGACACAACTCTCTATATATACCTATTTATCGTCTAAGTTTATCTCTTATATATTTATTGTAAGCTAAGTTGGTTCACTTACAGCAAATCTTGTGGTAACAGGCCACAAATATGTTTCACGATATTTCTCCCATTCGGTCAAGTTTCCCTCTTCTGCATATTCAACACTAATATCTTTGAGGACTGCTGTTACACAATAGAGTGACTACTGAGTCAAATGTTTGAAATAATAATAATGCAAATATTGTGGTAAAAAAATATAACAAGGCAACACAATAAAAAAAATTGAATTATCAATAATATAAAAAATTATCAATAATGTGGAAAGTACATCAATAATGTTAAAAGTAAAAATTAAATTATTGTTTATACAGCCTAGTTAATTAATGTTTCCACTGATAACAAGTTGTTGTTAAAAAGAAATTATATCAAAATAAAAACAATACCTTATTATAATCTGTCGTTACATTATTATTTGTCTTACGTTCGATCCTGTAATTATATTTGTTCTCTTTCTCTTGTCCCTCCTTGCCATGACACCGATAAATGCCAGCGTCTACGGCCGAGAAGCTCTTGATGACCAGAGAGACATCCGGCGTTGTGTAGATCCTGCTGTGCGAAACATTATTATCCATGCTCAGCTCGACCTCCTTCTCCGGTTTTTCTCGATACCGATCTTGATAGTACCAGATTTTCGGCTGCGGTTCTTCGTGGTCGTTGCTTCTATAAGCAATCATATATACTATAATTTGTCGAGAAATATATCGACATCAACGTATATTGATCTGTTCTTTTTAGAGTCAACTAATTCAAGAAATAAACACACACATTGAAGCATACGTATGAGATTACCACGCTCAGTGTGCGTAAATTTTTCGAACTGTGCAGTTAGTTCAATTAAAAGGAACAGACCATACGATCCTTACCAATAGCGACACGATAGTATAACCGTCGTGTTGTTTATGGCGGTTACCAGCAAATATTCATCGTTTTCCTCGGACGTGATTAATCTATCCTTGTCTCTGCAGTACTTGTTAATATTTACACGCATGTTGTTGGTGATGATCACACGTGTTAAGATCGTTATCGTAAACCAAATGAGAAACATCATTACGTCGCTCTCGAAATTGGATCGGATCAAGATGGAAACCGATAATTCCGCTTGAAGTAAGGTGATTAGAGAAATGTACATATATCGATACGTCGCATTTCGCTATGTGTTTATTGATAAATGTAAAATCTCTATATATTGCATGGAATATTGATACTTACGAGTGCATACAAATACATATACCGTATGGTATAAATATTTAGAAGATATTCGGGTATTTCTAAGATGATTCGCCATAACGCAACAGTTTTGTCGGAATAAAATTTCAAAATGATAAATGTCCAAAATCAAGACAAATCCAATTCGAGATGTTTTTTCTCCGGGATATCATTGCGTAATTATTTCAATATTTAAAAGTAAACCCAAACAACACGTGTGTCTAAAAGATACCTCCGAGACATCCTTCAGACGTCTTTTATCTTTAAAATCCGTCTTCGAAAAATTTTAGAACGTTTCGACAAGATACATGCAGAAATATTGATCTTCTCTAAAATATTAACGATCGTCAATATTTTACAAGAGATCAATATTTCCACGTGCATGTTTCTTAAATACATCCGCATAATCGCAGCATCAGGAATTTCACGCGAGATTCTCGTACAATTTCACAGAGGCTTCCTTACCTGGAACTGTAGCTCAACGTCTCGCTGAGCCAAGGATCAGACCGTCGGGGTTCATCGATTTTCGAATTTAACCGTCGGCCGCGATTCGAACGTGGTCCGCGAAGTGGCGTCAGTTCCGGAACAGCGGAATCGGGTCACCCGGCGGCGCGAAACGGCGGATCGTGCGCGTTCACGAGCGCCCCAATCGGAAGTACGTACCCATGATGCATCACTGATGTCAACATGGCGGACATGGTTGAAAGTGAGTAAACTTTGCGTTATTTCGGGTGAAATTAACGAGACGCGGGACGGCGTTGAGCGCCAAGCGAGCGGCCGGGCGGAATCCGCGTGCCGCGATTCACCGATCAGGGCGACCGCGCGGCGCCGGGCGCGCCCCGCGCGACCACAATCGCCGTTCGAACGGCGATCGAGCGAGTCGGGTTTAAAATTTCAAAAATGACCAAACGCGATTCAAGCGGGACGATGACGACGACGATCCTCGGGCGGGCGACGCTTCGCCGTGCGGCCAGCCGCGAAATGTCCACCCTCGCCCCGGTAACGGCCGCTTCAAGGCCGTTACACGGCTTCGAGTCGGCCTATGCCGGCGGCCACTCGCACCGACTGTTTACCGAATCTCCGGTCCCTGTTTGGTTATGTCACTCCGTCGTGGCCGATGCTCGACGGCCTCGGTCCCGTCGATCGCACGAAACTCGCGAATTTCCCCTCAACGGCCGTTCCGTCGGCGTTTGAAATTCCTTGCGCTCCCGGGCCCGTCCCGGTGCTCTCCGGGTAGAACGGTAGCCTGCCTTTTTCGTTTTTTTCATCGAATTAGCTAGACATTTTTTAAATTCGATGACGAGTGCGACACCTGACATCTTGAAGCTTGATATTCAAGTGCATGGGTGACTTTTGATCTCGCCAACATTTTCCACACACGATGGGAACGTCGGCGCGCGTAATCGCTGCCTTTCGTGTGCACCGTTTTCGTCGTCTGTGCGAGATCGTTGTTGCTGTTGATGTTCACACATCACGCTTGATTGATGTGTGAACGACGTACGTGAATACATTTGATTCTGGGGGATATCATTTTGGGTCTGATCATGTGTGTCCTATTGATTCTTGATGTCAATTTGCCCAGGTGAATCTGCGGAGACACTGTTGTCCATCAAGAATGGCGGATATCCATCAGTGGATGAGATTAAAACCGAGATAATGGAAGATGATGCGATGGACGTGGAGGAGCACAATATTTCTAATCATTCGATAGAGCCAGAACCACTGATGGACACAGAGGAATCAGAGCCGATACCAGAGCTGGGACCCGCAGCTCTGGGCCTGCAGAGAGTCGGCACCCAACCACCTGCCAAACCGAACCCCCCGACACAACCAGTACAGGTCTTGAACCGCAGAGGGATGCCAGCGAGAATTAGAAAAAAAAATAAGTTATTCTACGATGATGTCTTGATTAACCATCCACATCACAGGTATATTTTTCCTTCCTTACACAGGTATCAGAACTAATCATAGTTAAGATAAATGTATCAATACCTAGACATGTACTTAAACCTGGACATTTTTATTGTTTTGGTTTTGAAATATAAATATTTAAATATTCAATATATATATATATTCTCTGTTGAAAGTTTAGATATTCGTATTTAAAAACTAAAACAATACAAATGTTTTAAGTTTATATACGTATCTGGGAATGAATAAACTTTTATCTTATGCATTGTTGAGCCCAGTCGGTATCCAATTGGCTGAATGTTCGATCGTTATATCTGCAGGATCAAGAAGGATCCGATGAGTGCAGATGCGAAACAGTCTCCCAGGAAGTTGCTCCGGCCATCGCCAGCCAAGAAGCAGAACAAGATGTTGAACGAGTCGAGAAAGAATTCAAACACGTCATCGCATTCTACTCCCGCAACCACACCGGTGAAGCAGGAGAGGGAACACGACAAACCAATGCCACCTTCATCCCCGGATCGTAAGATTGGGCAAAAGATCGGCATGAGACTGAGGAATCTGTTGAAATTACCAAAGGCCCACAAATGGGTCTGCTACGAATGGTTCTACAGTAACATCGACAAGTATGTACGATTCAACAAGTGTGTCCGAAAAGGCAATCGTAAACAACGTTGCGAGAATAGTGGTGAACATTTTTATGCTTCTACATGTCGGTGTTCTTCGCAGGATATTGTTCGAGGGCGATAACGACTTCATGATATGCCTGAAAGAATCGTTCCCACAGCTGAAGACCCGCAAGCTCACTCGCGTCGAATGGTGCAAGATCAGGAGGATGATGGGCAAGCCGCGACGATGCTCGCAGTCTTTTTTCGAAGAAGAACGCCGCGAGCTGGAGAGGAAGAGGCAGAAGATACGAATGCTGCAGCAGAGGAAAGCGGCGGACGTAAACAGTTTCAAGGACCTACCGTCCGAGATACCGTTGCAGTTAGTGATCGGTACGAAAGTAACGGCGAGGCTGAGAAAGCCGCAAGACGGCTTGTTCACCGGGAGCATCGACGCTGTCGACACCAGCAATAATACTTACAGAATCACGTTTGAGAGAGCCGGACTCGGGACGCACAGCGTGCCCGATTACGAAGTTTTAGTACGTTCCGTTTGTGCTTCCTCACGGGGATAATTTTCATTGTGTGCATGTCGCTTGCAACATTGCAATACGTTTGTAATTGTAATTTCAGTCGAACGAACCGCCGGAAACGATCAGCGTGGCCTCGTTTGCACAGAAATTCAGGCCACGACACGTACAGTACGTGCCTTCGCCACCGTACACCTTAAAACTGTCGCCACGATTGACCAACGATCCTTTAATATCCAACGCCTCCGTGTCCCTGCCGAAGAAATCGCATATCGGCGGTATGGTGAACGGTTACCCGCTAAGATTGCTCGAACTTATGGTGAAGGTGAACAAGATATTGGCAGCTAAGAAGATCAAAATCAAAAAGTTGAAGGAGATGAATGGCGAAGCCGAGAAGAGACGTTCCTTCGGAGAGTCACTTCCTCCCGATTTCGAGAGAAAATATGCGGGGTATGGCTAGTTTTATGTGTAAATATATCACTTATATAGGGTGTCCCAAATCTACAGGACGTGAGGACGTAAAACGGACTATGAGCAAAAAAAGTTTTTTCACTTTCACCATTTCGCAAACGACACGTCAAATTTCGGGTTATTAATGATTGAAAATGGCCGTGCACAGAGAAGGTTTCTGTGATTAGTAATTCAAATTAATTCGAGAAATTTTACGCTGTGTAAATTCTTGAGCGTTACGCAATAAATGATTTATAAAATACGTGTGTACGTATGTGGAGAATTAGTGATGAGTCGTGTTTAATCCACTGTTCTCTCTGATATTCCCACAGGATTGTTGTTGAGCTAGAGAAGATGAACGCGGCTCTTCAGGATTTCCTAAATGACGTTCAAGAACTATGCCAGGAAATGGCGCCCGAGCCAAGCGTGGCGGCGATGTTAGCACCGTCGCATTTGCGAGAGAAGTGCAGGCAAGAAGCGGCGGATATGGTCGCCAGGAACAATATGATGAACGATAAAGAGCCCGGCAAGATGAATCAATTGGTGACGGACTTGACCGCTCTGATGTTGCAAGTCAAGGTAAGAGATATAGATTTTTGTATATTTTGGACGCGTAAAATTCATTTCACATTTTCCACGTATCTCTTGTAACAAGAGCATCTTTCTCACTTCGCAGAGCTTATCGGACTCCGACCGGAACGCTTACGAGCTCAAGGTATTGCAAGGTACCATGGAACAGATCAGATCAAAGCTCAGTCCTCAGAATCAGCAGGTGTTTCAAAATTGCGTGGAGATTCACATGCAGCACATTCAGCTGGGTCTGGGACAGATAGGCGCTCTGACCCCGTTCATGGCTCAAAAAGCTTGAAAAAGAAATTGACGAAAATACCATCGTACAAGTATTTTCGCCAAGTGTACAGTGTGTAATGAAGAACGAAAGGGGATCGTATGACAACACGATTTTTATAGGGAGCGAGGAGAGCCAGCTTTATTTTCTCATGTTGTATAGCTCATAATATTGTCATGTGAATCGCATCTCTACACGATATATAGGATTTAAGATCATTTATGTTAATTTTGTACATATATACATGGAATATATCTTGTCAGACTTGTTCTTTAATTTCGTAATAACACACTCACGAGAATATTTAGGGCAGATTCGTATATTGTTGAACATATTAAACATCTAAGAATGTTCATGTTTCAGATTTTTACATACTAAATGTACAATTTAATCATAGTGATATAAATATAAGTGAACTATTGAATCTGATGCGATGGTGTGTATAATGCATGGGTAATAATAATTAAATGCTTTAAAACCTAAAACATTTCTACACTCTTGTACAGTGGCTTTATTTGTAGAGGATAGCTCGGTAAGATTTTAGTGCGAAAGAAATTTGACACCTCTTGTCACTTATAAGAGAAATTTATTGCATGTTTTATAATTTGTCTGTGTCTTTAAAGAACACACGCGACTATTAATTTATCTTATTTTGGCTTGCCACAGAAAAAATTATTGAATCAAAGTATGTGTATGTGTGTGAGTGTGTGTGCGCGCATGCATGCGTGTGTGCGTGCGTGCGCGCACGCGCGTGTATATATATATATATATATGCACACTACATCTTGAAATACTCATTAAATTACAAATCACTGATACTGGCATTTCTCACGAGCAATATTTTCGCCGACATCAACGACACATATGTATTCACCGATAGAAACTGTTAAGCAACGAAATATCAGTACTGTTCGATGCAATTCTAAATATTCACGCTAACAAGAACTCTTGTAAAAAGTTACATTTCATAAAGTATTTTATACATGTACAAATAAATATACGCTATATTAAAAATCTCCGTATAAATCGCTGAATCCATATCGTCGGTCAAACTCGGTATTACAGGAAACATCCGCACAGGATTGTCGGTGACCTTTCGCAGCCTATTTCTCACATATTTATATAGATGATACACACAAATCGTACACATATATGGCTCAAAAGAAAATGTAGTTTGGTTAAGAAAATAGGAAAAATTCCTCGGGACAAAAATCATCTCATTTAAGTACCTGTGCGTGATTATAAGCAAGCTGACAGTAAAGAACAATAATTTATATAAGATAACCTTACGAATTGTAAAATGAATCACCTCATATCCCGTGTATTCATTGATTTGTGCAATCTATCTCGCGATATAACTACGTACATAAATTTTGTTTGATATATTTAACACAATATTAGCGAAGTGGTACACTGAGTACTTTTATGCTTCTGTTATCTTGATGATCATAGACAAGTTGACAAATTCGTTTCGTAAAAGGGCACTGATAAGTTATTTCCTTGTTTTCTTTCTTCCTCTTACACTTTAATTAATACAATATAATTTGTGCATTTATATAATCAACTGCAAGGACAGTAAAGAATATTTCAATGGTCGTTATAAGCATAACTTGTCACAAACACGTCTGTTGATTTTTGTTCATACATAATCGGTTCATAATATACACTATGTATCTCCGCTATGTACATATATTTCCAATATATTATCATTACATCAATGATACAATAGTGATGCTTACTTCACATGTCATACATATATATATATAAATCGGGGCATCCTTTTAGAAATGATTTGATGATGACAATTGTATTTCTTATCAAACGGAATCTCTAGCGAGAGGACAGGATAAATTACTTACATTTTGTACAAATTTCTTCAAAACAACAGCGGGGAGATAGATCGCTCGTCAAGACACTTCCTCGTCTAAGTTCTCATTAGTTACGCAGTAATGTCTAAGTGTAATATATTTTTCTGGGCAACCGCAAAATTCGCATCCTGTGGAATGATAAAATAAAGAGTTTGGCAAAACTCCTAATCGAGATAAGTTGTTTATTGATGGATGTAGATTTGCTATTTATAAACTCAACTCAAGCGGCTAAATAATTTTACGACATCGTTCATTTGAAACTGATTCGTTATTCGGGCAACACTTCGAATTCTTTGTTCGCATTTTCTTTTTTATCGCAACAATAACGTTTGCCTGCATCCTCGATAACGATCTTAACGATTCTCTCACTTCCGATGGAAGTCGCGCGCGGAGAGAAAACGAAAGATTTGTATTGTCTATTTTGTGTGTTTGTCTAACGTTTCAAATAGAGTATCCGCGGTCTCACTAGTTTTCACTCTCAACAGTACCGGTACCGGCGGCGGCGACGAGTCCGGTATTGGCAGACAGACCAACATTATCGTGTTCTTGTTCATACGCTTGATCGGTATGCTTTGAGTCAACAAGGTGTTGAGTAACAAATTGCCCAGCGCTGTCTCGGCGCGTACTATCAGCTGCGTTTTACCATTCGGTGTTGGTTTCAAGAACAACATACCGATACCTCTGTCACTGAAACTGCCATCTTTCTTCACAAAGACTTTGCATCTAAAAAGGAGACAAAAGTTACAAAGAAGTGAACAAGAAGGTGGAGAAATAGAGAAAGTTCATTTGCTAAATTTATTTTCACGCAACATCACAAGTTAACTTACGCTCTCTCGTCTCTTTGTAATAATAATATATCAGAGTTGGGTAAGTCAATTTTTACTTTTGACTATGTTAAAAGGTTAACGGCCTATAAAATTTTAATTAACTAGTTTAAGTTAAAAGTTAACTTACTCAAGGTTAACCGAGTTAAAAATCATTAATTTTTTGACTTTTAACTGATTAAATAGTTGTATTACCCAACCCTGAATATAATACATAAATTCACGAGGCATACCTCTGTTCATAAATTGCACCTTCCTCGGTTACTGGCTTAAATTCGGGCTTCGGTGGCTCCTCGTCATCTTCCTCGTTGTTATCGTTGTCCGTCTTTTCCTCTTGTTCTTGTGGTTTGACCGGGCAAGCGGCAAAAGTGAACGCCTTTCCGCTACGCATCAGGCCCCCCGTTAAAATTCGCGTTTATATCATCTAACGGTGATATAAAGAATCGAAAATGTATGGAAAAAAAAGATGAAATACCTGCCAAAGCTAAATCCAGCGGTCGCCGCGTTGCTAGCAGCAGAGCTCTGGCCGAAACTGAAAGTGGAAGATGGGAAAGTGGGGGGAGCTGCCGCAGGCTTCGCGTCGGCTTTCGCTTGCTCCTCTTCCGCTTTGCTGTCCGATGGGGCAACGGGAGGAGGCTTTTGCAAGAACGGGTTATTCTCCGTATTCACGTTGCTGAATATGCTTTTGCCGGGTGTGTTCGATTCTAGATTTCCGAAGATCGGCGGTCTGCGTGTCTCGGCAGCTGTAGCCGCGTCCGTGCTGCCAAACAGACTCTTTGTGTTGGTGGCTCTGGGGCTCTCCGTCTTCTGCTCCGTGTTGCCGAATATCGACTTGGCCGGAGGAATATTGGAGAAGACCGATTTTTCGGGTTTCCACTCAGCTGCAACCGAAGGGGGGGGAGGTTTCGGCGTGCTCGCGTTCGCATTGTTGTTATTACCGCTGAACAGGCTGCCGTCGGCCTTCTTCTTCTCCGCGTTCTCGTCCTTCTTGTTATCGCTCGGCGCAGCCTTTGTCGCGTGCTCCGCGGGATGCGAGGCGGTCTGCGCCTTGACGCTCTCCTCCTTCGACACAATCTCATTCAGATATCTCTCGTAGTCCTTAAATATAGGGGTCAATATACAAAACGGATTCGAGTCCACGTGACTATTGATCCATTGCGCGACGCTCTCGTTCAATCCCTTCAAGCTTGTGTAATAATCAGACGAGTTCTTCTCCGCCTTCTCGGTTGCCTGCTCGGCAGAGACTTGCTTGCCCGACTGAGTCATCTGAGCCATTTTGGCAGTCTCGTCCGTCTTACTCGCGTCGCTCTCGGTGGCTTTCGCGGCACCGTTGCTCGCAATACTCCTACTGGTATTTACAGTCGTCGTAATCGACGTTGTATTAACGATTGCGCTAGGGCTGGTGCTCACACCAGCGAGAAAACTGAACGGAGCGTTTTTCGCAGAAGCCGTGCTGAAACCCGTGAAGTTCTCGAACGCACTCTTCAGAGAACCCTCCTGAAACTGCATGAACATATCGGTGACAGGGATCATCCAGATAGCACACGATATTCATAAAATATCTTAAAAATATGGATATTAAATATTTTGTGAATATTCAGAAATCCGATGAGAAAGATTACGATAAATACTTAAAAATATCTGTGAAGAACATTTCTCATAAATAATAAAAACATGATTTCACTTGAATAAAACCACGTTTTAATTATCAATGGAAAATAGAAATATTTTTAAATATTTGTCGTATAACCTTTCTCATGCCTGACTCGCCCGAATATTTTGATATATTTACAGAATACTTAATATCTATGTTTTAAGTGTTTTATAAACATTGTGCGCTATCTGGGCGGTACAAATGAAACAAGCAGCAGAGAACATAGGATACTCACCTCTGGTAACAAACCTCGATTACCTCGCCTGGCAGTTTTCAGAACTCTCTTCCTGAGTACATCGGTCGTCGCTCTCGCAAACGTTCCAGCTTCCTCCGGCTCCTGCTCCTCGTTCCAATTGTCGTGATTCAGCTCGGTAGTCGCTGTCCGTTTGCCTGCCATCTCTATCAATTAGAACCTTTTGCATAAGGAGGAAATAAAGATTGAGCTATATTAAAAGTGATGTCTAATTATTGATATAATCGAGGCAACTCATGCAAATGACATGCGTTTCTAGCGGCACAGCAAGTGAAGGTGAAATGAGGCCGCATTTGCGGAATAATTGTACAATAAAAAATGTATCATCATGTCAGACGCTTGAACGTTAGATGCGTGCGACAAGTAAAAAATTCACGTCCGAGTCGAGAGAGTGAACAAACGTAAGTGACGTTTTCTCGTTTCGTCATAAAATTCGGATCCTACCAGTTACAAATCTGACTGTGCACGGATTATTCGAACGCATTATGTTGTCGATGAAGACAGGTTAGGTTCCTTGTGTGCGGGAACAACGTCCCGGCGGAACTTCTCAAACGCACCTCGTTGCTTCAAGTTCCCCGTGACGGCTGCGTCGACGAAGTCAACGGTCGCACTTTCGTAATGACCAGAACGGGACTTAAAAACAAAAACGGGAAGATCACTCGCACATCCTCGTGGTCGGCGCAAAAGTGATATCGATCTTGGTCGTGCTTACCTAAAATCGAAGAAATTGAAACGTTTACCGCGCCATGGCGAGCGCGCGGAGACGGCCGATGTTCGACTTCCTTCTTTTTTTCTTTTTCGTCGGTAGACCAACTGTCTCCTCGATTTCTTGAAGTTCTTAAATTTAAAAAACCTGTGTCGACTGCTGTTTTTTTCAATTCGACCTTACTGAACTTCAACAATTTAATTTTACAGTAAGTATATATACATGTATATACATATATGTATATATATATATATATATTTGTCATATACATGTATATATATATATATATATATATTTGTCAAAAGGCTATTTTGACTACACCTTGAAAGTACCATATTTTATTGCATACGTTGGAGCACATTGACTCTCTGTACGTTACCAATATTTTTTAAATATAACTCAAGAATACGAATGTATAAACATTATCTATAGATAGTATAGTAACAGTATAAGTAAGAAATGTAGATTCACTCCGCGATGGCACTTTTGATCTTGGTGCTATCCGGTCGCCATATTGTTGGTTGTGCGCGGGTTATAATTTGAACGATAGATGTTGGCTAAAATAAATCTCTGTGTCTAAACAGCACGAAATCTCCAAAGGACGTTTTTAGAATGTTTTGTGGAGATCTGTGCTGTTTAGATAATGTTGTATGAATTAATTGACATGTAATTAATAGTTCGTAAATATAAATATATGATGGAAATGTAAAATGATTATCAGGCAAAAGAATTAAATAATGACTTTAAAATAAAGTCAGAACGTCAAAATGTCTAGGAAAATAATAAACTAATAATTTTATTTTTGCGATTAATTTCTTGTCATTTAAATGTCTTCATGATTTTTTATTCTACTGGGTAATAATTATTCGCCAGATAGAACAGAACAGAAAATCACGTTAACATGGAAAAACATGAAATGATAATGTAAGGAAATATGTGAAATCAAAATATTATGTTTGCATTACATAAATTAAAAATAATATTATTTTTGCATTACATAAATTATATATATGTAAAATATATTTATTGTTATATATACAGTGATATATATGTAAAAATTTCATGATCATAAAACGCAAGGATTTTTTAAATATGAGTCACAAGCAGATTTTTGGTAAGAAAAAGATTTTAGAACATTAAAGCTCTCAGTCCATCGCTGCAACCACGCTTTGTTAATGATGTCAAAAGCGAGAAAATGCAAGCCAAGAATTCTTGCATTATACATTCCATTAAAAAGATATACTCACAAAATGATATTTAATGTGACATTCACAATTGTGATCGAACGTATGGAAATATAACAATGCGGACGAGATGTGTTATATGATCACGTATTTAGAATTAGTAGATTTATAAAATTATATCCAATAAAAAATTAAAACGAACAGTAAAGTAATATAAATAAAATGATATAAACAAATAATCAATTTACCCCCTCCCCCCCCCCTCTCCTGTTGCTTTTCATATCCATTTTGTGTAAAACTAAGTGTGTCGCAGACGTTTGCCGTTCTAATATCCGTTTCTTACCATCGTGGTTTAAATTCAAATCAACGATGAACTAAACGAAATTGACCAATTAATTGAATTGAATAATCATTTTGAGCGCGAGCGTGGTATGGTAGATAGCGCACTAGTCTCTACTATGCTAGAGGTCCCGGGTTCCTCCCGGCATAAACCAGAAAATTTTTCACACACTCGTAGCTCCTCTTCGGTGGCCCAGCAAACCACCAAAAGAGTAATGTAATCTCTTGCCAAGAAAAAAACTTCTCTCCAACTTTGCCGTTCGGAACCGGCGTTAAACTGTAGGTCCCATATGCATGTATACGATCTGTGCGCACCATGCTAGCTTCCGTAGGGCTAATAAACCCACGTGGAGCGAAAAGCCATCTATTTCAGAGACAAATGAGAAATACCTCGACGCTTAGCAGCACAAAGGGGGGAAGAAGAAGAAGAATAATCATTTCGCAATTAGTCAATTCCGTTGGGTTAATCATCGATTAGATTTAAACCCATGATGGGAGAAACGGGCATGAAAAGTGAATCGTGGTTCACTCAGGTTTGGGAAACCTGCCGTATCGCCGTATCAGCAATGGCATGAAGTAGGAAAGTAGTTTCGCAATAAAGTCAACATAACCCAGATATAAAAAAAAATATATACAATTTTATTGTACAGAAATAAGATATTTACTAGTATGAGATAACTTATTTATATAGAAGTACGAAGAAAGACTGACGCAAACGTTCATCGTTGAACCATTCACAGCTGCTGGACCATCTCTTCTTTCGAGTCTCAATTTTTCCTTGCATTAAGTGTTTTTACTTCGTTATTAGCTAGAAAAATATATTATTCCTTGACTGTTTTCTTATTGTCTTTGATGCATTGCTCTTGTATATGCCTATATGCTTGTTCCAGCTTAAGATTGTTCTCAACTTCTGTTTTCACATTACTTAATGCATCATCTATCCTTTGACAAAGTGAGCTGGATAGACTGTCCATTCCAGATAGAAAACTAAGCTCTGAAGCAGCCACTGCCATTTTGTGCACATAATCCATATAGCCAGTTAATTTCTAATGAAAACAATATCAATTATTAGAACCTCTTTTGATTTTATTCTTCCAAATCTCTATGTGCATTGATGTTATTACATAATTATTTACATATTTTTTTATATCATAAAAAAATATATATATATATTATAAATGTTCTAAAGATGAGAAAAGATCAATTTTAACTTTATGTCAAAAATACTTGTAAAATTATGCTGTATATGGCAATGTGATTATATTCTTTTTAAGCAATTCTGTATTACCATAAGTGCCTGTTTTTTCTCCTCCATTTCTGTTCGTACTTCTATAATCAAGTCCCAATGTGCGTCACTAACATCATGGTTCAGAATATCCGTTAAGAGAGAGATAAGCTCATTCAACAATGTCCTATATAAATATACTATAAAATTATCAGAATTTATGATGTTATAATATGACCTTTGTGTCAAAAATAATATTTACCTGTACTCGGCACTCATATTTATTATTGCCATGCAGGTAACAGTTAATGCTTGTGTTGCACTATTGGTTGCATCCAATGCAGAACGTTGTATCATAGATTCATATGTCAGATTTCTTATGTCCGGTAGTTCTAATTTCAACTTTTCTTTTTCACTAAGCTTCTTGGATGGGGTGCAGTATGTAAATAACATACCCGATGAATACTACATATTAAAATTAATGAATTATCAATTTTTATCATATATATGTTTATGAATAATTAAAATCTGAAGTAACAATAAATCGTGTTCTCACCAATGCCGGAGTAACATTTGTCAATAATTTTCTGAGAATCTGACGTATTGCCATAGCCGTCGATATAATATAATTAACAAATATAATGTGTAGAAATTTTATTTGAAACTATATACATAATATTGAATACGCTATAACACTCCCGAGCACTCCGTCTCCAAATGCTCAACGTGTTGTGTATTTACGTTTTAACATTTTCGAAAAGTGGTATCCTATCTAGATATTCATATACCATGATTGTTTGTATCAGACATGCGTAGACGTGATCGCAGCACCGATTGGTTATTTTCAAGAAAATTATTTAACCGCAAAATTTAATTCACGTCTTATCTCTAAAATGAATTTCATATTCTTATTCATATATATTCTAATTGAGTAATAAAATATAATTAACTTACTTTATAGTTCATAAGTAATAATTAGAAATGAAATGTGCTCATTATACAAATTAAATAAGCTTCGATAAAATAAATGGATAACGAGATATTACTCCTTATCGAATTTTAAAACATTCGATACTAATAGATTGTGATTTAACAATAATAATTTATAATATATATAATATAATTTAATAGTAAAAATATTTAAATTTGAAAATTAAAAATATACAAAAAATATATAATTCTCTTGATTCCCTTCTTTTTATCTTGATTATACGTATACATATATTCGGTTGTAAAAAATCAATTTTTGGAACTTGTTAAAGTTTTGATCAAAATTTAATCTATTAGAGATAACGGCTTGTATGATTATTTTCAATAATTTATACATACTTCTAAGAAAAATAAACGTACGATAACAGTATATTTCCTATTTCCTTACATTAATCATATCTTATATATTTTTTTATTCTTTCAAATTAATAGATACCACAAGTAATATTCGAAATTACAGTTTTATATTTATCGTTATTGGAATGATAATTCGTTGAACCTGAACGCCTAATTGGCAGTAGAATGACAATAATTTATCATCTTCTTGATGTGTTTTTCATTGCCAGAAAGTTTTGCTAAGTATTAGTTAGATACGAAAGAGCAATTTTATCATATGATTCTTGATTTTCATATTTAATGTATTTTGTGCGAATATAATTATTCTATTCGTAAATAATCATCAAAATATCTGCAAGACATGTACATAAGAACATTTGAAATTATTCATTATGCAATGTCACCATAATTAACAGAGAATAACAAAAAAAAAATAATGAAGCTTTTTTCACAAGATATGTCGCCGAACAATCAAGCGGTATCGATGTATATTTATATAGAAGAAGTAAAAGAAGTTCTTTCAGGATATATTTACAAATACATGCAAAAATGTATCTGTATGAAAAAGTCTCTATTCTGTGAATGATTCATATTCATGCGAAAATCATTTCATCACCTTTTTTTTTTTTTAAGCAATATGCCTTATACCGCAAACTCCAAATATGACGATAACACGTAATTAAAAGGTAGATTTTCAGCATTTGAAACGTGTTTAACATGCAAAGTAAAGTTTGATATATTACAATTTTCAAAATTTGACATGTGAACGTTTCGTAAGAACTGGCCTATTCACATATGTGTGTCTACATTGGTAAGTTGAATATCAGAACCTGCTATTGCTTGGCACTTGTGTAATATAATTATCGCAAGTAGAGCGGTTCTCGATAAGATTATCACCGATTATCTTCCGACCATGTGTTAATTAACACTTGCATTATAAATAAACCAACGGACAACATTATTCACGTATATTTCCTGCGTGAATATGTCATCAACAAAATACAGGAAATATATAATTTGTATTCGAACCCGAGTGAAATAATTTATCCACCCACTGAGCAAATGTGTCAAGATTTGATTGGTGTTTTAAATGCATCCGACGAAGATAAATCTACAGAAATTGCTCTAAATCGACGCTGCCCGTCGACCAATAACAAAGAATCACACACTTTTAAATAAATTATTTTTTTATAGTTCTTGATGCGTATCCTCCTCAACTTCGTTTTCACTTAACGGCTCCTCTCTTTCCGGTATAAACAACGACTCCTGCGTCTCATCCATCACCGGCGGTGCATCCTGTTGTTCCTGCTCGTTACTGGATGCAGTTTGTTCTTCTGCAGGTGTGTCTTTCTCAGCGTCGGCTTCCGGCGGTGCATCCTGTTGTTCCTGCTCGTTACTGGACGCAGTTTGTTCTTCTGCAGGTGTGTCTTTCTCAGCGTCGGCTTCCGTCGCGGAATCAAGCGGGGATTCCTCCTGGTTTTCCGTTGCTCGCTCGGTTTTATTGTCCGTTTGATTGTTCATTACAGCTTCCTTCGGCTTCCAAATTTTTATCTTGTTTATAAGATACTTAATTTCCCGGTCGAGCAACTCCATCTTGTTCGAGATATGCCGGACCTTATACTTTACTGGTTCGTTCAACGGCGTTTCAGCAAAGTGCTTCGTAACCATGTCATAATAATCCTGAAAAAAAAAGAACACATAGTATATTTTATCGGTATTATTGGAATTATATGTGTATAAAATGCAAAACGTGTCTACTGTTAAGAGGATGCTATACTTGAAATACTTTTACCGACAGAATATTAATAATATATTGTTTTCTTTTGCAAAATTTACATCTTATTGATTGCACAAAATTACAAATGCTTCTACATAGCAAAAGTATGTGCGTAAATGAAGCATCGGAGCATGGTCTAATATGTCCAATATGTGACGAAAACGATTAAAAATTTCAACACTGAATCTCGATCTAATAAAAATTTTCCTAAAACAAAAATTTTGCAACTTATACATATCGAATGTATGCTTACTCCAATGAGGAACATTTCGATGAACATTTCTTTACATACATAAAAGCCTAGAAAGGGACGGAAAGTTTGCAGAAAAAATGTTATATATCTTGGTTAGGTACAGATTATATCTCCGTTAGATACAGTAAAAGAGTAGCGCACATTCATCTTATTCACATTTATATCGCACTAACATTTAAAACTTATATGTATAAGGAACAAACAGAGTAACGTGATTGTGTCAATGTTTATGTAATATAACATTTCGAAAATCGCTTCTTATCAACATTCAATCAATGCTTATCAAATTCGTCAACAACTTGTACCATCCCCTTAACAACGGATATTTAAATATGCATACACAAACATATTTTAGAATAATGTCGTAATAAATTTTTTCGTTAATTTTGAGTTCTCATGAAAATGAAAAAGAGATTATTTAATCGCCATAAATATTGTCGGAGCTGTTTATCGTTTCATTGATTCACTGCGTACCTGCGTCTCGTTGATCGCTTTTTCTAATGTCTCCACTTCAACAGGCGTGATGACATCGGCCGTAACGCTCAGATTCCGCATACTATTCAAGAACAATTTACTGTTGTCGAGTAGCGAGGATACCGCTTTCAGAACCTCCGGGCGATCCCGGTGCTCGGAAACTCTCTCGTAGATGTCATTGGTTAACCTCTGCAGTTCCGACAACTTCTCCTCGTACACTTCCGCGGTCGCAGTGAATCCGTCTTCGTACAGCCACTCGGAGACCTCGGCGCACGCTTTACGTAACTCCTCGACCTCTTTCTCGGTGGCTGCGGCCAAGTACTCATCGGAATCGAGCCTTTGCTGCGCATCGATCACGTACGACTCAAGATTGTTCAATGCAGTTTCTCGACGCGCTTTCTTCGAATCGTGCACGTCTAAATTATGTATCCTGCAGAGAGAGGAAAACAGCATGATCGTGTAAATATTATTGTGATTACATTGACAGGACAATTCGTCTCTTCCAGAACGAAAGATATAATATTTCGGAAAGATAGAATTTCTTACAATTACATTAATTAAGCTTGATTTTTCATCTTCTGGTTATAGTTTAGGCTTAATATGATGATAATATGAAAATTATGTTTTTCTATTCATAGTTAATCATTAAATTTTTAAAGTTGCCACTACATCAAAATCATCAATTTAATAACTAATCATGAATAGAAAAACAATTTTTGCAATATCATCCGTTTAAGTCTAAACCACAAGTTAACCAGAAAATGAAAGACTGGACTTTATATTCGGGCTAACGTCATACATGGTTTTGCTCACTTGTCTTGAGACTGTAGAAGTTTGTCACCAGAAAGAATCTGCGACCCCAATTTGATCTCGTTCGAGCCAATAGGCTCCTTAATCTGAACGACAGTGGCTTTCTTCTCTTTCTCCGCCTTCTCGGTCTTATTCCCACCTTTATCTTCGTTCGATTTCGTTTCGTTCTTCTTCTTCGCCTTCTCTTCCGTGTCCTTCTGTGCCTCCGAATATTCCGGCTCTTCGTGCACCGGCTTTATATCCTCTTTCGGCGGTTCTTCCGTCTTTTCTGTCGTCTCTTTCTCATTGGACCCTAAAAAAAATAAAGACGCTGTAATATTAACGCGTTTCTCTTCGTACGTGTTTGGATTTACGTATACGATTTACAACTAGGGCCTTGCGTTTTGGCGTCGCTAAAAATTGAAGGCGTGAATTTAACCTTCTCCTTTCAGGTTTTTATTTACGCAATGAAATCTAATGAAATATCAAGAAAACATAACCATTTGTTACGCTACTGAAATCATTTTTTATATATTCAACTATCAAACTGTAACTTAAAATTTTCGCGGATTTCCTGATATAAGCGATCATCAAAATTTGAGCCCTGCTCAACGATTACACTATCTAATTCTTTGTTCACATACACAAATCTACACATATATGTATTTTATATATATATATATCTCTTTATAAAAATGCAAAAAATGATTTCGAGATAAGACGTGCATTAATCCGATACAACCATAATAACAATATTTTAAATCACCCTCTGCCTTTCGCACTCTTTAATTTCCCTGCAATCTTAAGAAACGACAGTTCTTCTACATGCACGGACACGACGTAAAGGAGGAACGGAATAGCACAAGTATCGTCGAGAAATCGACGACATCCATACATGCAACAGAAATTAATCATCGCCATCATTTTTTGCACTGCCGTCGGCGCACAAACCTGCAAAGAATTTAGTAATAGTTGAGCCAAGTATTGAGAAAGTACCCTCTTCTTCGTCAACGGTAACGCTCGACTTTTCAGATACTAGTTCTACATTCAGTAAATTCAATATTCCGCTATCGTCCATATTGAAGTGCGCCTTGACTCCTTTGCTCTCGGCACCTTCTTTAGCGTGCTTCTTTAAAGCTTCGGCTACACCGTTCAGCGATATAGTGGATATATTTAAATTACCGATGGCTCTGCAGCAAAACATACACGTGGTAACTTGAAGGGTGACAATTTCGGGACAACGTCGAGGGACCCTCGTCGACTCGTTTCCAATTTAAGTTATAGATAAATGGAAGCTATAGATACTTACGGTACCTCACTGGACGGTAAGTAATCCAATTCGGCGTAGTTCACTTGGAAGTCGAAGTCTTCCGTGTGCTTGTTGAATGTGATAATCTTCTTCTGTGGGAAAGGATTCATCCTGCTGAACAACGTTTTCCTCACCTGCGTGCGAGAGAAAATAAATTAAGAGAACAAGCAGGCGACACGTATCTCTCGTTGATCGCTGAGCAAGAAATTAAGGAATGCGTCTCGTGCGATCGGTACCTGCTTGACTTTGTTATCGATAATTCTATCGAATACAATTTGAATGGGAAACACCACGGCGTCCTTCGTGACGAATTTCTTGACTTTGAAACCTTGACTGAGATCAGCCGCCTTGTATGCGGCTCCTAAAGCAGCAGCCTCATCTGTATTCACGTTCTTCGACAATTCCGTCTTTACGTACTGCGACAGTTTTTCCTGCACTTTCGGCATTCGAGTACCTGCCCCCACCAATACAACATGCGATATGACATCCATAGCCAAGCCTGAAACAGTTTCCCCGAATGTGTATCTGGATATTGAGAGGGAGTTATTCGCCGGACACAAAAGTCACGAGCATATTTTACGTGTGAAGAGACGTTTACCCCCATGTCAAATACTTACCCGACGTCTCCAGGGCGATTCTCACGGGACTCGCCACACGCTCGAACAGATCGGCGGATATCTCTTCCAGCTTTTCTCTCGTGACTTGCAATCTGAAGTCAATGTCGTCGATCAGACTCTCAATCTGCGCGAAGTGGTCCGCGTTAGCGCTGAGCACGGTCTTCACGCGGCCGGCTTCCTTGAAGAGCTTCGCCATCGCTCTCGGGCTCTTGAATACCGAGTTCGGCGTCTTCTTCAAAGCGTCGAACTCCTTGGCCAGGTGATTCTGCAGCCTGATCTGCATCTCCAGGCCGCCGAGTGTGCGGTCGTATCCCACACCCAGCACAGTAACGTGAGGATTGGTCTCGACGAAACCCCGCTCCTTCGTCTTCACGTTCTGATAACTGACGACTGTCGCGGTGGTACTACTCGCACCCATGTCGTAAAACATAATGTAATGCGCGGAGTCGTTAATCTCGGTCCTACCGAACACGCCGTAATTCAAAGCAACAGCCGTGTAATCGTTTATTAGTTGCAACACCTTCAGGCCGGCGAGCTCCGCCGCTTGCACCAGAGCTCTCCTCTCGGCCTGGTTGAAGAATCCCGGGACTGTGATAACAGCCTCGTTGATCTTCTGATGAGCCGACACCTCCGCGAATTCCTTGCCCTTGTGTAGTATCTGGGCGAGCAATTCCTCTGGAGTGTACGTTGTGTTTTCATTTAACTTAAACGCTACAGTTTTTCTCTCATCGTCAGCGATAATGTTGTAGTAGGGAAACCTCTTCATATACAGTTGCACCAGAGGATTATCTATGGGCTTCCCCAGGAGATCCAGGATGTAAGAATAGGTGTTCTGTGGAAATCTCACGCCAACCACTTGGGCGTCCTCACCAAAAGACCTCTCGCCATCTCTGAATGCGATCGACACTGGTGTTTTCCTCTTGGACTCCTTATTTAGAGCTATCTCCATGGGAACACCGGGCTGCAAAGTGTAATGTGAGACGAGGTGTTAACAAACGTAATTAATCTTCCGGACGCAGAAATACAACGGGGTACGTTCGATCGGTAAGATTAGAACAAAACAGATGCACAAAGCTGTCAACTGACAAGTATAATTCTGAGAAGCATAACGTGCGAATCGCTGGAAATCCCCTACTTACCGAGACGATCGCCACTTTCATCCATTCGCTGCCGATGTCGATACTCATGACAGCAATCTCCTCGCTTATGCCGATGAAAGAGGCGACAAGAAGTAAGGCTAACGACGCCATCGGGAGACTCTTTCGCGAGAACTCCATCTGAAAGTCGAGCGGTCCTGAGATGAAAGTATCGCGCCAGTTGAGAAGGATGATTTACGCGAACGTATATTCCGTATATTCGGGAATCAGCGCGAAATCCATTTGCTCGTCCACCGTGTGTGACAGTCAAACTTGGTTATGAATACCGGCGGCATGAAACACGTCAGTCGTGAAGTAACTCGAATAAGTGACGTGTGAGCTCACCTTATATTTAAGTTTCAGACGACAAGTGCGTTATCCCAACGGCGATTCTCCAGCTGTATGCCGCTTAAAACGCACAATCATGCATTTCCACGACTTTTAAATCAACAAAAAATCAGAACGTTGTAACTTCACCTCCGGTCCTTCGTCGCAAGACTTACGTGCCGCGCACCATGTGTTGGTGTGGCATACCGCGATTGGTGAAACAACGACCCGCCGATCACCCACGTTGGCATACCGAGGACCAATCGTGACGATTCTCGTCTGTTCTAAAACTTATCAGGAAGAAAACCTCGCGACTGTCGCTATCTAGAATCCGGACGGAGAAAATTGGATTTGTTCTTCAAACTGTAGCTGGCGACACCTTTCTTCTCGGAAAGATTATGCGAAGGAATCGACCAATCGGGGCTTAACTCTCTCTCTCTCTTCCTTTTGAAATTTGTAATAATTTGTCTTGAGGAGACACGGTTTATTTATTTAGTTTGGATAATATACTTACTACTAAATAGTCACTTGATAATTTTCCTCATAAAAATATCAAGTACAAAAGACAAGTTGGTACAGAATTGTTGTATTAATAGTGGAATAATGTAAATATAAAAACGTGTGGAAAATAATGCAAAATCAAATTTCTAATATGTGACGTGAAAATTATTAACGCAACATAAGTAGCATGTAGTTCTATCACACAAAGAAGTCACTAATCTACGCCTCTTATATCTAGATTATCATACGTCTTTCGGTATGTGTCGGTATTCATAACGCATAATCGTTATATATCTCTGATGTTGACACCAGTGAATATAAATAAATTACCATATATGAGAACGTTCGTAACGAGATTAACCCGACGTCGTTGCAATCGAATTGGATTTAATATTCGAATATAGGGTATATTATACCGCAAATTTTCTCAGTCAAGCTTCACGTGCTTAATTTGACCATGTAGTAATAAAAATATTTCCAACCAACGCATTATATATCTGTTAACCCCATTGATCTTCAGATCGACCGAATTTGTACGTCAGCGAGCCCAAGAAGATGAACACATTCTGCAGGAACAATCCTACACCTGGCCAGTGATGCGTTGCACCTGTACATGAAAATATTATATTAATAACATGTTTTTTTCTTGCAACTATAATATACAAAGTGTCCTAACATAAAGAGAACATCTAATATTTCCTTGGTTTTTAATGATATGAGAAATATATCTAGAGCACAATTTGAATGGTTTTGAAGGAAAAACATCATGGGAGGAAAATTTTCTCTTCCACAGGGTCATTTTTTCTATTGTTTTTAAGGTCTCCATATTTATTGTTTCAAGATACTGTGACATCCTGTATATATTATGACATTATTACTAGCTGTTACAAATACCTGCAGCTACGAAATTGGCAAATAAAATCCAACAAGCTGCTATTACAGCTGCAAATCCCATCACAAATCCAACGAACAGCCAACTCCTGGCACCTCTAGCTCCCAAACAACCACCATTATAGGCTTCTCCCCTTATTTGTGCATTTGTCACTGAATTGACCCTACAAAATCCATTTTTATTTCAATCAACATCATGTCAGTAAACAAAAGGGACATTAAAATTTAGGATAGATCATATTAAAAGTATTAGTCATATTACTTACATAAAAAGTGATATAGTACCAAACACTCCACATACATGGTATGCATTTGCCATTTCACTGGGATACTTGGCATGGGCGTCTATAATAAACCACCAGCCTACAAAAAACTAAAATGACGTCTCAATGAGATGCGCATAGACAATGGAAAGAACAATAGAAACACGTCACATATAGAAAAGTATAGTTTGTACATATTCAATATTTATTGTATACAGTCAATTTTTTTTTATCTTCTGCTGAGTTAACATAGTTAACTCGGCAGAAGATAAGAAAAGATAAGAGAGCATATATATTGTATACTTATGATAATATAATTTATTCATACGCGCTTGTTTATTTAGCACGACTGTGTCATATAAACTTGAAGTCTTACTAGTGTGCCAGCAAGCATAGACACCAATGCGTTTCTTTTCTCACCGCCCTCGAACCAAACGCAGGTGGACACCTGCAAGCTCTCGAGGCAGGATGTCATTTTCTCCTGGCTTTTGTTAAAAACGTAACAGATATTCAATTTCGTGATTAGACAGCTAACCTAAAGGATGACAGATATCGCGTCACAACACCGAACGTAAATAGTAGAGTGTAAAGCAACGAGCATGATTTTGTAGCGCAGACAGTAGCGCCAAGATTCAAAGAAAGGCAGAAGCGACATAATAATCGCTCAAAAGTAGCCAATGGCTGCGTGATAAGAAGGCAGAGCTCAATAAATATTATCTCTAATTGGTGTATTTTTCTAGATCTATCAGGATCTTAAAAGTATACCAAAGTGTACTTCGATCACGGACAATAAAACTTGTTTTTTAGGCTGCGTTCGGAAACACCACACTGAGGGTAGAGTGGCATTTAATTAATCAGAACAAAAAGAACCAAGATTTCTTTCATGATTGGTCAATTAAATATTATTTTATTCTCAGTGTGTATTTTCGAACGCAGCCTTGAACGCACATTTTGCGGACACCTGGCTTTGCTGAGTGTAATTATTTCGGAGTACATCCTTCTATTACGGGTCGGCATTGTGAGGTTGATGTATGAATATTCGGACACTCATTAGTGATTTATTTAAGAAGAGGAGAAAAATAAGATTGTTCGATCGTGTTGAGTGGTTTAATCATGGTCGATCTAGGATTCATCTCGGAATGTGAACCCTGGCGGCTGGAAAGCCGATTCTTTCCCAGTAAAATAGGCGGTAAACCAGCATGGCTAGATTTAAAAAACCTTCCCGGTAAAAATGATTTGGAATGTGATTATTGCGGTGATTCGTGTGTATTTCTATGCCAGATCTATGCACCGCGCGAAGATCCCGACACGTTTCACAGGACTATATATGTTTTTATATGCAAAAATGTCGAGTGCTGCAAATCGAATAAGAACGGAAACCTGAAGGTCTTTCGTTCACAATTAAATCAAAGCAACATTTTTTACTCGTCCAAACCACCTATTGAAGAAAAAGACAGGGTGACGCATGTTGGTGCGTATTATAAAATTGTCGACTATTTTTTGTACCGAGAGATTATTGCAAGAATACTTGTATGTAATGTTTGTTTACTTTTTTTTCAGATGTATCGCAATGGGCAAAAACTTGTCACGTTTGTGGAATTTTCGCACCGTGCCACTGTTCCAAGTGTAAAGTCGTCAATTACTGCTCTCGTACGCATCAAGTGCACGATTGGAAAAATGGACACAAAGAAACATGTGGTACTGAAGCAGATAGCATAAATGAGAAATTGTACAAGAACAATAGTATTTTGTTCCCTGAGTATGAAATTACAATTGATCCTGAAGAAGAACTTGATTCTGAAGATGTCGAAAGTGAAAAAAAAGAACTTGAAAAATATAATACGATGGTACAGGATGGCACAGCTGGTACTCTTCAGCACGAAGATGTGGATGATGATTTATCACAGTTAGCTTCCAATGAAAAAGATCAGATATTTGCAGAGTTTCGTACAAAGGTTCAGAAAGATCCAGATCAGATTCTAAGGTATCGTTATTTTAAGCTTTCACGATATAGAGAAATACTTGATTTGGCTTCTGAATTAGTGTTGCATTCCCAGTGGATTTGTTGGAATCAAATCCATAAAAGATATGGCACTAACTCGGAAATAAATTATTAATGTCAGTATTAAATAAGGTATCCTTTAAAGAGAAATTAAACAAATTTTTGAACATAATAGCAATCAATTTGTATTTATTGACAGGTACAATAAAGGAGGAGAAGTCCTATATATTTCGCCACATAATCAAATAACAGATGTTCCAAAGTGTCCAGAATGCAATGGCAACAGGCAATTTGAATTTCAAGTATGTAGAATTTATTTTTGTATAGTAAAGTGCAAGAATTTGAATCATTAATCTAAAAAAAACCATACAATGTCTCATAGGATGTTTAGAAACTCTTTTGAACCTTTTATACATAAATATATTTTTACATAATTAAACAAAGGATATTTTTTATGTGCAGATTATGCCACAATTATTATACTACCTTGGTTCAACAGATTTTAAGTGTCTCGATTGGGGAATATTGGCTGTTTTTACATGTGAACAATCTTGCAAGCCTAATAACAAGTATGTAAGAGAATACATATGGAAACAAGATATTGTACAGTTGGAATCAGAAGTAAAACATGATACATAAACATGCTTGCTATTTCTTTATATCTATTTCTTTTAATCAAGAAATTGACTAATTTATTTTACCATGAGAAATCAATCTATTGAGCGCGAGTGTGGCATGGTAGACAGCGCACAAGTCTATTATGCTAATAGTCCCGGGTTCGATCCCCGGCAGAACCAGCAAATTTTTCATACGCTCGTAGCTCCTCTTCGGTGGCCCGGCAAACCACCAAGAGTAATCTCATGCCAAGAAAACTTCACTCCAACTCCTCTCTAAACCGCCGTCGGATCCAGCGTTAAAACTGTAGATCCCCCATATGCATGTGTACAATCTGTGTGCGCAACGCATGCATATATAAGAGGAAAAGAAGGTCCCTTTGTCCCCCAGATGGGGGGGGGCTGAGCATACGCTCCTCTTTCGGTGGTCTTGGCAAACCACCAAGAGTAGTATTCCCATGCCACGAAAACTTCTCTCTAACTGCCGTTCGGAACCGGCGTAAAACTGTAGGTCCCATATGCATGTGAGCAACCTGTGTTGCGCATCACATGCATATGTAAAGAGAGAGAGAAGTAGGCCTAGGCCTTCAAACTGAGGCTGTAGTGCCGAGCATATATATAATAATTGGATGGTTATAAAAGGAAGTAAAATAGAGAAATACATTAAAGGGGTTTTACATATTGCTTAGTATATCTCGTTTATGTAAAGAATATATTTCTGAGCCTTATAACTAATGTTTCCCTGATATCGGAAGTTTATTTGAAGAATTGTATTATGTAATACAATCAATAATGATAACATAAAATTGTTACAAATCAATGGTGCAAGTGTCAATACATCTTCAGATGCAACTTTACCATATATATATAATTATACTCATTATTGCATCATTATATTTAGAAATATTAAAAAGTATAGGAAACATGTGTGTAATCTTTAAGATGAAAGAAAAATTGTTACAATGGAACAGTTTTATAAGGTTCACTACAGAATCAATGAAAAATATGAATATAAAATTAAATTCTGTAGATTCTAGCTTGCAACTTATTAAAACTACGAATACTGCTTAATTCTATAATTCAAGTATTACGTAACTATGTAATGTAAAAAAAAACAAAAGTTAGCAATTTTCATTATGTATTTAACAGGTCTTCAAAAATACAAATAATTGCAAATCTTAATGTTGCGTAAAATATAAAAGGTATACATGGTCATATGAATAAAATAGTTTATAGTTATCTTAGATATAATAAGACACGACGATGCCTGGACATAATCTATGATTAAAAGTGTAACAAGAATATTATAATTGTTCAATTAATGATTGTCATAATTAAGATTATAATATTAAATTTCCTTGACGAAATCAGCAAAATTGCAAGGATGTTATACTTTAAAACATAGTGTATGTACCGATCGGCAATCGTTATTGCGGTCTTATAACCAATATCGATTTTGTACAGTGTAAAATACAAATCGATATAAAATATACCTAATAAATAATAACTATAAAACCGTATACCATTTTATCGGTCAGCAAGGTGAAATTTTACGCAATTTCAAAGCACTTTCTTTACAATAATGCTTGAAATCTCTGAGCATTAAAATTTGCACGGCTCTCGTTATATTAAACGAGAGAACAAATGGATCTTGCACGCACATAGACGAGTCAATTCTAAAAAATTCCGGATTGTCGCCTTTTAAATGTGTCATGTAGGGTTCCATGCCCTCCGGAAACGTTGGTTTCTTGTCAAGTGGTATTGAAAATAGTTTCTTATCACATTCTTTGCCTAACAACGGACATATAACGAAACGTGTGTAATTGAATTCTCCGTAATATTCGAAGAAACCCAACAACAATTCGTGTATCGGTAATTCAGGTACGTTGATAGCGAATGTATCGCCAACACCAACTTGCCAGCCTAAAATATAACAAAATATATTTTGATCAATGTCAACTTTTTTTTTAACACATAACATGTAATATATTGAATCTACATTATATTACAAAGTATTGTTATACTTACCAGCGACAATCTTCGAGTTGTTATGGTTCTTTATTAGAGAAATTATACTCGGAAATCCATGTTTAACTTGCAAGTAAAAGATAACCAACCAGGTGAGAGCATAATTTGATATTTTCTGTGTTCCCCTTGTGAAATAGCACAGCTTCATCCACTTTTTGAGAAACAATATCATTTTTCGACAGGGCAAATAAGTATCATTGAAAGATCTGAAGTATTTAAAAAAACACAGTAAATATATACCCTATACATTTTACATAACTGAGAATTCTGAGAAATAAAACAACAAAAAACAATTGATAATTCGTACTTAATTAACTTGGAATTTTCCACTGACAAACCATGCGTATAAGAAATATCACACATTTCTCCCGTTGGTTTGTGTTTTACTCTTATGATCGGAGTTCTGGTATGATGCAAGACTTCTTCTATTCTCCAAAGATGAAAGAAACAACGTAAATTCGACTCAATCTCTCTGCTCATGCTTTCAATTGATTCAGGGTTGATGGGCTTACCTATCACAGAATATAAATTTTTATTACCACAAATATATATCTCAGACATATCATCACATAGGTATACGAAATACTATACTTACCAAAATCAACATATATGTCGACGTCGCTGTCCTCCAATGCTAAGCCGGTGTACTTAGAGCCGTACACATGTAATTTTACATTCAATTTTACAAACAAGCATTCGGCCGTGAAAGTATACGTTAAATCTTCCATGATTCTTTGTATATGATACCGAAAATATTTATCGTTCGATTCTTTAAACACATCATCAACAGTTTCGTCAATGCTTTCCAGTAATGTTGTCACCTCCTCCGGTAGCGGCTTAATCGCAAAATCATTGGAATTTACCAAATATTTGTGTATTGGATTTCTACAGTGTGCCGAGTAAAGACATTTATCATTGTCATACCAAAGAATAGCACATGTTAAACAAAAACCAAACCCTCTATTATTTTTAGTACGCATAAGAAATCTATGTGTTTCATAGAGATGATCCGTAAATTCTATCTTCATCTTGAATCTCTTCTTGCATGGCACGCAAGCGAAGTACTGAATAGCATAAAAGAGAGGATGATCGGTCGTTTGTTTCAACAAATCATTATAATGAGACATGATTTGTTTCAGTAATCTGTTACGATTCGTTTGATGAAATGGCTTATTTATATGTACATGGATATTGGCCGCATTTTCATCCATGATTTCATTGCAAGAGTAACATTTGACGTGTGTAGATTGCTTCTTTATCAATTGTTGCAATAATTTCGGATCAAGCTGCTTTACCTGTTCGGCATGATTTGTACAAGAAACATGTTCGTACCATATTTGTATATCGCATGAATTGTACGAGGCATCACATGCTAGACAGGTAACACTCTGATTGGTAAACGGAATGTAAAACTGCAAATTTTCTTGGATCTTCTTTAGCTTCATTTCGCAACAAGAGAACATAATCTCTTCGAGGAGGAAATTTTCCATTTTATATATTCTATTGTAACGCTCCGAAGCACTCTTGTTGTTCCGTTTTTCTTCTGGTAAACGCATCCAGACCAATGTACTCATTTCTTCGCGTATGTCAGGAGTTATAAATATGCTAGTTTCGTCAATTAGTGGTAACATATCTAGCCTACTGGTATCAGCAGCCGGTAACATATCGAATCTACCCGTGGTAGAAGTTGGTGTTTGTTCCGAACATTTCTTCATACATACGTTAATGTTTGTTCCAAACATTTCTTCATGCAAAGAAGTTCCACTGTCTGTATCTACAATTACCAAAATACAATTATAAGTAAAAATTCTTGATACTTTATTATATGTTTTTCCAATCATTATCACATGCCCACATATTTATCTGTAAAAAGTATCTGCCCGCAAGAAATATATATGTATAAATATATTCAATTTTAATATATTACAAAAAATATATCATATTTCATCCCAAATCCCGTACAATCTTGCTGTTAGCTTCAAAAAACATCATATTAACATTAAAAGAGATTCGAATTAATTTTATATATTCTTATGATAATTTTGGCTTTTATATCTAAATAAAGACTTAATATTTTTTTCATGCTAACTTTTAAGTTAGCATGAATATCAATGTATCATTGTAGTATTAATTAAATTACATTATTTTTAAAAAATTAGCAAAATTTTCTCTTATTCTTTCAAGAAACTTTTAAAGAAAAATAAGCCACAAAATATCAAATCTTACAATATATGTAAATAGAATTTTTAAGAAAAGAAATTCAGAAATATATCAAGTTCGATGGGTCCTAATAATATATAAAAAATTATAGGAAATAAAATTTTAGAAATAATGTATCATGTATTATCACATAGTGTATTTTTGGTTTATAAAAATAATCTAAATAATAATATTAATTATTATGTTTCTGCAGAAAATATAATTATAACTGATCCCTTTTGATGTTCTTTGAAGAAAAATTGAAAACTCTTGATCAAATTGTTTCTTAATCTCTTAATTTGTACGTGTCGTTTTAAATTAACAGAAAATAAATCCTTCTTGCAAACATAACTATAAAAAATCAGCTCTCATCCACTTCACTACAAAAACATCTGGATAATCTTTGATTTTCACTCTTGTTTTCACTCTAAATTTCTGCGGAGCGATCTAATTCTTTCATAAATTCTATTAAAGTTATTGTATTAATAAAAAAGTAATTCTAGTTACCTAAATAGTCATCAGAATGTCTTTGGATATCTCTAGAATTTTCCTCTACATTGCAAGTTTTTTTGTATGTTTGATGCTTCCTTCCATTCACATGATCGCGAACATGGTTGTAAGTAGGTAATACACAATTGCAAATTTCACAACAATACTCGTGTGGTCCATCAGAAACTTTAATACCATCGTATTTTGGTATATCTAGAGATGTATTAGTTTGTACAGTACTATGCAGGCTGCATACGTCATTAACCCGTTTTACAAGATTTTCTATAGTTTCATCTAAAACATTTCGCCTTCCATTTGAATTTTGTTGGGCAGTTGTAAGATTTCTTTCTGCAGTGTTAGCTATTTTTTGTGCTTGATGGTTCTTTCCATTCACATGATCGCAAACATGGTTGTAAGTAGGTATTGAACATTTGCAAATTTCACAAAAATACTCGTGTGGTCCATCAGAGACTTTAATACCATTGTATTTAGATATATCTAGAGATGTATTGGTTTGTATAGTCCTGTACAGGTTACATACGTCATTAACCCGTTTTACAAGATTTTCTATAGTTTCATCTAAAGAATTTCGCCTTCTATTTGAATTTTGTTGGGCAGTTGTAAGATTTCTTTTTGCAGTGTTAGCTGTTTTTTGTGCCTGATGGTTCCTTCCATTCACATGATCGCGAACATGGTTGTAAGTAGGTATTGAACACTTGCAAATTTCACAAAAATACTCGTGTGGTCCATCAGAGACTTTAATACCGTTGTATTTTAATATATCTGAAGATGTATCGGTTTGTATAGTCTCGTACAGGTTGCACACGTCATTAATCTGCTTTACAAGATTTTCCATAGTTTCATCTAAAGAATTTCGCCTTCCATTTGAATTTTGTTGGGTAGTTGTAAGATTTCTTTCTGCAGTGTTAGCTGTTTTTTGTGCCTGATGGTTCCTTCCATTCACATGATCGCGAACATGGTTGTAAGTAGGTATTGAACACTTGCAAATTTCACAAAAATACTCGTGTGGTCCATCAGAGACTTTAATACCATCGTATTTTGGTATATCTAGAGATGTATTAGTTTGTACAGTCCTGTACATGTTGCATACGTCACTAACCCGTTTTACAAGATTTTCTATAGTTTCATCTAAAGAATTTCGCCTTCCATTTGAATTTTGTTGGGCAGTTGTAAGATTTCTTTTTGCAGTGTTAGCTGTTTTTTGTGCCTGATGGTTCCTTCCATTCACATGATCGCGAACATGGTTGTAAGTAGGTATTGAACACTTGCAAATTTCACAAAAATACTCGTGTGGTCCATCAGAGACTTTAATACCGTTGTATTTTAATATATCTGAAGATGTATCGGTTTGTATAGTCTCGTACAGGTTGCACACGTCATTAATCTGCTTTACAAGATTTTCCATAGTTTCATCTAAAGAATTTCGCCTTCCATTTGAATTTTGTTGGGTAGTTGTAAGATTTCTTTCTGCAGTGTTAGCTGTTTTTTGTGCCTGATGGTTCCTTCCATTCACATGATCGCGAACATGGTTGTAAGTAGGTATTGAACACTTGCAAATTTCACAAAAATACTCATGTGGTCCATCAGAGACTTTAATACTATTGTATTCTAATATATCTGATGTATCGGTTTGTACAGAGATTTCTGCAAAGAGATGACTTTTTCATAAATCCTATTAAGAAATTATCATATTAATGAAAAAAATAATTCTACTTACCACTTGCATAGCTGTCTGAATTTTTTTGGTCTCTAGAATTTTTCTCTGTAGTGTTAGCTGTTTTATTCACTTGATGATATTTTCCCATCACATGAGCATGAATATGATTAAAAGTAGGTATGGAACATTGGCAAATTGTACAAAAGTAATCTTGCGGTAAATTCTTTAAAATAATTCCACTGAATATTAATTTGTTACATTGCGAGTTCGATATTTTATTTGTATCCAGGAATTTCAATATTTGGTTTGTAGTATTTATCTGCTCGAAATGAGTCTCTGGCAAATGATACTTTGCTTCTTCTTTGTTTAACAATAAATAGTCACATAAATAGCAGTACCATTCTCCATTATAACGCGTTACACGCTGTGCCAGTAGATGTTTATACATCTCTTAAACAGTATAAAACTCACAATCTAGATAAAGCATAAAATTTTTTTCAAAATAACTTCTTAACTAAATTAATCTAGACTATATTAGATTAATATACATGTTACAAAAGTATTTTACACTTACTTCAAAATAGTGCTTTTTAATTGGTATTAATTGCACGCAACACGCCCAAGTTTAACTTTTGATCCCAAGGCGTAATCTCAAAGAAGAGGAAGTAGTAGGTATCTGATGAAAATTTTGTAACGTGCCTGAAATAATTGTAATTTTAAAGGATTGCTGGTATAGTATTTTCTTGTAGAAGACCGTAAAATATAAATATCCTTACATTCTAAAACATTCGTTCAACATCACACAAAGAAGTCTGGGCGTTATCTACGACTTTTCCTCGATATGACAACTCCTACCACATTTTTAAACACTTGGGATATCCCCGTTTTGAAATAGGTGAATCATGTTGGCCACGTTTAACAGAACGTTTAATTTTCACTGTTGGGAGTTTTCTAAACTGTGATTGGATTATTCTTTCAAATTATTCCTTTAGATCTACAGGAATAATCCAATGTCAGTACGAGAAATTTCCAACAGTATAATAGCTTCTGCCCACAGGATACGGAAATGTTTGCCGCGCGGCAAGAAGCAACGCGGCAGCCAATAAACTTTTAGTTCTCGCGGAAAAAGGGCACGTTGATTGGCCATCGCGTCGCCTATCGTCGCGCGACAAGCGTTGCCGCGTTCTGTGGACAAAAGCCATACCAAACGGTTTGCTGAACGCGGCTATTGGCCGTATTCAGGAAATACGGATGAATAAGCGCTCGACGTTACTGGAATATTCTTTTAAGCCGGTATTCATAGCCAGATCTTATATTTAAAACCGTCTTAAGTTTATCTTCAGATATTTCGTATTATATATTCGTAATCAATGAAATAAACTGTACAGTATCTGAAAATGAACTTAAGACGACCTTAAATATAAAATCCGATTTTATTAACGTTATCGACTTGCTGACTCGTATTCTAGATACGCTTACAACGATGTTAAATGCACTAACAAGTCAATTTATTAGTAATTCTGAGCAAGTATTTTGTTGTAAAAACGCATAATTACCGTTATTTCTTAACAGAGCAATGTCGAATTTATAATACAATCGATTTTGAGATTGCTCATATCTCAACTTGATAGCGTGCTTCTGAATACGAATCGCTGACTCAACTTGATTCGGGTAGCGTTCCGCTAATCACTACAATATTATAAACTATAGTATACATAACTTGAACTATAAATTGCAGGACTGCAAAGATTACTGGGACGCTGCCCGAGTCAGGTCGAGTCAACAAATCAAAGACGCCATGTGAAGATCTTAGATCTATTATGAATCTAAAAGTATATTCTAATCAAAAGCGTTATAGGTCAACGATTGTACAACCGTGTGTTTTCTGTATGCACTCTATTA
Organism: Dinoponera quadriceps; assembly: GCF_001313825.1. Taxonomy (NCBI): domain Eukaryota; kingdom Metazoa; phylum Arthropoda; class Insecta; order Hymenoptera; family Formicidae; genus Dinoponera; species Dinoponera quadriceps. The sequence continues at coordinate 797,446 of NW_014555488.1, forward strand.
TTACGTGTCACTGAATAAAAGAAAGTTGCGATACTTTTATTTTGGAAAAGTTCGAGGCCACATTCCAGAACGTTCTTTTTAAAGGAAAATTTTATTCAGATAAAAATTGAAAACGTAAATCATGTTTAATATTCAATAATTTAAAGAAAACTTGAAATGTAAATTATATTTAATATTCAATAATTTAAAGAAAACTTGAGAATTAAAACTTCTTTCTTTTGTTTAATTCTAAATCGAATGTTAGCTTGCAGCATACCTTAGAACACCTTGAATGCGCTTGAAGTACAATGAGTATCGTCAGAACCGTTCTGTTCGACCACGTTACAAATACTGAACTGTAATAAATTGAAACTTCCGCATCCTAGAAATCCTACGAGTTGAAAGCGAAATGAGAGAAGGGATATGAAAACAGGTGAGTATCGATTGACCACTACATCGATTGGCTAACGCTAAAAAATCTCCAAATCCCGGCCGGCTGTGATTGGTGGTAAAATCTCCTATTGAATATCGGAACGTGATACGTCGGACATTGGAGACTGTATGAATCATCCATGAACATAAAGCGTATGCAACAAAGACAGCAATAGTTTTTCATAAGAGCTTCCGGTTTGCCTCCAATTCCACCACCACCAGTTACAGCCGGCCGGGATTTAGGGATTTTCTAGCGTCAGCCAATTGATGGTAGACTATATTTAGACTTATAGCTATTTCTACCATCATAGTTTAAATTTAATCAACGCTTAACAATGAGAATTCAAACTCTAAGCCTTAAGAAATTGACCAATAACAGTCGGCTATTTTCCTCATATTCGACTGTAGTTGGTCAATTTTTTAAGACTTAAAGCTTAATGCACTTATTGTAGACCGGGACTTCATCAACAAAATTGACCAATCATATTGACCAGTTCGGTCAATTAACCAATGCGATTGATCAATTCCTTTAAGTTAATCATCGATTAAATTTAAACCATAACGATAAAGTCAAGCACTACCCCTGATTCTATCAACTTCGGTTAATCTAACCGACCAATTAACTCAACGGAGTTGACCAATTGTATTGTCCAATTAACTAATCCATGTGATTGGTCAATTTCGCTGAGTTAATCGGTGGATTAGTCGGTGGATGGTTGACCGAAATTGCTAGAATTGGGAGTAAAATCCGTATCAAACTACAGATTGGGATTGAGATTGAATTATAATTTAGCCAATCAAAGCAAGATTCACTAAATTTGAGTTTAGTGATCTTTGCCTTGATTGGTTAAATTGCAAACCAATCTCAATCTTAATCCGTAATCTGATACGAACATTAGAAGAATAATCTAATCTCAACACAGAAAATTTCCAATAGTCGTAAAATAAACATTCTATTGAACGCGGCCATTCATTTTTTTATGCCGCTTTTAAGGGAAAATGATATGATAACCAACCTTCCGACTGAAATAACTGCACATTCCTTTCGGAACGCACATGGCGCAATCACCTGTGCGTGCGGAAGTGACAGAGCACAGAGAGCCAGTGCACGTCCGTGCCAACACCATCTTGCTGCGTGTGTCATGTACGCAAATCTAATTTGTACGAGCGACTGACAACTGTGTCTCTGTTTCTCCGGATTTCTTTCTCACATCTGTTCGTCTCGAGCGTCCAAGGTATCCTGGCGCTTCTCGTACGTATGTTCGCGATATAATCGAAGCGAATCTCATGCGACTTTCATTTGTTCCGCATGAACAGCGCCAGCGAGTGGTCGTGTAAACGTCAGTGTCAAAACGCGATACGTAAAACATATGCGTGACGAGCACGTTTGTTCTGCAATTGTTTACACTTCAATAAAGATATACGCAAATGTTTTTATTGGTATTAAAGATCCTTCGATCGCTTTGACATCACATAAAATTGAAATCTCGCCCATTTCAGCAATTAGACATTAGTACGGAGAAGCGAAAACAATTTTCCCCTTTTTCCTAATTACTTTTACAAATATTTTTATGACACGCATAATTTTTTCTATACATATATTAAGTATGATCAATAAAGATCCAATTAATGGCTCTCTGAATCGTTACAAAATTGATACTAAGTTGTTTTATATCAAATCCTTTGCCTTAACTGTTGATCTCATGAATTGCAGCAACAAAATCATGCGGCAGTTAAAAGGCAAGACGAAAGAAACGAATAAACAGAAGAAAGAGCGGAAAAAGGAATTTCTGGAGAACAAGCAGCGAGTATTCACGGTTGTATTGCCTACCGTTGCTGCGATATTTGTGATAATAGCGGTGTATGTTTACGTTAAAACCCGTCCAAAACTCATTGCTGAATATTAATGTCATACTTCACATTTATTATTCATCGAAGCAAGATGTATGCGTATCTCAACAATAATGCATGGACAATTCCTAGTTGCATTTTTACAGACATATGAGGATTTTTCTAAAAGGAGACACATTTCATCGTTCTCCCAAGAATATCTTGTACCCAAATCATTTCGGAACAAGATAGATCTTTGCAGATTAGTTACTTGATTAAAGGATATTTTTAAAAGCCAAGAATTACATAATATTAAGATACAATCATCAGATAAGACATAGGAGGAGGTACGATGTTTTCTACAAAAGCAGGCAACATAACATGAGAGGAGTTAAGATATTTATATTGCTATATAATAAAATTTGTTAACATTCAAATATAATAACTATTTATATTAATTTATGTCTTCCTTGATTTTTCTCTTTCATACGTACACTTATTTCCGATGAGTATTATATAAGTATAAAACGATACAAGTATAGAATTGTATTGTGTATTCATTTATAAACAGTATTTATTTAATGTGTAAAGTATCTATATTGTCCATATCTATGAAACGCAAATCTCAATAATTGTTAAATCAAACTGGAAGACATCATTAGCCTGTCAAGCATTTAAATAATAAATATGGGTCCAATGCAGTATGGAAATATATTTGTTATACATAAACAATACTATTGTATTGTATCGTACTGCTTTCTTACTTTTCTCCCTGTCCACTTATCCTGTGATTTTCCAATGACAATATCGCTGTAATTAATGTTCCAAACAATATTCGATCTGAAATTATCAAATACGAAACATTTCCCCACGATTAAAAGTTCCAGTCAATTTGTTGATTTATATTTGCGATAAAGATATGTCGATGAGATACGGGAAGAACACAAAGTTCCTCTCGATTATTTGCTTACGTACCGGTGACACGATGCAGACACGTGGATCATACCAATGAGAAGCCGACACGTATTTACGCCCCTGTGCTATCCTCCCGACGTCGCTACCCCGCTACTTTTCTCTGTCATTTATCCAAAGTAATTACAATGGACTACACGCTGCTCCGTTTGCTTTTTCTGCATCTTACGATTCTCTTGCTTCACATAAATTACACCCAAGGTATTCGTTGCGTTTATTTCGTAAAAATACAATTGTCTTTTAGCGTGTACTTATAGGTTATGTTATTACTGTCACCACATATTATACATTGTTTTATTAATATGTAGCGTATGAAAAATTTGTCTTCATATACATATTCTTATTTAATCGATGAATTATAATTCATTTTCCAATCAATGTTGCAAGTATTTCCAACTATAGAAATATCCGTTCACTGTGTAATCAGCGACTCTTGACATCTACAATGTAAATTGAACGCGAAGCATGAGTTATGTGCAATTTTTGTCAATGCATAGTAATTTTATGAAAATACATTGCATCTTGCAGGTAAGGGGGCACATCATGTAACCTATGGTTCTGTAATCAAGTTGATGAATACAGATTACAACTCAAGATTACATTCTCACGATGTAAAGTATGGAACTGGTAGTGGACAGCAATCAGTAACAGCCATTGAGGCCAAGGATGATAATAATTCCTATTGGCTTATTAAAGCAGAGTCTGGAAAAATATGCACGCGAGGGTAAGCTGTATGTGGTTGTATAGCTATCTGACTTATCTATATTATATTTTTATACAAGTATATATAAGTTACAACTGATATGAGTTTCTACAATTTCTTTTTTTAACAGGGAGCCAGTCAAATGCAATAGTATTATCAGATTGGAACACAGTGCAACAAAGAAAAATCTTCATTCGCATCATGTCTCTTCACCTCTGAGTGGAAAACAAGAGGTATCGGCATATGGAGAAAAGGGAGAAGGTGATACTGGTGATAACTGGCTGTTGATTTGCTCAACTGATTTCTGGGAGAGAGATGATGCAGTTGTGTTAAAACACATTGATACTAATACGTATGTTTCCTTTTATACAATTTGATACACACACACACACACATTATATTTCAGAAGAAAAAAAAGGATTGTTCCTACATATATATTTTCTGATCTATAAATAATTTTAAATAAATTAAAGCAAGAAGGAATGGAAATTAAAAGTCTTATTACAATTATTAATATGGAAATTCTAGTAAAATAGTAATAAATAATATCAAATATTTTAGTCATAAGAGCTTCTTAATCATTTAATCACTTAGAATTGTATTTAAATTCCTTTTTATACAAATTTAAATGAAATGAAGTACCATTTATAAAATATTTGATGATCTAAGACTTAACTTCAATATTCAAATCTGACATAAATTCTACTGTATGTTTAGGTTTTTATCTGTCAGTGGAAGAGTTTATGGTTCCCCAATTAGCGGTCAAATGGAGATAGTAGGCGAGTATTCTTCGAACAGTCCTCATACAATGTGGAAGGCAATGGAGGGTATGTTTATTCATCCCAGTGACTTCAAAGCACAGCATCATCACCATACAGAATTATAATCTTTATAGCGAAAACTGTAGGCTCAATTTATAAATGAATGCGTGAGTAAATTACCAGAGAGAATTATAAATTATTGATCAAAAATTGTCCAAACGTATCGCATACTAAGCAAAGCTTTCTTCTCTTGCAGGGCCAGTTGTCTATCACAGTTCATCTATCGCAAAGCTCAACTTTCATGTGAGCATCATAATAAAATCAATATAAAAATCTCACTAAAATGTCAATAAAACCTTAATTATATATTATTAATTTATATTTATTGATGATTATCTGTTTAGTACAAGTTGAGTTTTTTTTCTCTTTTACCTTGCTTTCTTAGCAATTCCAAATGTGCGGTGATCATAAGAGGTGTATCTTTGTTTTGTCGCGTGTATGAATGCGTAAATGTGTTGTACATATTACTACTGACATATGTATTATATTAAGCCGGTGCATAACAATAAAGTGTATTAGTATATTGAGTACAATTTCTGCTCGTTAACTACTTATTGACTAGAATATTGCTTCACACTTCCTTCAGTTCGTATTTGCCATTGATGTCTCGCGTGCCTATGAGACCGTTGTACGGGAAAATGATATTCGAGAGACCGTAGCTTCCGAAGATCTCCCTCAGATTTTGCTTTCCCGTGATGTTCGCGTAACGTTGTTTACCAGTCAAACAACTATGCAGCTTCCAGATGCCGTACACCAGACAGATACACAAGATCGTGATCAGCATATCGAAGATGGTAACGAGCAATATGCTTGAACCGTCCCGGGAGTGCAGCAGTCGAGCTAGCGCGATGGGGAAGCAGAAGTTTAAAAATATGTTGAAGTAGTCCGTGTCGCTCTTCACTATGTGATTGATGTTCTCGTACATATACGGCGCGATAACACACAGTGAGTAAAGACACGTTAGCGAGGTATAGAAGCAGAATAATATGAAGTTGCCCATGTTCTGGCGCAGCACGCAAGCGCCCAGGAAGAAGCAGTGGTGATCCTTAAAGTGAAAGCACTTGCGGCAGAAGACGCAGTGCTGCGTCGGCTTGCACATGTAACTCTCACAGCGTTCGCAATGCCAGAATTTGTAAGCCGTGTTGTGAGCCGTTAACTGCGTCGCGCTTAGCTCGAGTTTGCTCTGTATCGTCACATCACACAAGTTATTCCTGACCTCCTTGACCTTCATTGGATTGGATCTGTAGCTGATACTGTATACAGAATACCAGTTCAGATATACCTGCATACAGAGGAAGATGAAGACCGGCGAGATCTTCTGGTTGATGTAAATCGTGATACCGATGACAAACACGGTGCATATTAGCGTGACTAACGGACACAGCTTTTTAACAGCCTTGACGCAAGTCCTCATATGCTGAGCCTGAGACATGCCTTGTAACAAGCAGGTACAAATCTTTCTGCATGTATATCGATATGTATATATACGATTGTTGTGCGTATACGATATGTAAATTCAGTGTTCGTGCATTGTAGCTTTAAGCTTTGATCGTTTCAAGCTGTTTCTGTTCTCTCTGGAATGTTATATTTGTACTTTTGTATAAAGACAACAACACTCTTGTCAGATAGACATCCTGGATATGATATCGCTCTTATCCCGATTTTAAGCTGAAAAATAAGTGTAAATTCTTTAATACGAAGGTTGTATTTCAACACGCATACGATATAATGTTAAATTATCATAATATGCAAATAATCGTATGATTAATTGGAAGTTACAACATACGGAAGAGTGTTCACTGATCTCGGACATAACCTCGACGATTTATTTTTACAGGTTTCATCGGCTTTAGGTAATTTGGCGGGTTACAGTAATCTTCGAAATGGACGTAATTGGCTGTAATGTCCGATTAAACAGACGTCATAATTTAATTTTTTCTAATACGCGTACCATTCCGCGCGATATCATCGCATGCCGCTTCACCGGAATGCCGATATATATATACACAATGCACAATATACACATATGTATACGTAACTGCACCTTGCAAGGTTCGATGTACGTATTTTCATACTTTTTACATTGCACTATGTTAATTATATAAATTAATTAGTATTATAGTAATAGAATATTACTATAATAAATCACACCATTATTCATCACCATTAATCATAATGGAAGACTGTACACAAACACCATCAGTTGCAATTAGTTTATACAAAAGTTAATTGTTGTATATGTCTGATAATGTATTTATTTTTAAATTTTGAACTTCATTCATAATAATTTAATATTGTAAAACACTAAAAAAAGGAACATTAAAGCCTGATCTGCAATGTGCTCTTTGTTTCTTGCTCTCTCTTTTCCATAAATAAATAAAAGTTCTTACAAAAGGAAGATAGCAAGAAACAAGATGCAAAGAGCACATTGTAGACCAAGCTTTAGTGATTAAGAAAATATAATTTGCAGGATCTGACAAATCGCTAATAGTTAAACATGTAACAGTTATATGCTATTTATTCTCACTAAAAAAAACAGTGATATTTTACAATTACGCTTATGTATTGGTTCTATAACAATAAGATGCATTTCGAAAAGATAATAGATCTATGTTAAATTAAAAATTGAATAAAAATCTAACAATAAGAGTCCATTTACTATAAAAATACGATAAAAATTATTTAGCAAGATAACAAATAAAAATTACTCAGCTATTATATAGCAAACTATTTTCTAAGTAAATGATTCGAATTAAGTAGACTGAAAACTTCACTTAAATATACAATACACATTTAAATGTACACACGTATTAAAAATTGATTGAAATATTCAAGGTAATATAGAAATTAATTTAAAATACAATATAATTGCTACAATCTTTTTTCGTCTCTTCTTATCTTGATGTATACACTACTTTATACCAATATAGATTTTTATACATACTGTGTGATGTATATGTACACATATGTAAAATTATATAAACATGTATATTAAAATAAAGAACAATAACAGCTATTTGCGAATTATATGTAATGTACATGTATTTATAGTATATTATATATGCAGACATAAATTATTTGATTATCGGAACATTTCGACCATGTGACAATCTTCAGCTGAAAGTGATAAAAATTATATACATACATAATATATAATTATACATATTACATGGTGGAAATGTTCCAATAATACCAATAATTTGTTATTAAAAATATTATCTTCCCACTGTTTAAATATTCGCATTAATAATCGCGATCGGTTCTTATTGAATTTGTCTCTTTTTCTTCCGTAAAATAACATGTACCTACGTGTATAGTATATTATAAATATATGTACATTAGTCACAGTCCGCAATGGATTGTTACTGTTCCTTATCCTTATATTGTTTGATTTCAATTAATTAAAGAATCTTACCATTATTTACTTGAGACAAATATACATAATTATATGCTTTGCTCTATATACATCTTTGTGTAAATAACATGACAAGTATATCGAATGTGTCACTCTTATACGAGAGCATCGTTAAACCAGTCTCTAGTAATTACAGATAAAGAATGAATAATAAAATCAGAATTTATAATAAAAATTACGATAAACAGTTTATTAAAAATAAAATAGCAACATGGCAATACAACTAAATTCAGAAAGTACAATCAAACGTGATCACGCTCACGTTACACTGCCATTCTTTCAAGTACTTTAAAATATTTCGACTGCGTATGCAATTTAGATTATTCTTAGCGTTATTAGGACTCGTAAGCTTGAATTGTGAATAACTAAAGTCACATGTACTATTTTGTACTTTTTTCCCTTTTTTTTTAAAGAGGAGTAAGTACATGCGACAAAGCTACAGCTCGTAAATAGACTTTTGTGGAAATAACATCGATTTCGGCCTATGCGATAGTGATATACCGAAGAAACAGTTCCGTTCTATATAAATCGTGTAAAACTACGTAAATACATTGTGCCGTGATTTGCACACAACTTTACCAAAATAGATCGCGACAATGAATGTGCTGCCGACGATAATACGATTCGACATCTTCAACAATGTAAAAAATATGTCCTCACAGGATCTTCTCTCGTATTTATTATTATATCCGTTATGTATCCTGTGCATCATGTCGATATGTACATACGTAAGCTTTTATTACATATACGTATGATCGTATATAACGGTGCATAGTCGTTGGTTTTGAAAAAGGACTCATTGCCGCTTTTTATCCGTATAAACCTCAATCCTATTGTTACTCTATATCCATAATTACTAGAGGCTGACTTAACGATAATCCTGTATAAGAGTAGTATGCTTCACCGTAATTCTCCAATAGGCGCATTTTGAGACCATAACTCGTCTATAAACTTGTATAAGGTATCACTGACAGCCACCTAGAAAAAAAGCATTAAAAGTAAAAATTCCATGCCGAAATTTGGATGTATTCGAAGTATTAAGCATCTTATTTTCTCTCTCACCTTATACGGTGTTGGATTCAGATTTCTCTTGTGATCGTTACGCAGCGTATTGAGAGATTCTTGCACTCTATTACGAATCTCTTGCAATGTGGGTAGTGGCTGACACAATTCGCCGTTTTTCCAATATACCTGGAATATATACGATATATATGTATTTGTAATATGTAATTGCGATAATTTTTTATACTATATTTATATACGTAATGTACGTTATATACATAATTCAAATGAATGATAATTAATATAAACGCAAAATCATTAGAAAAAATCGTCAGATAGTCTGTAAATATTTTTACTATATATATACTGCTTTATGATTATTGCACTAAATGTAAATAAATATAAAAGCTAGAAGAATATTAGAAAGTATAAACAAATGTCTCTCGTTACATTTCCTATATCGCTCAAAAAGAGCCTACACAGAATAGATAAGAATATTTGTTCACGTGCGCGAATATCACATTATATTTGTTGGAAAATTTGATTCTCTGAAGATACCTTATGCAAAGCTTCCACTCGAGACGGCGTAACGTTAGCCCTCTTCGTTTGTTGGAATGGATGTCTGCAGAGAATCTTCTGCATCACCTGCGGCTTTTCTTCCGACGATTTCTGCAAGAGATCTATTAGTGCGTAACCGTCTGCTCCATATAGTCTATAAGCAACCTTGCTGCCCGGTATTGTGACTTTTCCAACTTCCTGACTGAGCTTAATCCTCGGCTCGCCGTTAATCTCTACCATTTTGTAGACGCAACCTAAAGCCGGTTGTCTCTGACACGTTACGAGATGAGTACCGATCCCGAAGCAATCGATTTTGTGACTCTAGAAAAATATTTGAGTATCAATAGATAATCGCTGTCTTTGTATTTTGAAATCGAAAGATGGTGAAAGGATGAAAAGAGTTAAAAAGTTTGCTCTAATTCATGCTCTGATCTCACATCATAGAGATATTCATTTTTTTTCATAAATCTCGAATGTTTATTTGTTGCTCTACCTGCTCGTTTAAGCTTATTATGGTTTCCTCGTTAATATCATTCGACGCGCAAATTGTCATCTTCGCAAACCATGGTATATCGTACTTAACAGCGATCTTTTCGAAGATGTCTCTTGCTACGTTACTGAGATAGGCCAGATCGCCGCTGTCGATCCTTATCCCAACGGCTTTGTATCCTAAGTCTTTCAGGGCCAACGCCACTGCGCAGAAGTTCAAGAGGCCGCTCCTGTTTGCAAAATATATCTATGAGACGTCTGGACAACCATCAAATTCCATTAGTTATGAATAAATGTTTCATGCATTGTTGAGAGGCCACTTAGGTCACACATCACATACTTTACGCTATATTCTTATAACAATTATTTACAATCACTAAACCTAAACTTGACAATATATTTTATAAGATACATCTTTTTCTTCTCTTTTTATAATTTCTTATTTAAAAATTTTATAAAGAATTGCAGAGTTAAAATCTTATCACAATTAATCGAAGTTTTACGAGAAAACCCCTGGGAAATCATACTGAACAAATGAAAGCTTAAAATTCTTATCATGTATCATTCTTATATATATTCATAATTATCTTAAATATATTCATGATTCATAATATAAAGCTCAAGTTTTCTCTTAGTTCTTGCCAAGTTTAGGACTAAAATACAATTGCAGCAAGTATTGTTTAGAGACACAACATAAAATAACATAAAGCATAATAACTACAACTACCTAAACTTGCATTCATTAGTATAAAGGGGATATTGATATTTTGTACAATCATTGCCATTGAGGTTTCTAGTGAAGAAAATTTTCTGACATTTTGCTAAACATTCAAACGCAGTAAATTGATACTGTACGATACAGTACATACGGCAAATGGTACTGTATGATACAGTGGGAATGGGAAATATTTTGAATATTGTATACTGAATATATCACGATTTATTCAGCGTTTTTTATTTGGAAATATACTTCTTCTTTTGCAATACATTTCTACTTGTATAACGTATTTTAACGGCATTTTAATGTTTTAGTACATTAACAAGATGCATGTTTGCAATGATGTTGTAATATCTTACAGAAGACATTGCAGCAAAGTTTTACAGAGAATGGCAAATGTTCAGATAATAATCAGAATACATACAGAGTTCCCTTTAACGCGTGAAATGTGCCCAAGTTAATCACTGAAAGAATAAGGGGCAGAATTGGGAGGGACACTATATAAGATCAGGAAGGACACTATACGAAATTCTTCTCGTTTTATCTCTAGCTGACATGAGAATAATATGATATGATAAATGTATATAGTTTGTAATTTGCCTGTTTTACAGAATATTTCTTTTGGTGCGACTTCTTTAACGATGAAAAAGTCAGAACAAAAGAGAATTTATATCTTGGTTGTATTCATATGTCAAGACTTTTCTCTAGCAAAGAAGCTTCAACAATTTAAGAAAAAATCTACAGATTTTCATTTCCCTTATGTTCGATTAAAGGTGATCTGAGTTTCAGAAGTTTACGAGAGGGCGTTGGTCACTTTTGTTGTTTCAAAAGAACATCGCACTAATTGTTAAGAATAATTTGAGTAATATGATTCGCAAAAAAGCATAGCTTCTCAACGAGGGCTGGCGAGACGGGAGGGAAAAGGGCGGCGAAATCGTATTCTGCAAAACAGGCAAACAGAGCGCGATATCGTACCTCACATAGAGCTCGCCCAATTCGCCTTGTCTTAAAAAGCCGTTCTTGTGTTGCGAAGTCGGTTCTGATTTAAATGGGTTGTTTCTCACGCCGTTTTGGGCATGTGTATTGGACCCGTTAGTTAGAAGTTTATTCTTTACATTTAGGCTGGCCACTTGTGCCTGCCTCCTGGCCGACGTCTCAATGCTATAAACACACTCCGGTTAGGCTAAACACACATACACACATACACACACACATACAGTGTGTACACGTGTCGTCATGCCTGCTCGACGCGCGCTCGACAAAACTAAATTATACAGCCGCCAACGTGATCAAATTAAAGATAAAGTAATTCATACATTTCTCTCTCTCTCTCTCTCTCTCTCTCGCTCTCTCTTTAAAAATACAGATTTACTCTGAGGTACATCAGTCATTCTTTCGTTTGTGATGCGTGATGTTGTATTCTACGATATACAGTGGAAATACGATGAGGATGCTTATAAAGCGAAACTTTGTACGTTACGCAAAGCGCTGCATTTGAGCTTTGAAGCTAATAATCACTATCCTATGCATCTCAGATAATACTCCGATTATTATCATCTATGTGAGGACTTTGTACATATGTGCACATAGCCAAACAAAATGCAACCTATGTACATAAAATATTGCAAGCTGTGTGTACATATTTACGACAAACGGCCATTTCTACGCATTAATACGTTCATGCGACACATGTTGGAATGTCTGAAGAATACGCGAACGACACCTTGGTATGTCACTTTTGCTGAGAACAGTTCGACTCGTCGTCAGAAATTCGCCGTTCTTGTGTAACTTGGACACTCTGTATAATTGCTAAATATAGTCTAAGGTGTACTACGTTGCATATCAATGCAAATAATAGATACAATAGCTAACAAACACAAGTACGGAGAAATAATAAATAGTTAACGGGAGATAGTAAAGTTTAAAACTATCGAAACTGCCGATTGAAAATAAAATATACAAAGTAAAGTTTATACGCATGCAAATGACAAGGTACCTCGTGCAAAAGGCTTTTGGTAAAATTAAAATGCAAATATGCGTTAAAGAGAGTTTTATGTATGCATACAAAGCTCGTAAACTACGAAATTTGGAAACAAACGAAGTCGAGCATTCTGCTATCACAGCGACGAAATAAAGATACAAGCGTAAAGCAGCGGCCGCGGTAGTGAATACGTACCTTTTGACGTCATACGTGTCCACTAGAGCGGTGAATCTTTCCGGGAAAGCAAGGGCGTAACTGATCAGGGCCGCAAATTCGCTGCCAGATGCTTGCGAGGCTAATGCCCCTAAATCGTCAGCGATATCCTCGCGATATTTGCAGGCGAGTTCCAGCAGATCCAGAACATCTCCTGTCTGTGCGTGCGCCAACGTCTACGAAAGAAAGTGGACCAATTTTATTTTCTCACTTTTGACTATATTCTCCTCAGAAAGTCCCGACGTTCCTATTTCATCCAATGAACGAACGAGGCTTTTCGTAAAAAGGAGAGAGAGAAACACGTTTACTTTTCTTTGCAAGTCATCGATGCTGGTGAAAGACGTGATGTATGCATGTGCATGCGTGCCGCAAACGGGTATATTGAACAGCTTTCCAGCTAAAACATTACTGGTGCCATCGAATCCACCTGTGACAAATTACCTCAGATAAGTCTAGAATATCGAGTCGACCGATATTTTGACTTCATTTGTGTATGTATCTATGTATCTATGTACATATCAAATCACATGAACCGTAAATTTCTATCTGAAGTTTCTGTATTCGTACATAGCAGGTTGGCATATGTATACATATATGTATATATCGTCAACCTGACCTCTGTTACTCATCACCTAGCGAGGCGGTACCAACCGGCACAGGGCGGAACAACGTATTGATTTTGATTGACTGAAATTGTTAAGTATAGTGTAAGGGTGATAGAGTGGTACCAGACACCTCCCTTATCCGTTACGTATTATATCGCAAATTTATGCACACATGTATCCACAATGCTTTGCATATTTGAAACTTAATGTGTAATACGTAGTAAACACGTGTCTGTTCTAGATACATTATATAAAAAGATAAGTACACTTTATCAATAAATAAAAGAAAATTGCAGAAAATACGTCAACATGATTATGCCGTTTTTAATGCATATATGTATATATGCATGCAATCTCACGTTGCACTATCTGCAACTATAAAAAGTGCACTATCTGCACTATAAAAAGTGTTTACAACATTCAACAATTGCGTAGTTGCTATATAAAACACTCTGACGAGAGTAATGATAGTATGCAAATTCGAGAATGATAGTCGATATAAATTTTATTCGGCGTGAAAGCTTGGAAATGCAATACTAATTGGCTCTATTTAATGAACTTGCAGTATAAAATTACTTTAAGCACTATACATAAACTGTTTCTAGAATTTACTGATTTATCATATACTAAATTAATTTCATAAAATAAGTTTAAAGTATATTCACCAATATAGCTGTACTTAGACGCGCTCAATCCACCGTCGGGCCCTTGCGCTCGTCGAAGTCCGAATTCCAGTAATGTTATATGTTTCCCAGCAACCATGCGATACCTTGCTGCATTAGTGGCCATTAAACTCGCATAGTTCACTAACGTTAGTAAAGTAGTTTCCAACAGTTGCACCATTATCAGTGGTCCTTCCACTCTTATTAGAGGAATTCTAACGAAATTTATATCTACGTAAGATACATTTTTATTCGTTTGAAATAAAAAAATATAATTTTAAAGGCTCGGTAAAAACGCAGTTCTTTCAATTTCTCCACGATTCTTTTTAGTTTTCGCGAAAAACGCAAAAAACGCTTTTTTCTATTTTTTTCATGGATTTTTTTGGCGAAAAAATTGAGGGAAACGGTTTTTTAGAACTATAAGAGAAATGTTATTTATTAAAAATAATAGAGAATATAGATAGTAATATAGATAAATGATATAGATAACAATCTTATATGTACAATATGGGAACATATATTTCTAATCATTTCTAATCTTCACATATATATTGATAGATACATAATAATATATAGATAGATTATATATATTCTCGATATATAGATAGATATGCGCGTGTATTAATTTTAATTATTATTTTTTAATTATTTATTAATTTTAATAAACCCACCTTGGAAATACAACGGAACCTTCTTCTATGGCGTGTAACGTGACGTTCTTTGCAGTGAGGCTCTGTAGATAATCGAAGAAACTTTGGTCTACCATAGGCATAGTCGATTTTAGGTACTTGATATCTGCAGTATGAAACTATGTAATATAAGTTTACTTAAGAACCGCGAGTATATAGCATGTAGATCCCACAAATACACACCACTGCAGGAGTAATGGAATTTCTTCAAGAACTTTATGCATTCCTCGAGGCCGGCGAAAATCGTGAACTCTCCCTGGAAGGGATTTTTGCGAAAGAACAATTCAAATACAGCATGGTCGTTCACCTTGCCGCTCTTCCAATAGGCGTAAGCCATTGTGATTTGATATAAATCTGAAAACATACATCACTTACTTGGAACGGGCAACAAATAAACTTCAAACGCACGCGAGTTTCAGCGCTATTAGAAAAATTATACACGAAGTAGATTGAGTCATCAACAAAGCAATCTAGCTTCAATTACATACTCAGCGCTAGCAGCAATCAGGTGACAATTAAGTAATTATGTAATGCCATGTGTCTTATCATTAAACAAAATTACACGTCCAAAGATATACTGTTTCATCCTCGAGCTTTCGCGCGTTACGGCGTGTAAAAAAAAAACAAAAAAACCAGACATCTTTTTTTGCTTGTGAAAGCATTGAAAACGACCCACATCCTAAACAGATTCGTATTGACAAAACAATCTGCTCAGTTGAAATATGAACTCGGGATGTGTTGCTTGCATCATCGATGTGAATGACATTATTTACAAATATAATCAGGCTCTTGTAACATATACGATAAGTAAGATACGCGAGCGTTTACATGGTGCTGACAAAATTCCGTCACAAACAATTCATATCAATTCTATATACCGTTTATCACGGTTTTGAAATTATTTCGGAGATACACAAGATCCTTGACTTTTACGACGTTGAGGTCAGTCTTCGCGGACATGTCCCGTCCTTTTTATCTTCGTGTGTTTCGTGTATCAGTTGTGAAAACACAAAACGCCAAATATATTTCCGATTAAACGTGTACTTACTAGCGCCGAAATTGATTACTTTACAAATCGTGCAAATAGAAAATAAAATAGATTACTTTTCCTATTAATCAGGAATTTTTTCTTGAAAACAGTAGAAAAAATACGATCTTAAAACAGTATGACCTTAAATATATGATTTCAATTATGTATTATCACGATTATCAAAATATCGATATAAACTAAATATATCTGTATATAAATATCTATCTAAATATATCTAAATATATCTAAATAAATCTAAATAATTATTTATGCTGTTGTCTTTGAGTTTATGGGAATAATTTCTGATGCGTCTCTTAAGAAATAAAGTTCTGGAGATGATGAAACCTTTCTGCTATCATTACATTGAATTACCGCGAATGAGACTTTTGTCCAACTGTATAATTGTACGTATAATTGTCGCGTTCAAATGACCTCCCCGTCTCTCTCTTGCTCTCTCTCACTCTTTGTCGAGAGAGACAGAAAGAGATAAAAAGGAAAGACAAAGTGTAAAGAGACGGTGATGTCAGCTGGATGTAATAAGCGAGATAGCTCTTTATAAAGTATAATTTTTAAATACCTGTGAGTAACGGCTGCACCACACCGTTCTGACGCGAATTGCAGCACGTTCCACCGTGGTCTGTTGACATTTTGCGGCCTTCTCACGCGTGCGTTCGCTCGGGAGGAAATAAGTTTACTACTTTCGTTCTTTTTTTCTCTCTTTCTCCCTCTCTCAGTCCCGACCCGCTTAGGCGTACTCGCGTTTCAGCTACGCTCTTCTCGTGCACTTCTGCGTGGAAAAACGAGCGCATGTTACATCAGATTCACGTCTCCTCGATAACCTCTCCTGCTGTCCGGGTCAATTTACACGCGAATTTAACTAGTAATAGTAACGGTCACCGAATGTCAACGTTCGAGCGAACAGATATAGATATACATGAGACACATCGTGTATCTCTACTATTATCGGTTAATTCGTCGGGACACACTCGCGAAGGTTAACTGCGTTGAATGACAAATGCCTCGGTTATTCCTGCACAGATATATATATATATATATATATATATATATAAATATTTTTCCTTCCCTTTTTCTAAACAAAACTCTTCTTTTTACTTTCCCGCGTCTTCCCGACGTTCCATAACGGAAAAAACTTTCAAAAATCGCCGTAACCACCGCTAAATTTTGTACGATCGCGCCTGGTATACTCGAAATTTCCTAGAACACAAGACTGCACGCTCTGACTGCACTTTCTGCACCTTACTCGAAACGAGACGAAAGCAATATATGTGTTCTCACACTTCGACGGGAAAGAGATGCAACGAGCGTCGGAGGTGCAAAGCTGAGGGGGGGGGGGTGAACCTCTCCGAGTGGAGCGGAAGAGATTGGCCCGTACACGTTTGTGAAAGATACGACCGAACAAACCTCTTTTTTCGCCTATCTATGTGGGTCGCGTTGGCTCGACACACAGTAGAAGTGCTTCTTTCTCTTCCTGTCGCCTTTTTTTTCTCTCTTCAAACGCATACAGTGTCTCTCTCTCCGTCGAGATATCGCCCTCACATCGTTTCGGTTCTCGATTGAATTTGGAGTTAAACTCCTCGTGGTAGCGCTCTTCACGGTCCTTCTCGATCCTTTCTCTCGTTCGTGCCGTTGACCGTCGAGAGTACACTGTCACGATATTGTCGTACCAATACCTCCGATGCCACCGACGTGTTGGCTGCAACTAACGCGCCTCGACGCGCGCCGCACTGTAATATATGCCCCGACAATCCGCGAATCGATGCGGAAACGTTTGAAGGACACCCGACGCCATTGGCACGCCTGATTCACTCTCTGCTCCCGAATAGCGCGCTCGTCGAAAAGTCACTAGATTGGAGATCTGTTCTTTCCACCTTCACTGTATTACACTTTTATATAATTTTTGTATAATCGCGGTAGGGTGGATTTTTATTCTAGACTCGGCGAAAGGAAAAAGTCAAAAGAAACAATTATGAGAAAATGCAAAAAGCACAGCTGAAAAGAACGACGTAAAATTAAATGAATAGAGAAGTGAAAGTTGCAATCATCCCATCCAAAAGTGCAGGTATGAATTGATTCGCGCTTTGTCGTCTCTCCATTGTTTTATTCGTGACTAAAGTTTAAATTTTTGAATTTGAAGACAGTTTGGAATCTTGCGAAATGAAGGACCATGGAAACTGTGGTAACCTTTACGAATGAACGAAGGAAATAGTGACAAGCAAAATGCTGAATATAAATTGCTGTTCATGAAAATTAGCTGGGAATCGTTTAACGTCATCCGTTCTCAGCTTTATTTGACGAGGTCGGTAATACTTTTGCATTATCTTAACATATGGAAACTGATAATGGTTTCCTGACATGGTGATATTTATTTTTTATCTTCTAATATATGAAAACTGATGGATTTAATCTTTAGTAAGTGACGTCTTTTAGACGTTATAAAAGTGATATCTCACACATGAAACAGCGTAATTAAAACCCATCGTTAGTAAATATTTTAATTGTACTGATTTTCTCAGCTCTTTCTCATATACGTACTATGATACCAAAGATATATCGAATTTGCGTTTATTGAGAGTTAAGTGAGCTTTTGACCCTCAACCTATACGAGTGTAAAATAATTTTATTCACAAAAATGTTTGTCAAATAATTATAAAATTCACATACGCGCTTATTTATAATGTATTGCTTGGTAATATTCCTGCTAGAAAACTACAAGCTCCAAACCTGAAAAGATTATTATTTAACCTTGAAACTGTGTATGAATATTCTGCATTTTTTGCTCTTAACACATTAAGGGCGGGAGTCGTAGTACTACGATTTAGCTCGACTGCGGCTTAAAGGCGGGAGTCGTAGTAAAACAATTTAGCTCGACTGTACCTTAAAGTTTTTATGATCACACAAAATATCGCCCGCCGTTAATGTGTTAAGATAAAGAAAAAAACAGGATTTTCTATTTGAGGATTAAATTGGAAGGACTTAACAAGTACGCGACAATGAACTTTTTTAATATCGTTGCTGAGAAAAATTCAATTGCCAAAGAGGTTTGTTATGTATACGTGATTTGTTTTCTGTAAAATGTTAATGTAAAACGATAATCTCGCATTATGATGCAAATATACGTATTAGATACCGTTCTGTCTCAGCAGTAGTGCCATGTGGTTCCAAGTTCCATGTGGAAACATCCGAATTCACGCCGAAAGCGAGTTTCAAGGTCGCCAGTTGTTATCGTCGCGGAATTACGAACTTTAAAGTGATCATACAACGAACTTTATAATGCGTCTTATATAACACAGACCGCGGTAACGCAGCGCCGAACGGAAGAAACCCGTGTACTTTAGTAGCACGATTCATTGGCGGTGTATTTGTCCAATGTTGGTTATATTGGCATATATTGAGCAAATCTTGCCAAATAGAAAGCCATCTAAACAGCCAAACCTGCAGAAACAGATTTCACACAGTACCTGCTATTAATTTTGTCGATATCTTAAATATAATAGAATTAGAAATATAATGGGATTTGTTAGCAGAATTTGATAATAGATTAATTTGTTATCATACTCCGCTGGCAAATACTGTTATATTTCTGTTGGCAAGCTGTCAAAAAAATTTATAGCAGATACTACGTGAAAATTTTATAGCAAATACTATTGAAATCTGCTTTTACAGGTTTGATTGTCTGGCTGAATTTATATTGGGCAACATTCACTCAATGTACCTCCCAATGAATGCCAATATAACCGATATTGGAGCAATGTATCGCCAATGAATTGTGCTACTAGGATAAGTGCACGCGATTTTCTCACTTCAGTTGAGTACCGATCAAGAGTAATTCAACAGCCGCCGTGCAGTTTCTCTTGACACCAAGACATTATGCTGCTCTCGAGATATAAATATACACTCTAGAGCTTGCAAATAGACACCATGTTACGCGCCCAAGACTCTGTTCTGCGTCTTTTGTTGTGCATTTTTATTTTGCACTGGAAACGTATTGACTTGAAGATGGCCAATGACAAAGACACAAATAATATAATTCGTTTCTTTCTAGAATTAAGGTTTAACGAACATTTTAATCATAAATTTTTCAACCTTTCCCCTCCTAATGAAACACCTAGTATACGCAGAGTATATCCAGCAAATCACTAATTATTACCAACGTAATATCAGTGTTATTATTTCTCGCTTGACAATATAACTGTTACACAACACACGTGTTATATTGCATTTTCATTGTTGAGTGGGCAATTATAACATTGATTCATATTATCGTTAATTGGTATTCATTGGGATATGAAGCAATTAGAATATCGCGATGCGCAATTAGAAACAGTTTCATACACGTAGGGAAACGATTGGTTGAATTAATGTGACAATGAACGAATCAAACGCATTCTCGTCAAAGGAAATCTAATTTTTAGTTCCTATGAACTAAATTCAAGATCAGAAATTCTGTTTCTTTCAACCAAGACGCATTTGTTTGTTGTCAATTTAATAAATCTTCTTTCTCCGTACACGTATTATGTTACTATTTAAATTAGCGTTTCGAGTAGCACAAATAATAAAAAGTGTGTTAAAAACGGTCCACTGAAATCTTGTGTTATTTTAACAAGATGAATGTATTAAAAAGTAATATGTTAACCAAGTAAATATATTATAACATTATGTTTGTGTATTTTTTAATACATTTTCATGTTAAAGTAACATAAGAATTTCAATTGGATTGGTTTTAACACTTAAATTTTTCACTGATCTTACAGAAAAATACTACTAGCTATATATAATAAGTTCGCCAGTTATGAATTAGCGTTACTTAGTAGTTTTACTCAGTACTCATACGAGTAATAAAATTACTATTTATCACGGACCAACTTATCACAGCCAGTAATATTTTTTTGTGAATGTATATACATTCTGTGAAAACATCTGTGAGGAATCAACGTAGAATCGACGTGAAATAACATCTTTATATGAATCTCACGTCGATTACACGTGGATGTTCTCATCGAATATGTATACNGAAAAGGGAATGTATGTCTTTAACATTATATACCGTTTTTTTTTCCGAGTACCGCATCGCGCGCGTTCCTTCAAGGATTAGATTACGTCAATCTGCCGACGCAGTAAGGGAGGTATAATAATAGTACATGTGTCTCTAGAGAGCAGGAGAGAAAGAGAGAAAGACGATAATTAGCGAACAGTTCGACTAAACACACGTATCGTTAGGGGCAACACGCTCCGCGGTCACGACCGCAGTGTGCCATTTTCCCGATCATGCGGAACAAAAGTATTCTCTACCTTACACACGCGAATGTTTTACACACCGAGCGACCTTTGGTAGGACATCCGCGCACATTGCGGCAATGCTCGTCTTCGTCTTGACACGAGAGAAAGAAAAGGAACTTTTCGAGGCGGGAGTTCGCGGCAGGTTCCGCATGCGGACGAAAAAAAGCGCGGATCGAAGCCTCTCGCGAGTCTACGTGCAATTTCTCCCACGGCGAAATCGCGATCGTTAAGTGGAGGAGCCTCGAACTTCATTTCGATGAATCACGCTACCGGTTCGACGTTCGTACACGAAGGGGCGATGGTTTCTATTACGGCACCGATTGCTGTCGCGTCTGTGTGTTGTCACGCGTGCTCACAGCTAAACGACGACGCTCTTCGCTTTATTTCGCGATCTGCCGAATAAATTTGCGAAGTATTATCGTGTCTCTTGCGCAGAAGGAAAAAAAGAATACTAGAAGCAAGTAAATGTAATTACCTGTTTTCAGCCTCTTCTCAAAGTCAAATAATGTTTTTATCAGTTGAAGCGTATTTTAATAGTCTGTAATAAATATGCTTACTTATAGTGAGCAGAATATTCAAAATCGACGCACAAGACATCTTTAAGAGTTCTTTAAGAAACGTTTTTCTCAAAAATATTTTAAAGTTGATTTATGCATCGATTTTGGACATTTTGCTCATTTGAATACAGTAATACCTTAACTCATAAATATACTATTGAACGTAAGTGTAAGATAGTTCTAAACTTAAAAGAGTACTTATTAGAATTATGTAATACTTTTTTTCCGTTTGAGAAAGTGGATTTAAATTTCGATTTTTCTGTTCAATAAATATTTTCCAAAAGTAATTTCTGATATTTTCAATATCATGAATTTGATACTAGTCGCAATTGTTTTAACATATATAAGTAAATATCTACTTATACGAAGGAAATATATTATACATATTCAATTATGTTTCTACTTCTAGTAAATATTTGCCAAGGAATATTAGAGTAGCCGTTTTACTTGGGAACTAAGTAAATATTACTTGAACGGTAGCACTTTTTTTTCATTGCTCGGTAAACACTAACCAACAGTAATATTATAACAATGTTATAATTTCCCACTCAACAATGTAACTGTTATATACACAGAAAAAGTGCTAGATTCAAGTAAATAATTATTCAAATATAGTGTTGTAATAGATACCTTTTTAGATACAGATACAGATGTATCTTTTTAAGGCGAATAACTCGATATAAATACAGATACTATAAGAAAATATCTAGATCAACACTGCTCAAATTCTTCTTAGCAAATTTTTACATGAATCAAGTAAATGTTTCTTGATCCAAGTAAAATATTTTTCATGTAAATTATTCAAGTAAAATATATTTATTTGATCTAAATAAAATTTACTTAATTCAATTAAAAAATCGCTAAGGACTGTTGGAGTAATTATTTACTTGAATTTAGCACTTTTTTTTGTATACAACGTACGTTTACATTATTGATTGAGAAATTATAACATTGATATGTAATATTGGTTGGTGTTTATTGAGTGTTTAAAGATAAAATAACGATTGATAACAACTTATGCATCGCGATGCATTGCACGGTCAAAGAGGAACCGATAAGCATAATCGTACGCAAACACTGTCGATAATTTACATTCTCGCACACAAAGACAGAGAGAAATAGATAGAGAAAGAGAGAGAGAGAGAGAGAGATATCGTGGTGCACTGTTTTCCATACTTGCATATTACCGGGCGATTGATGAGCCTGAAATCGATCAGTTTTTTTTTCGCGAGCAAGATAATTATTCTTCCCTCTTTTTTATATCACGTGATATCACCTACGCTACCGAATGTTACGTCCTAATTTCTCGCAATCATTCCTCCGCGTCATCGGTTTTTCCATTAATAACTCTATCACTCTTGGCTGTCATTTGCCGCATTATTATCTCTTATCCGACGACTATTCATTTCTCTGAATCTTTAATTCTATAGTACCACGCGGGCGTTTTTCATTCTCGTCGATTACATAATCATGAGAAATGCGCGGAGCTAGAATATATCACGCGGCAATAATTCGCTTACTTCGCTACGACTCACATGACTACAATCACGTCTTGGATATCATATTTACGCTGTATCGTTGACAATGTAGATCATCAATCTCACAGAAATACCTCTCATTATTGTATCTTATCAGTTCACTCCTATTTATTGGTTTTTCAGGATCGAGTGATATATGAAATGTTTTTAGCTGAAGCTACTACGACGCGGAGGCAACTGTGTCTCGCGTGCGAAATTATACGTATTATGTCAAGCTTCAAGTGGTGAGGGAATGATAATGAGACGGCAGTTGATGACTTACAGTCAGCTGCTGATAAATAGCCTGGTCATTGAACCTCTGTAATTCGCCCCGCAATTACTCTCTTCGCACTTCGTTCCCACCGATTTCTCGTATTTCGCAGAATACGAGCGCATTAATTCCTTCTAAAGACAATACTTGCGTTCAGCGGAAGCAACAACTTAGTAAGCGCATTATTATTATTAATGCTTTTGATTGACGCATTCTTCTCAGTCTGTGAAAAAGATTTAAAAGAATACTCTAATCATAGACAATAATCACAAAATAGTTAGTAAATTGTTTTTTTCTGCCGAACGCAAATGACGACGACAAGTCGTGTTCAGTAGAACGTTTATTTTACAACTGTCGGAAGTTTCCTGTGTTGAGATTAGATTATTCTTCTAGATTTTAAAGAATAATCCAATCTCAGCTCAAAAAATTATCAACAGTTTCGAAATAAATGTTTTGCTGAACGTGACTGATGATTACCCATTGTTTAAACTTTCATCGTGGCTCCTTTTTATCTCTCTCTCTCTCTCTCTCTCTCTCTCTTCTCCTCTCCTCTCTTTTGATTAAATATTAAGTATTTAAAAGTATTTAAATAATTAATATATACTTAATAAATATTAATTATTATAAATATTTAAGTAATTAAGGTCATATAGATTTTTAATTCTCTGAGATATCGAGAAACGAAAATATGTATTTCTTTTTTATGAAGTACACACGTAATCTTCCTGGCGATGCAGATCCGTGTTTACCGGTAACCAATAGTAACTCCGCAACGCAGAAAAGATTCTGAATCGTCCTGATCAATAGTTTTCGATGCTTCCAGTGTTTTAGTAGAGTTTAGCTGTAAGGGAAGGTTGTGCAAATATTTAGTTGATCCAATATTCTTTTAGCCACACATAGTTTCCTTATTATCTCTGCGACGTTATCAGGGCCTTTGATCATCGTACGTCGATTATCTTACATGCATGTTGTCACACTGTCGATAATAATATTTGTATGCCTATGAAATAGTATAGTACGATGATTCGTCATATAGAAACGGACTTTTAAATAACTTCTCGTTTACTATCGTGATCGTGAGATCCTAACTATTGCCAGAGATATTTAATAATCGACCTTCCCCGTAATATCATTCGACGCTGGTAGCTAAGAAGAAACGTGCTGAGTCATTATCAAATATTTGAACAAAGTAGAACCTCCTACATGAGTCACTTTTCTAATGTCAATACTGGTTATCAGCATAGATAGCCGCCAGCTATTTTGGAAAATTTATAAAGTCTGTCCAGTGAAAGTATAAAAAGAAAGTTGTCAATCAATCGACTTGAATGTGTGATATTTAAAAACAAATTTTTGTAAATGAGATAAAATATTTTTTTAACGCGTCGATATTAATTCAAAGAATGTGAAAATACATTCTTACTTGAATAAAAATTCGACATCCGTCGGATTGAAGCATTATAAAACAGCGGATATCAAAGGCGAACGATCTTCGTGACATTTCTCTGGGATATGTCCACGATGGCATTTGATGCATATGCCGTTTGTTTCTCTGTAACGCCGATAAATGTGTTTATAAAACAACTTGCGTTCCATCTGGAATTATCGACTTGGTGCGTTAAAGTTATGTCGCTTTTTATTATTCGCAATTAGAATCATTGTTCCTTCCTTTTCTCATTACTATCGACAACGCGCATCAGTTCAGACTTGACACATAATTATGAACGCAGAAAATTCACACAACTCCTTTTATACAACGAATTTATTTATATATATATATATATATATATATATATATATATATATATATANTTCGTGTGTGTTGTGTATGTATATATGTATGTGTGTTCCGCACTAACTAACTCTACAAATAATTCTCGGTATTTGTCGGCTGAATACGCTAATACGTTAATTTTCTGCGTTACTGGCACTTCTGAAGTATCGTTAATCACTAGTATCGAGCTTTACCAGCTGTCATTTGGTGTCGGCTTTAGAAAAATACTCAATTTTTGATTCTCTAAGGTCTAGAACGCAAGAATGACGATTGAGCCACGAGCATTGAATCGCCTCGGATGCCCTTTCTGTCAAAAATTGATTATTTTTTGGTGTGTATATATATATATATATACCACTATTTATTGTTGCCTATTTCTATGTGTGTGTGTGTGTGTGTGTGTGTGTGTGTGTGTGTGTGTGTGTGTGTGTGTGTGTGTGTGTGTGTGTGTGTGTGTGTGTGTGTGTGTGTGTGTGTGTAATATATATATGTCGGCAAGCGTCCCGGAAAAAACGTAATCGCAAAATACACGCTTGTATCTCTATGCGCTAATAATGCGGTAATAATGTTGGTTATATAGATTCGAGTTTCGCCTCTGTGTTACTTAATATACACTACTTATTGTTTGTGTACCGATCGTTACATTTGTACAAACGCTAAGATGTTCGCTCGACGAATAGCTCGACGTATCTCGCCTGTTCTCTTTTATTTTTCTTCTTCATTTTTGCGATACTTTGGTAAATTTCGTCACGTTTATCGTATTTTTTTACAGCGTTTATTTGTTAATCGTACATTCATTTTTCTGAGGAGAAATCGCGGCGCTTTTCGAAACGTAAAATAAATTTGGCACCGATCGTGCGTATACGTGATCCATTAAGCCGTCCTTTAAACATCTTATCGTTTATTAATCGCTGAGTCATTACCTTCTGCCTTAATTACATGTGTACTTCTCTGGTTCTTCTGGCCTGCCTGCGACGACATGCTATTCTCCTTCTCTCCCTCTATCTCTCTCTCTCTTTCTTCCCCTCCCCGCTTACGCCCCGTTTGCGGTGTTTGAACGCGTGTGCGAATGTATACGTTATACGGAAGCACGGACTATGGTCTACGTTACACGAACTAACTTAACTACGTTCTTCCTAAAGCTACTCAGACTTCGATTTAACATTTACCTCGTGTATCTCGTTTATAAGAATAACGTCACGACCGTATATTTGTAATATCGACTACGGTGTCTACGTCGCTTATCAATAATTAATACTACATCGACTAGACTCGCTTACGTGCGACGACGTTCGATGTCACGCTCGCCGATACGTTATCTTCGCCTTAAAGTTAACTATCTAATTTGACACACAATTTTCGTATACAGTCTTAATAGTTATGATGATGTTCGTATCGTGCTAAAAATATGTCAGACTACAAAACCCTTTTTTTTCTTCTTTTTGCAATCTCCCGTTCTCTTTTTTCTTTTTTTTTCTCTTTTTTTGGTCGATATATATAATGTCTCGTATAAATTTCCCTGTGGAATACGTTCCTGATCGGTGTCAGTAAAATAACGTTTTTCTTTTAGAATCTTCTTCTTCTTCTTCTTCACCGTTCGAACAGTACTATAGATCGTGTAATCTACATTCGTACAATATCCCTATTATTATATATTGGCTTAACAGACGGCAAGTTGTCAATTTCATAACCAGTATAAAACGACCAATACCAAACAATTATCACAGAGTCGTCAAGTTAATTTCACGTATGCGTAGGTAGTGCACACTTAATTACACAAGGTGTTTCGCTAAATATAAAAAAATAATCTTCCCTTTATATAAAATAGAAATACATAAATTATAATTCATATACATGATTATAAATCAATGTCATTTCTCTGTACTGATACCGCCTTAATGATAAAATAATAACGGCGTACAGTGGCAGTGAGTACATTTTTATCGCAAAAAGGAAAAAGTATGCTAATATGCGACAATGGAAAAAATCTATCAATGGAAACAATCTGTGTCTAGCTTAAATATAAAATTCAACTTACATAACAATTGCTTTGCATTCTTAGAGGCATTTAACAATTTCTCATCTTTTACTAGTAAAATAACGGGGGGGGGGGGGNTACTAGGACTACCGATATTCAGGAGATCTGGCTATGAAATCTCGAACTTACTTTCCCTGTTATTTACACGTTACGAAGTAAAGCTTCATCGTTAAGCTCACTAAACAACGATGAAAGTTTCCCGACATCCCGCATTAATGAACACTCCTCTCGGACAAGTAGAAAGATATAGATATTCGATAAATAAGTAACAAAGTATATAACACCAACAACAACGTACTTAGGGCTAAAAATGTAAATAAGTTAAGAACAATAAAGCATACAAAATCTCCCCCGTTCTCCCGTTAGCACCGTTGCTTGCTCTCCGGAAATAAGATTTGCATTCTCATACGGCAACTAATACCGACGCGATGGTCGTACCTGCGACAGACAGAACGGTTATTCGAGTTATTCTAAGACCAATCTTCATACTGACTGCCCACGGTTCATCTCATCAAGTCAGCCGCTCTCTGCCGATCGCGATGCACCTCCCGCGGGTGCATTCTTTTACGATGCGAAAAACAGTTTCCGGAGCTTGCGAAAGCTTTCGGACAATAAGGACACTGATAAGGCCTCGCACCCGTATGCTGATTTATGTGGAATTTCAGATCCTGATTACGCTTGAACGTCTTATCACAAAGCGGGCACGCGTGCGGTCTCAGATCCGAGTGCGTTATGCTGTGGGCACGTAATGTCGAATTCGTCGGGTATACTCTGCCGCATACGTTGCACGGGAACTGCACGCCGCCGTGGTACTCCTTGTGTCTGAACAGATTCGACTGTGTCTTAAAACTGGAAAGAATCGAATACGTTACATTAGCGAGATTCCGAAATCTTGCGCGGTAACAGCGATATCCCGTAATATTACACAATTAGACTTATAAAAAATTAATATTCTCTATATGTAATCTATAATATTATTCCATAACTTTTTCTACAGAGTGCCCAGAAAGTTTTGACGAAGCGACCGTGTGCAGATAGAACGAGTTAAACTGTGCAGAAAAATATCTTTTTGCAAACAATCACACAAAATTTCGAATTATTAATTATTGAAAATGGCCATGTACAGAGACTTCCTTTAATTAATAATTAAAAAATTTGCGTGTTATTCATGATTTCTGATCAGAATTTTAAGATAATATTAACCTTTCTTATAAGAAAATTTCAAATATCGCAAAACAGTCATTTTTTGCATATAAAACCTTAATTATTTTGGAAACCTGATGTTCTGGTGAAATTTGGCTCGTGGCATCGTTTTCAGATGTAAAAATGTATAAGAAACATCTTGTCTGGTTCAAAGTAATTGAAAGAAATATTTCTTAACTACCATTTAAGTAAACTACTTAATTATTAATTAATAACTTGAAATTTTGCATGTTTGGTAAAGGACTTTTCTGCTCAGTTTAATCCATTCTATCTGCACACTTCCGGCCGCTTCGTCAAAACTTTCCGGACGCCTTGTATATATAACATAGATATATTTCTATTATAAGATCTATTATACATAGATATATCTACATATATTATTTCATAGCGTCAAAATTATATAATTATGATTGCTATCACACAATACAAACGCACATTCTCCCGCATATGTCGCAGCCGTATTTTCCTTTAGGCCTGTGCGTTTCTAAATGCACTTTCAGGTTTCCCTTCGTAGAGATTCTTTTACTGCAGATTGGACAGATAAAGTTGCTGGACGTATTGTTATCACCGTTCGTGTGAAGTACACCGTTTGTGGAATAAACGTGTTGAGATCGTAGAATGGCCTTCCCGTCGAATCTTCTGTCTCGGGGTAAATGTGACCACAGGTGATTCTGCAAACCGATTTGCGATATGAAGGATCGAGCGCATATTGTACATTCGTGCGGTTTCACCATCATATTGGACACGGTTTTCCCATTATCCTCGTATAATTTCGTTCCACTCGCGTCTTTTTTCTCCTCGTCCCCCACCTCCGCTTCAGTGTTTCTAAGCAAACAAGAAATTTATCTTAAGCAAGTGCACTCAACTGTGTTGGCATACATTTTTCTACATGGAAAGCTTGATAATGTAGACACTTCGTTTTTGTTGATAGTATAAATATTTCTACTTTTTTGTTAATGGTAATGGTTCTGGTGAATATGATGTCCTGATTATTTCTTCCTCCTTGTCCGAAGAGTCCGAAGCTTCTGACGCAGATTCCTCCATACCGCATTGTAAAAATAACATTGGATCCACTTTCACCTCCATTTCCTCCATGTTCGGAGTATGATGTTTATCTTCTTGGGAATTTAACTCTGGTGGTCCCGGTGCTTCGTCCTCTGTTAAAATTTCTATTGCACCCTGCAGAATAAAGCATTAGTAAGTACTTGTATATCACACACAAGAGTGTAATATATGAACACACATTGAAATTGTTATTGACAGAAAAGCCAGAAGAGCATGCATACCTTTGTCAATATTGAATGTAACAACCCTCGGTCTTCTACTTTCTTTGCAATATCTTGGGTATCTTTAATATTGTGCATCTGTTCATGTTGTACAGAATTTGTATTGTCAACGTTACCGTAGAGCTGTGACTTCAGCTTCTCTTGGGTACGGTATGCCATCATTGCAAAACGATGGACACCCTCCAGTCTCTTAATACATACAGAACAAACCATCTTTGAAAATTTATCCTCCGACGATACCTGTGAAATATATTAAAAAGATAAGTATATGATATAATATAATAAGAGAATGTAATATGCACTGAAGCATATATTTATATATCTTTGAAAATACAGGCAAGAACAATAATTGGCAAAATATTTCATAGAAAATAAGATTTTTGTATCTACACTGCGTTTTTAAAAATATATACAGATTTATCTTTTATTTAATCTTTTATTTTTACCTGCTAAAAATTTTTTTTAACCGGTGAAAAATAAATTCGAGAAAAGAGGAATTAATCCAACACATTAAGGATCACCGATAAATGTCATTTCCAATTATTAATAATGTCATGTCTGTCAATTGTGAAATTAGTAGCAAAAACATTATTAACATTATTGTCATTATCCGCCGTACAATGTATCGTAATTCTTTTCGGCAGTGTCGGGCAATTAACCTAGCTTTCGGCGCGTCACGAGCGCCGGTAATTCCGTTAGGCAGGGAGGGCCGGTGTTTATTTAAAAATCCCCGATATTTTTCGCACAATACATCTGATTGACGCATTCTCCGTAATTTATTCCGTTCGACGTCATTTCCCGACACTCTCCCGTGCTCCACCACTACCATCACCGCCGTCACCACCACCACCATCACAATCGCCACCCCTCATTTCCGATTATATTTATAGATGTAGTACTTATATAGCGCGCACTGCACGGTATACTTATTGCAATCAATAAAATGCTAATTTTTAACACTTTTACAGCCCCGCACGAAATGGTCGCGCGCACGACGGATATATTTCGCCTACACGATCGCCAACACCGCTATCGCGTGTGACATTGTTATTGCAATGAGCTCGTTGACATTTCGCGCTTGCCATTAGGATCGCTGAAATTAATTTTCGGCCGGAGGACCCTCGCGACGTGCATGTCGCCGCGTCCCTTAAGGCACTCGTGAAAATGTCGTCGACGTTATACAATCCCACGGACACTGCAGATCGCACCGTGATGTTCACGATTTGTTCCGATTCGTTCTTTCGATTCATCACTTGGCCGGGGAAAAATTATCCGGAGAAAAGGAGCGATCGAAACGCGACGATCAGCTCGGATCTGCACCCTCGTCGCGTCGTCCACGCACGAATCCGTTTCGTCGCCGATTTCCCGCGATCACAGAGTCACGATCACCAAATCACGATCGCGAGGACCCGTCACGGTCGCGCGTTATCGCGATTCGTCGCGAGAGAAAAATCGGCACACTCGTCCACGGCACTCGTTCCGCTTGGCAATCTCGCGTCTCGCTCTGAGAATCGGTCTCTTGTCCCGACCGATCTCGAGAGGTTGGCGATCCCGTCGTTTGCCGATCGTTGAACAGCGCAGATTTCAAAATTCGAAAGTCGCCGACGACTGAAATTCGCCCGCCGACTGGCGCCGTGGCTGTGATCGTGATACGTACGTACACACACACACACACACACACACGTTATATAGGGGGAGGTGAATTTTCCAAAAAATAAAAGAGCAAAAAACGGAAGAGGAAAAAACGAAAGCGGGACAGAAAGAGAGCGAGGAGCGCGATAGAAAAGAGAAACAATCGCGCGCGGCGCGGGAGACGCGCGGCGACTCGTCTCGCGACCACACTCACCAGGATGTACAGATATTTCCGTATCTTCGTTTGCAGGTAATGACGCCGGCCGTCCTCGGCGAAAATGTGCAGCCCATCGTCGTCGGCGGTGATGGTGGCCGCACAAATCCGGCACTGGAACACAGCGGGCCGACGGTCCGCTTGCCGATCGCGCTGCCCGAGATCGCGTGCCGCCGTACCCATTTCAAAAAGGAACAGGGAAGACAACGGGAAGCTGAATCAAGTGTGGATCCGCTGGAAGAGAGAAAGAGAGAGGGGGGAAGGAGGGGAGAGAAAGAGAGAGAGAGAAGAGGATTAATTAAAAATGGAGCGGGACTGGATTTTTCCTCTCGTTGCACAGCTGAAAGACTTTTCTTTCCGTTGATCCCCGCGAACGGAAAAGAAAGAGGAAGAGAGAAAGAGGGAGAGAGAGAGGCGTCTGTTGTGTGAGTATGAAGGAGAGAAAGAACGAGAGAGAGAAAGAGAGAGAGAGAGAGAGAGAGAATGAGGCACGCGAAGAGCGAGTAGTAAACGTCGGCACGCACGCGGTACTCGTGCGGCGCGAGGAAGAGCGTGAGAGAGAGAGAGAGAAAAAGAGCGATAGAGAGAGAGGGGGAGAGAGACGGCACGTCGTTTTCTTTTCCCCCGTCCCGTCCACGTAAACGACGGCTAGGACGCGCGTCGCCTCACCGCCCCGACGCGACGTCTTCATATATCCGAACGACGGCGGTGCATCCTCGTGCGAGGAGCGGCGAGATGCTGCGGTGCGGAGGTGCCGAGAAACGGTGCCGCTTCGGCGCGCGCGTGTCTCCCCGAAAACGACGAACGAGCGAAAGCGCGACGTGCTTGATTATTCTATAACGATTTTCCTTCTTTTTTTGTTCCGCCGTATGTACTTTTGTGTGTGCGACGAGCCGCCGCCGCGGGGATTGGGCGAGGAGGATTATAAAGCGGCGCGCGGTGTACGGCGCGACGCGACGCGAGACGTCGTCGTGCTCCGTTGCTTTACTTTATAAAAACAGACGCGCGACTCTCGTTGAGCTGTGTCGCACGGCGCGGCCAGCCGCGGGCGTCGGCGGCTTGTACGTCCGTCCGTCCGTCCGTCCGTCCGTCTCCCCCCGAGTGCTCAATACAAAATATATAATAGCATTCGTCGATTTGAAAAACATATGTATATAACCAATTGTTTTATTTATGGATTCCGCCGGCGCTTCGCGGAGCGGCGCGCCGCCGCGCCGCGGCGTCGCGCGCGCACGTACCTACAACAGCGGCGTCGCTTGAAAAGTCCTCCTCGCCGCCGCCGCCGCCGCCGTCGTCGTGGGTGGTGGGTCGCAAAAATCGCGCGTGTTACATCGCGACGACGATGACGACGCGCAAAGAATAAAACGCATCGGCAGCGCGCAACTTACTCTTAATTGGTCCGCCATGCCGGCCGGCGAATGAACGGCAATTTTTTTCGTCCCCTTCGCGATTTCCCGCGCGTGACATGCGCCGCGGGGACGCGCGTCCGCGTCGTCGACGGCACGGTCGAGACGCCGCGGTGTCCGCTGACCCGCGTGACGAGAGTCTCCGTTCGCCGATCGGCCGGACGCGCGGAATTTCCCTCTCGAGCCTCCGGCTGTTTCCCGCCATTTTTCGCGCCCTTCGGGTGTTACTACGCGCGCGCGCGCGCGCGTGCCGCGTTTTTGCGCGCTGCGGAAAATAGTTCCGGATACTTGACGCGAACGAGCAGCCTCCCCTCGACCCGGGGGCGGGGAACGGCTGGCGCTACGCTCCACGTCCCCATTTAAAAAAATCAATACTTAATAATTAGCAATTAATACGCGCGCCGAGCGCACGTGTGTGCGTATGTCTGGCGATTATCCTCCTCCCCGTCCGCCCGCTACTTTCCCGCCCCCTTTGTCCCTCGTCGTCAATCCTAACAATAAAGCCGCGGGTTCGTATAATGAGGCGATCATTATTTCGTTAATTATTCGTATTGACGTTTGTTATTTTCCTTTTTTGTCACGGCGACGGGATTGCGCGCGCGATCGCGTGCGATTCAGGGAAGGAACGTGCAAAGAGAGAGAGAGAGAGAGAGAGAGAGAAAGAGAAAGAGGAATTTCCGCGGTGACGGATGGATGAAGATCCTTCGGAAAATGTAACGAAGCGATGACAATGACATGTTCATCACGATCGGCGACGATAATGACGATAGCTTCCAATCGCGCGACAACTCGGTCGCGTGTTTCGCATTTCGTCGCCTTTTTCACGCTGAAATTGTTAACAATACGCAACTGTCAAATCGAATGAACGTTAATGAAGCAAATACAACAGATATCGCGGTCATAATTATCAATGCTCGATATATCATTTGCACGGACTAATAAATGTTAATTACGTTAGATTGTTTTTCTCTTTCATAAAATGAGATTAAAAATTACGAGCGATTCCCGAAAATGAATGCACCTCATTATTATTATTATTATTACTGTTGATGCTTTCGTTAATTATTATTATTGCTTATTAGCGTTTTATCGCACGTGTATCGTCGGATGTTCTTTTCGATATAGCTCCTAGTCTATTTATCGAAAATGTTTGCGAACATTATTTCCGATAATTACGATAGAGAACGCAAAACAGAACGAAAAACAATAGCGAACAGATGCCGGACATAACCTACGAGAACGTCTGCAGAGCATTAGAAACACCACCATAGAAACAATGGTCAAATTCCCGTCGTTCTCCACGGAGGCTTTGCGAGGAAAGAGAGAAATCACGTATCGAAATGTCTCGTAGAATACACGCTACTGCCAGAACAAAAAAAGTTACTTCGACAGTATCTTCCGCATGACTGTGATACGCGAGTCTCTCTTTTTCTCTCTCTCGCTCTCCAATCCCCATGTAAATTACCCGCGAAGAAAGAATGTCAAGCGACCCAAACTGCGGTTACATATCCTTGCTGTGCAGTATCGCAAACAAACCGCTGGATCTATGGTCGAAGCACGTTTCCTTGGACGGTCAAGTGCGCAGGGTGAGCGACGATGAGCTGCACGGGGACAAGGTGATCGAGATCCTGGGACCCCGTAACAGTGTCGTTCCCACGAGCATAACTGCTCCCGCCAAGATCTTGGACACTTTAAATATAAGGCTGGCTATTCTCGTATTGGTAATAAAGAATTTGCAGTCGTATTTCAAATTGGAAGTCCAGGTACAGGTGATGCAAGATGCTCTGACAGAGGCAATGGTGCTTCTGCTAAAGTCCTAACGTCCTGTTTCCTACATACAAAGATAACAGATAAGAGCCAGCATCGACGGAGGTTCTCCTTTACGACGTACAATCTCGAGAAATTACCGCATGTCAGTACGAGCATGGCTCGAATTCCGCTGAAATTGGAAGAATGTTGGAACACCCTGGAGATAAATCTTCAGACTCTCTGTCATATGGCGTACGGGACGGATTACGAGGCGCTGCTGAGGATAATCGTTTATCCAAACTGCCGACTGAGAAGAGTTTATCTGCAGGATCGCCATTACAATCGTAACGAGACGTCCGCCGAGCTGTACAACGCGTTCCTCGATGCATTCATGTCCAAGTGGAGGATCAACTTCGTCGAGCAGACTTGTCAGACGGAAGAATGTTACACAGGTTCCACATATGTGCGCTCTATAGGAGTATGAGCATACGTGTCAAGATATGTATCCATTTCTTATGTGATTTTTAGGATCATTAAGAAAAAGGGACTTGCGTCTTTCAGCAAATGAGACTACCGACGTGCTATCGACGAAAGCTGATTTACCTGGAAATGCTGATAACACAGACATGTTGGAAAATTTGAACGAACTAGGCGCTATCGCAAATTCGCGAGACTCGAAGACAGTGAAAGGAAATAACATGTTATCAGGTGCATTGAAAGATGAAGCAAAAATGCCGAATAATGTTATCAACCGACGAGGTTGGAAACTTTCGAAATCTCTGATGAACGAGACGGTCGTAGAAAGTAAGCTAAGAAAGATCAGTAAAAATGAACAGGAGAACCGAAACAAGAGAATAACACGCAAGACCGCAAACTCCTCTATGAAACTTAACAACCGTACATTGCATCCTGCGTCTTCCATTGGGACAAGTCAGTTTCTAAAGATGCACGTCGACAAGACGCTTTTCCGGAATAAACCAGAATTCCCGAGACGACTTAGTCCGCATAGAATTCGAGATTTGAAAGATACTTCCATTGCACAAAAGAGTAATGTTAATTCTATTACGAGTACAAAATTTAAGGTATCCGTCGTCAATTTTCCTTTAGCTTCCCAACCCGATTTATCTGGAAATATCGGGCTTAGCTGCGATAAAACGTACAAAGATGTAATTGTCTCTAACGATGAACGTGCTAAGAGGAATGTGAGAACCGTTAACGATTCGAGACCTTTGGTTACTGTGGAAAGTGTTAAAGATGGTTGTATTTCACATTTGATCGGAGAAGAGGCGAAATCGGACAATGTGAAACCGCTAAGCTGGTGTCTACCGAATGAGAGAACTGCGTCCGATCTTATGTCCGCGCGCAGCCTTGTGAACAGGAGATTCTTCGATAAATTACAGGATAAAGGGCTTGTTGAACCGCAGGTAGAATTGTTCACGTACAATGCGATAAATCGGAGAAATTCTTGCAGCCAACAGAAACTTATATATAGATACAGATAACACATGCACAAGTGCGTGTATTGTTTTGATGATGAACTTAATCGAATTCACCTGGAAAACATACAATCGTTTAGAATCTCGTGCGAGAAGCAAAAATCACGATAAAAAATAAAATGTTA
This sequence comes from Dinoponera quadriceps, assembly GCF_001313825.1. NCBI lineage: Eukaryota > Metazoa > Arthropoda > Insecta > Hymenoptera > Formicidae > Dinoponera > Dinoponera quadriceps. The sequence goes on from NW_014555488.1 coordinate 834,108, forward strand.
CTTTAATAAAAGCCGTTAAATATACGACTGATGTTGAAATTTTAACGTTTTATTTTCAAACTGATCGCAACAAGTTTTTCGCGACGTATTCGAACAGACGATATTGACAAGTATAATTCTTTAATGATTCTTAAAATTCTCTATGCCTTATCTCGAATTGATAAGAAATATTTAAATTCCACTGGCGACTCATTCTTGGAATATATAATCATCCTTGGAAATATAATCCGAAAAGCACACTCGTTCTATATTGTAATTAGCGTAAATTTGGACCTCAAATGTTTCCATACATCTTGTCCTACATATACCCGGAGGGAAGTCAGCCAAGTTGAATTTTATCTAGTTTTTATATCCATAGTCCAATTTCTTCGAGTGCAGACTTCATCCTCGTCGTGGACTGATATTCACCGGCGCAAAATTCACTTTCGTCGTTTTCGACGAAACGCTGCGATACCGAAGTGTCGTGCTCTTTTCACGTTTCTTAACATTTCGCTTTATTTTGAATTGGTAAGAATAATTTAAATTCCGCCGGCAATTCGTCCTCGGAATACAGTCGGTCTGAGAAGTATACTCGTCGTATCCTACAGTTAGCATGAATTTGCACTCTAAGTGTTTCCACGTAATTCGTTCCGTATGCGCGACGCGTAAAGTCAGCCAGGTTGAACTGTATTTGGTTCCATCCGTCATCAAGTCTCATCGGCATAGTACAGATGAATGGTTTCACTCTCGTTGTAGATTGATAATTGCTGGCGCGAAATCTACGGCGCACATTTTTATCATCTATTATCTGCAACATATAAAATATGTCAGGAAAGAGAATGGGCAAGTGGAACGAATGATGAACTAGCTTTTAACATCTCAATGTTTGAAATTAATAAGAAAATTATCAATGAAAAGCTCTCACCTGGACTTCAAATGTAAAGTATTTCTTCAGATTCTTGATGATCATCACCAAAAAGGGTAGTTTTATGCCCAAAGTTTTTCTAGGATCCGCAGGACAAGTGATATATGTTGTACTAACATTGCTGCCTAATATCTCCAAGACAAGACTTTGGATGTCATTGTCAGTGATTCTCTTGATATGTCCATTTCTAACCTTCTTGTCCCATATTTGCAATGGTTTGCTGCCAATGCTGTATAAAATAGATAAGAATCCACTTTGGAATGTATTCTTGAACATTTTTGCATTTACTAGAGATTTTGTTGAACTTTAAAAATTTGTCCAGCTGCTCTAAAACAAAATATTTTAAGTATCAGTTGCATCCTGTGTCAAATAAATCACAGGTTTGACAGACCCAACAAATATATTTATACAAATTCATGTATACGAATTCATTAAACAAATTCATATATACGAACCAAAGATCAACCTCTTTCCATTCTAACAGAGATGGAATTGAATCTGCTCTGAATGATGAATTGGGAAACTCATGCTTACACTTGAAATAAACAATTTTTTGCTTTAATTTAAGCAAAAAGAAAGTGGTTTTTCTAAAATTGAAAGTAATGTTGAAACTTAGTCCATATAAACTTACTGTAGTTCTTGTTGAAATAATCTGTATATTCCATTTTGAATATTTTTTTTTATACTTAACCATATACTTAGGAAATTTTAGATATATTTAATCATTAGGAAGAATCTGCATATAGATTAAAATGTAAGTAGGGCCTGAATAAAATACAAAACCACCAAGAATTAAGAGAATAGTTTTCACTGTACAAAAACTACAATAATTTGGTATAGACCAAAAATTTCAATATTATTATTCCTATTCTTATATGTTAGACCTCATTTATACTTTTAATTCATTATTTCGACGTACTGTTTCACAAAATATCAACGCACCTAACCTATACAATGTTTGATCAATATCAATCAATACATTACTCTTAATTATTTTTCCTCCTCCTAGTCGTGACTAAAGATAAACGATAACCGATAAATTGATGTTTAGCTCTTCTTCTATTATTAAAAAATTGTTTAACTTTGTGGTATCATCAAATTCGTTAAATTCTCATGTCAACAATTCAATGATGCTTATTGAGCAACGGTTAATTGCTTAAGTCTGTTTTACAATACACTATATGCAGGAGTCTGATGTCGGAACGCAGCCAATAGTCCAATGAGGAAAATTTACTTTCGAAAAATAAATCATCTCATTGGACCATCGGTTGCGTTCCGACAGCGACATACGATGTATTGCAGAACAGGCTTTAGTAAAAATAGCGGCAGTTCATAACAGACTTGGAAACTGACAAAAGGTCCAGCGGTGATGGTTTTTGTATACAGAACGTTGCAACTCTTGCCGCGCGGCAAAAAGCGACGCGGTAGCCAATCACTGTGCCATTTTTCCACGAAAACTAAAAGTTTATTTGCCGCCTAATCTTACCGCGCGGCAAATATTTCCGCGTCCTTTGGACAAAAGTTATAAGGGTTATCTGCCATTGTTCGCGTTATGGCTTCTGCCCACAGGACGCGGCAACGCTTGCGCGCGGCAGAAGTTTGCGTGGTAGCCAATCAACATGTCGTTTCTCGGAAGAACTAGAAGTTTATTAATTACCACGAGAAATTCCGCCGCGCAACAAGAGTATCCTATGAGCAAAAGCCATTAGTCCTAATCTACAATAGGTACTTTAAAACCTAAGCCTTAAGAAACCGGCCAATCACAATCGAATTATAGAAGAATAATCAATCATAATTGGTCAATTTCTTAAGATTTAAAGCATCTATTGTAGATTAGGACTAAGGCTCCGTTCGAGGAACATGCTATTAGTGCTAATGCGTAATTTTATCTTCGTCCCTCATTAGATGTACGACAAAGATAGATTGATTTGTTAGCGCTGATCAGCGCTAATAGCGCGCTCCTCGAACGCATCTTAAGTGGGGACTACAATGAGAATTTAAGCTCTAAACCTTAAGAAATTGACCAATCACAGTCGATTATTCTCTTTATATTAGACTGTGATTGGTCAATTTTTCTAGTCTTAAGGCTTAAAACACTATTGTAGATCGGGACTTCAGCAACTGCATTAACTGCATTCCTGTAGATTTAGAAAAATAATTCAATTTTAACTCAGAAAACTTCCAACGGTTGCAAATGAAACGTTCTGCTGAACGGCCATTGGCTGCGTTCAGCAGAGAAAGCAGCTTTGCACTGTTGTAAAATTCGTGAACCAATCAAAATTGGTGTATGCTCTTAAAATCAGCCAAGATTAAGAGCATATACCAATCAGATTCACGAATTTTACATAGTTGCAAAGCAGCTTTCTCTGCTAGATACAACCAATGGCTGCGTTCAAAAAATCCAAGCGATCAGTGAGCAGTCAATGATTATTGGTCTTTACTGTAAAATCCCTAAATTTAGACCAATTATGATGACGAATTACTCAACCGTTGTGTTTTCTACACGCAAGAATTAGCTGCATTCAACGAAAAAAATGACCAGTGAACAGTCATTGATTATTGATCTTTACTGTTAGAACTCTAAATTTAAACCAATTACGTTGACGAATCACTCAACAATTGTGTTCGCTGAACGCTACCATTGATTTATATCACGTGCTTGATTTGATGTGGTGAGTATAACAGCATTTACAACGGAAACTTCCAAATTAAAGCCCGCGGCACACGATACTTTTCTTGCTAGACCTAGTTATATACTAGAAATGCTACGTTCTGATTAGTGAATTTCCAGTATGTCATAAGACCTAGCACGAAATAAGCACACGTGTGTTGCGAGCTTAATATAATAAATCAGCCAGTTCTTTACTTATGAAGTAGTACGACTCAATAGCAAGTCGGAGACTTCTTTATTTTCGAATACGACTTTATCAGATCAGATTTGTAAAATAGGATTTAAATGAAACGTACTGATATTCGTGTGCCACTTTTCATGCGTATATTTGAAACGCATAGTAAAAAGGCCATATACATATATGCGAAACCTTTCTACGATTGTTCATGACGTCAAATATAAACTGATGTGAATAGAGGAAAGTAGTAGATTCCCATAAAATACGTTGTACAATCCGTATCTCAAAATGCAATTAAAAATCTCGCCGATACGAAGAATCTTCCCGGATTCTGTAGGTCTTATCTTATTTATTCGAGAAGCAATTATTCTCCTTCAGAATTTACATTACATAACTGTCTCATTGTTACATACCAACAAATCGTATCGCTCGGGTAAACTTAACACAATAAAGCTATCTGACAATGTCAAGCGTACCTCATTTGTTTCTCGCATTCGATATTAAAAATAAAAATTGCGAAGATCCGTTACATTTGCCTGGAAGTGATCACAATTTTTCTTTTTTTCTCTCTTTTCACATAGCTAACTAATTTGAGGTTTCGGAAGTAAGCAAACGTTCCATAATGTTCCATAATGTGTTCACGCGTGTGGACCTCGTTAAAAATACAAGAACGAAACGCAATATGGATTACTCACATTAAACTGATTACTCCTTATCAATTCCAGAGTTATTCCACTCCCTCTCTCAGCCGATGTCGACGTGTCGGCTTTCACGTTTCCTCGACAATTTGCGGATTCGCGCCCAAGTATGCACCGGGTTAAACTTTTTAATACGAACGGGCCATCCTTAAAGTGTCGAGGAATTCGTACGGTTCACATATTTCGGTAAATCGACACGTGTTGTTCTTGTTGTTGTTATTCGCTTATCATTACGATTAACTATGGTATTACAGCGCATAAAATTGTCCATCCAGCGCTGGGGACGCCAGTTGTTCATCAAATTGGTTTCTTCCTCTGTGTGTATGTTCATCTTGAAAAACTATATATATATATATATATACACATATATATATATATATGTGTATATGTATATATATATATATATATGTATATATATACGTATGTATATATAATGGGAGATCTACCACTATGTCTCATAATACTGAATGCCACATGAACAAGAAAGGCCCACCTATTAAAGCGACGCATGATCAGACCGAGGGAGACGGCTCATTTCCATGAGTTCCTCTGAAGAATCAATAAATTAATTTCTCGCAAATGGCCTTCAATGAATGATCAAATGTAACCAACATTATCTCGGAAATCATCTCGACAAAATTAGTTACGCAATCTACGATGTAATGAGTGGGCGCCATGAAATCAGTACGTGCACGAGTTTAATGAACAATAACAGTTCCAAACAACTGTTCGTTGTTCAATAAATCGGGTTGTGGTGTACGCGAACAATGAATGAGAAGACAGGCTGAGATTGAGAACGCCGGTACAAAGATCTCTGCGGTACGAAACGTCGTCAACGAAATAACAAACATTCGGCATGTCGTGCTGTTTGAGTACGCAAAAGGAACCCTCGAAATTCGACAAATAAAAGCAACGCGATTACTCGAAGTCTGTACCGTTTCTCAGTGCCCGTTCCTCGTTCATTATCGAGTTTTCTTTGTGTTTTAACGTTTCTTTCGCTCGCTCTCTCCCTCTCTCTTCTCCTTCGAGCAACAAGACAAAATTCACCATTGACTCACGGGATCAGTTTGTTGAAAATTAAAACAATTCCGTAATGGTCTCTCGATGCGACGGAACAAATTTTGAGTTATTACCTTTCTCGTCTTTCCTCCGTTCTCACTTTTCTTCTCTCTTTTTTTTTTTTAAGATTCAGCGAAATTTCCGATACACAGCGTATCCATTACTTATCCACCGCTGAAGATAGTTAGATAGATAGGTGTATGGAAATTTCTATTTCCTTCACTTCTCAATATTTTACGGAATATGAATGTACGAGCTCCAGAATGCTTCTGGCCCCTGTAGAAAAGCAAACTGGGGCGTGGAGAGAGTTGTATATCGCATTACCTATGGTATGGCTTTTTACCAATTAAACAATAGTTACTGAATCTTTCACATAATCACTTGTCTCTAGCTAACATGGCCAGAGTATTCTCTGGAAAAAGACATGATAAATCACTTTCACATGCGATACAATAGAAATTAATTTCGAGGTCTGCTTTGTGTTCGATGAAACGACAAAAAAAGTGCGTACTGTATAACCCAATTGATCACACGAGAGCAAAAAAAGAGCAAAATAACATAACATAACAGAAAAGAAAAAAGAAAGAAATGATAATACAATCGTTAATTCGCGCTTCAGCGTTAGGTAATAAGACATAGCTTCTTTTTCTTTCATTCGTAATAATGAGAAAGCCAAGGAACTCGTAATTCAGAAATGAAGAGATGGTCGCATTTCATCTCCAGATTTCGTGACTTTGCTTATCGTTTTTACCGAGTGTTCATATGATCATTGGCCAATTCTAACTGGCGAATGAACATCCCGAATTCTCGTGGATAAGTTATTCTTCGCACCTCGATTGCGATCCTCTCAATGAAAACGTTACACAATAAATATATAGCGGTTATAGCTTGGTCACTGCTAGGATCGCAACCGCGATCAAGCACCAATAATGAACGTTTCTCGTGACGTTTCCCGCATGATGTTAAATTAATTTTGCGAAAACTGCAAATATATATATACGAGTCGTTCAATGATACGCCGTTGTCTACAGTACAGTCGATAGTAACGCATCTCCGACAGTCACAGAAGCTCGGGTTTATCCAACGTGACTGATCAGATTGTTATTACTAATTGAACAAAAATATTCTCACGCAGTCATAAAATACACATGGCTTATTGGTGCTTGAACGGCATTTCAATATAATTAAGACACTGTGAAAGATTAAGAAAGTTCTGCATAATAATCAAGCAATGCATCATTAATTATATACATCGACTGGACGTCTCGTCGGATTTCTCTGCTCGACTTTTTGTCGTAATTCAGTTATGTAAATGATATTTTCTAAGCTATAAAATCAAATACATAAAATAAATGTACATCGTACATTGTCACGTGATGGTCCTGTTTGGCAAAGAGTCTCATTACAAATTATAATTTTTCTACGATAGACGAATATACTTTTCCTTTGAGAAGTATAAGGCCATTCAACCGTAGTAAAAAGCAGGAAAGAGACATAAAATAATATGTAAATATGTCCACAAATAATAAAAATCCGCGTGTAGCGATAATTCTTGGCATTGATCAATTCTCTATTGATACCGCGATAAATTTCATAGTAAAAAAGAAAAATTAAACAATGATCTCTCTTTCGCAGTGTCTTAAAGAAGCATAAATATAACTCCAACGTTGTATGCGAGTCTTAAACGCTATTCGGTTACTTATCGATAGCTCCATCCATAATGTTGTTTTTAACTTGAATGCTAATGTGTATTCCATCACCAGACGCACCTTTGTCCTTCTTCGCTTGCGCATTCGCAGCATTATCAAGTCCCAGTTTCGTGAGAGTACGAAGAGCCTTTAGCGCCGCTTGATTGCGGCTCGCGGCTATTGTCGCCCCGTTCCCGTGACAAACTTGCGGTGGATCGGTGCTGAGCGATACAAGCGATAGGTATTCCTTGTTTATGGACATTCCTCCCTGAAACGACAGATGAAGCGTGAGTATTTTCCACTTCACATCACATTTTTACTTTATATTAAATCGTCAATAGTAAGGCTGCGTTCGGAAAGTTCATTTAAATGCATTCATCGTAGTCGTTCGAAAACGTTCGAGGTATGTCAGTACAACGGTGATATCATTCGGAAACTGGGTGGATTAGGAACTTCTTAGGATTATTTTTTACCCTAAAATTTCAGGGAAGTGCGGATGATTTGTTGCATTTGAAATATTTTAAATTATGGCCAATGGAACGCATAAATGTATCAAAGGAAAAACAGGTCGGTATTCATAGGCAGAGTTTATACTTTGGCATGGGAGCGGTTTAACTGTCGAAAACAGTGAGAAAAGTGAGTAAAAAGTGAGACTTTTCCAAATAATATGTATGTTAAAAATTAAATTACTTAAGTACCATTCCTCTAACAGACTAAAGTTACTGATGCCTTACAGTGAATCATATATATAATCAGAGAGTCATGCAAAAACAATAAAATTTTTAGTTATTGAACATAATTTATTGTGATCGAGTTTTGTGTGTGTGTGCGCTTATGTGTGAAAAAGTTTAAGTACGGAAAAAGTGAAAGATGAGTTTTCTTTTTAAAAGTGAAAAAAAAAACGAAGAAAGTGAGTTATTTCTATGTCTTTAAATTTAAGACCGCTTTAAGTTCATATGCATTATAGCCAATAAAACTAGCCTCATATTATCTTGAAAATGAAGTTGGAACGACTTTAAATGTAAGATCAATCCTGAATATCAGGCATAAGTTATGTATTGGCGAAGATAGCCAACCAATATACGATCCCTAAGGATCTTTGATAATATTTGATGTAATGGGTAAGTGATAAATTTGCTATTTGCCGTTCGATAATTATTCGCACTTGAAGTGAAACCTGCCCTCCATTATCATATTTAATCCGTTCTAGCCTACCCTCAGGACAGTATTTCCGAACGCAGCCTATATATATATATATATATTACTTAAAATAAATATATATACTAACATACAGCAAATTTAAATTAGTAAGATAAGATTTAGTTAATATAAATTATATTATGTGAAAAAGTTAGGAACTATGTATACAAAGAAGATAAATATTGAGAGAAAGTAAGGTAAAGTATAAAAGGTGAGATGATAAGATAATAAAATATGTAAATATAAAGATGTACGTGAACCGGAAACCATCCGAAGTCGAAAGACATGGAATAAGAATAGATAATAAACATACAAGACAATAAATAAATGTACTCAAAATAAGTAAAAGATCATACCGAATAAATAATTTTGTTAAATAGCTTGGTACTCCACAAGTGTAAGAGACTGTCAAATTTTGTAAAATGTCTGAAGCATAAATATAATTATTACTTGGACAATATGTGCATCGGTCGCTCTTTTCTCACGTGTTCAAAACGTGTTCTTCGCACAAATTAAAATCATTTTATTTCAACGCAAGCCAAATACCATCATGCTTAGGTTACCTTCGGGAAGTCGCTGAATTCTACGCTGAAGTTAAGTAACTGAGATAGATAGTGCAACTGATCCTTGGGCGAGACACCGGCAGAGTTCTGCTGCTGTTGTCCGCGCAACTCTTCAGCGACTATCTGTACACTGGGTCCACCTCCTAATTTAGATTCTTGACCTCCGTCCACCAGTAAAAGGCCGGGTGCTAACTGGCGGCCGATGGTACCTAAATGAAAGAACGACACGCGTCTTAAGTGATAAACTCTTAGAACTGATCGAACGAACGTTTACGATTGCGTGTTACAGCTCACCTCCTACCGAATGAGGTTGAATATCGTTTACTTGATCATCCTCGAGGAACGTCACCTTCCTGGGCTTCGTCTCCGTACTCTCACTGTCTCCAGTCTTGATGGATGGCTTAGCAGGTTGCGGCGATGGTTTACTATATCCCAATTGTGTCAAAAGAGCTTCGGCGGCGGCTCGTTTGGCCAATTTCTTGTTAGGTCCGATCCCTTGAGCTGAATGCTGACCCATAGTCACCTCCATGACGAATTCTCGGCGTCTCGGCGCGCCCTTCTCGTCTATAAGATTGTAGACGGGCTCTCGTTCCCGTTTCGCCTGCTGAATCTGAACCAGACGCGAGACCGGATTAACCTCCTCCGCGGCTTCGTTCTCCGAGCGGGGCTCTTGATAGACTTTAATTAAATTACGAGATTTCTTCTTCGTCGCCGGTGGCTTACGCTTGACTCGCAGTGACCGGTTTTGTATACTGGCGGGTAACGGAGGAAGACGCTTCAATTCTTCTAACATCAATTCGGCGGCACGTTTCTTCGATACCTGGAGAACAAAAAGAAAAAAAGGAATGGAGGAGGGACTAAGAAATTGGCCTGAAAAATTGCGAAGATCGTGACGATTTTCTTGCGCGGAAGATTACCTTCTTCGAGGATCCTTCCCCCACGGTGACTTTGTCGCCGACAGTACACTTCGTCATAAAGGTTCTTATGTGAGGTTTACCGCTTTCCGACACAACCTCGAAGCTCACCGGTAACCCGCGTTTCAGAGCGGTCTCGTGGACCAACGATACTGGACTCTTCAGTTCTGCATTCGGATCGTCGATTCCGCTCAACGTGCCATTTTCGTTGGCGTTGTTGGCGTTCGCGACTTCCTCAGGCAGTGGTAATTGGCGTAACTGCTCCAAGGCCCTGCTGGCCGCGTCGTGACGGGCCGCTTGCCCGGTCAGACCTCTGCCTGTGAACTCGCGCTCGCCAACCTTCAGAGTGACCAGATATAATCCCTGAAGATCCGTATGAACCCCGCGATTGTACGGGAGTCGTGGATTAAACATTCGTGGGAAGTTGCCGTAACCATGTGTCACAGCATATTGGTGCTGCAATGCGGCCGGTGGAGCTTGTCGAAACGTGTAGACGGTCGGTTCGCCGCGTTTCATAGCTAGAGCGTTCAGTTCAACGGTAGGAGGCAGATGTCCTGTAAAGCACAACGAAATTCAATCAACAATGTATATGTAACAAGCAGTAAAATATATTATACAGAATGTCTGATGTAAGCTATGTCAACCGTCATATATGTCATATTTGTAGTTTAGGTCAAAGGCTCGTATTTTGAACTCTTTTTTGGCAAAAAAAGTACTTTAACTCCGCTTCTCAGCCAAAACAGATGGTTTCTAAGCCACTTTTACCAATAAAAGAGAGTTCAGAATACAGACTAATACGAACAAAAAAGTGCTTTACCACTTTTGCAAATCACGCAAAACATTGAGTTATCAATTATTGAAAATGATCATATACAGAGATTTCTTCAATTAATAACGCAAAATTCTACGTAATTGTTTGCAAAATGGTAAAAGACTTTTTTGTTCATTTTAGTTTATTGACCTAAACTACAAATATGACGGATAGCATGGCTAGCAGACACACTCTGTATAAGAGAGTATAATTTAACAAGAGAGAATAACATGTGGTAAAAAAGAAATCCGAGATGTTCAAGTATACAAGAATATGGATTTTGTCTTTCAGGCGAGAGAGGCGACTTTACAACTCGATATTACGTGAAATTTGTAACACAAAATTACCAGAGCCGGTTGGACATTTGCCTAAATGACCGATCCTCATGGCCTTGGTGGGTTTAGGCGGTGGCTGACGGTACCAGGTCTTCGTTAACGCCTCTGTCGCTGCGCTATGTTGAGCCTTCTTTATACTAGGACCCTCCGCGATATACTCCTCCTCACCGAGCTTCAACGTCACCGTGAATCTCTTCTTATGCGCCGGTCCTTGCTCGTTAGTGAGTCTATACTGATGTTGAACCCTATTGAATCTCGCCAGCTCATTTAACAAACACATGGGTGTTTTTTCTTTCATGTTTGCCAATGCTGGATTGGTTGCGTTGGCGTGATTCTGGCCAGACGAGCCGTCGTCCCTGGACTCTCCTCCGCTGCCGTCGTTCGTCACCACTTTTGTTTGTTCTACGACGGTCTGTTGCGACACATGCTGCTGTGGCTGTTGCTGCTGTTGTGATTGCGGCTGCTGCACTTGCTGCTGCTGCGCTTGTTGCTGGAGAGATTGGTTCGGTTGGTTATTCGGTTGCTGTTGTTGCTGATGGTACTGGGACTGTATGTTTGAGTTCTGAAGAGTCACTGAGACTGTGTTCGTCTGGTCCTTCATGCTAACGCTAACCATGGTATCTGAAATAGATATATCAAATCATTCGCCATTAAGGAGGCTGTAAGGCGAAATAAGTTTGATAAGAATTTGATGAAATTTATATCAGACATTGAAATAATATCTAATTGCTCCTGAAATTAGGTGCAATTTGGCCACTCGAGAGCTGAGATATTTGTAACTAAAGTTAACACTTTTTATATATGTTCCTTGAGATTATTGTGCTATTTTTAAATTATATTTTTAACATTTTCAAAGCTAAAAATAAGATTTTGATGAAAAACTACTATGATATTGAAGATTAAGATGAAGACATTATATACAAATTTAAGAATTATTGACTATTTTGTTTTGAAAATACATCAGTGTAATGCTTATAACTTATAGTAATATTTAAAACACATATACATATTTAAATACTTATATACCTTTTTGTTATTTGTGCATTTCTATTAGATCAACTGATACATAAATATAATATTAACAAAGAAAATAAAAAATAATATTTTTGTATTCATAATATTATATATATGATTACCTCAACTTTATTTTAAATATTTATTATTTAAGTTATAAAATTAATATATAAGAATGTAATTCTTTGCTTGACAAACATTATATTTATGAGTTAGCCTCTTGATATATACTGAAAATACTACCAAAGATACAATGCTGAACCTTACAACCTCTTTAATGGAAAGTTAAACAACAAGTTAATAGTTAAATGTTACATTATGATCTGTATCGATATTTACTATTTGCATTGTGCGTGTTCATGCCCATCAACATCGGCTGTCTGGGATTTCCATGCGGCGGGCCAGGATGCTGCATGTGATGCATATGTTGTTGATGGGGGGGCATGGACAGTATCGGTTGATGTGGATTCCGATGCGGCAACAGATGCTGCGGCTGATGTAAAGGGGGCAAATTAGCCTGCTGCATAGGCCGCATCGGACCTGCCATTCTATATAAATATTGTTTGTTTGATTAAAATATATCCTTAGAGATATTTGTTATATTAACTACCTTTATGAATTAATACATAGACATGCAATTATATTGTTGCATATGTACAAACACATCTCAAAGATTGGTTAATAGAGTATTAACCTGTTATCTCGCAGCTGATTCTGCATTGCGTGATGTTGATGACGTAACATCTTATGAAAATCTACACGGGGAAACCTACAAAGGAGAAAAGAATTCGTTTGATCGTGCTGATTAGTAAAAGAGAAAGCAAATCGAGTCTTCTCATTTGTCACGGAGTGTACTCCAAATGTTAACTTTCACAATATCTCCACTCTATATATTTGCTGCTTCTCATGTATACAAAATGTACACATTCTTTTGCTTCCGGTTAAAAATTTAGAAACAAAATGCCCTTTCAAGGATAATCGTTCGTTTAAGTGAGCGGAAAGTTGTGACGGTACCGGCGATCCCGAATGTGATCTTGCAACGTAGCACGAGAGATATTGCGAAACATCGTCATTATCGCGTCGCAACATGATCCGCTCATGATCCGTTGTGCACGCGTAGAAAAGTATGGTATATACCTTCCCACAAAAAAAAGGGCGAGCCGGCACGGTTAGCGGCCGTTATACGACGCGATTTTGTGGCGCGTCGTCGCGGCCGAGCGCGATTTCCGCACATACGCATGGACGCAGTGCGTACCCAGTCGAGAAATTCTGTCTATAAATAAATATTAATTCGACAAAACGCGTGATGGGTTTAGCCCGGCGACGACAACGGCGGCGGCATTTCCGCCGAACGTGAATGCCGCCCTCATTCCTCGCTCCGTGTACACTTACCTGGTCTAGTTCGTTCTATTTCACGGAAATTTTGAGCGCGACACACGATACCGTGAAATTTCCAGCGAAACAGATCGGCGACACCGCGTAGCGAACACCGCCAAGCCCTCAGCACGGGATATTGGCAAACAGTAAAGAAAAGTATACTCTGTAGACTAAAATGCGGCCATTTTAATGTGAGACTGAGCCTCGGTCATCGCGTACGTACCTTCACATAGATCGGACATTAAAGATGGGCGAAACAGTATCGATATTTCAGGTATCGAGGTTTTAGCACTAAAACACCGATATTTTGCATCGATATTTCCATATATCGATACGCGAGTACCATTGAGCATCAAACTTCGATACTAAGGAATATACCGATCAAACTACCTCTCCATGCGGCGTAACTTGTGTAAGCGTAACCTGCGTATTCTAGTAATTTACTAGAAATTACACCATTTTGAAAATCGGCACTTACATGGTGCGTATTTCGTTAAATTTGCGTAAAGTGTAACCAATAACTTCGTAAAACTAACCAATAACAGATCAGGCGTTTTGTTGTACAATAGAGCAGAAATACTAAATGGGTTCTCAATTGGCTATTATTAGGTCTGTTTTTTTTCGCTACACTAAAACTGCATTAGAATTGCACCGAACTGAACTGAACCGCACTGGGAAAGACTAGTACAGAATAGTTCAGTTCAATGCAGAAGTGCAATGAAGAGGGCTGTTCGTTTTCGCTGCACCGCTGAAACGCCAGAGTATAGTAAACAACATGGCGCATCACATGGCATTATTTGATTCTTCTGACGAAGAGGATTTTGTTGTAATACAACCACTATTACAACCCATTGTAAATGAAAACGATGAATGTAATATACAACTAAATATAGCAAATTTATTAATAATATATAATATTATATACCCTACTGATCATAAATTTAAATGACTAAATATAAAATAAATATAAATATAAAATCATAAAAATATCTTGACATCTTAAATTCATCCTTGTGGCATGTTTGGACATTACTGCTGTGTATGTGTGTGAGATGGTATAATATTAACAATTTTTGAAAATGGAATAAAGAAGATGTTTCACACATTTCAATATAATGCAAGCCACATACGCTCAGGGACTCAGGCGCGACACTCGGTCGCCTTTTCAAGTCGCCGGTCGCACAGTCATCGTAAGATAGAGATCCCGAATGCATGTATCGGGGCTTACGCGGTAGAATAAGTAAAGTAGTACGTAGGGACTGCTTCCGGCGAACGGGTACGTCCGAGAGTGCCGCCTTGGCCGAGAGCAGGAACTACTGTCGGGAAAGACTCGGCTGGCGCCCAACGGAAAACCCGAAGAGATTCGCGTAACGGCGCCGGGCAAGAGAGTTCGTTAACACGACGCACATACTTTAGCTGCTGTCGGGCGGCTTAGATCCGCCGACTAGAAGGCTTCTCGCGGGAGAGACCTCAGGCGAGATATCGCTCTTTTTGATCGCGTTACAGAATCTCCCGTGGTACAGAATTTGGTTGCCTGTCCGCGACGGACGCAGGCGGATTACCGAGTATTGGTTCAACATCACACCATATGATAGATAATCTGTAGGAGAAAGACATTACCTGTACCAAGTCGAATAGAATTAAAGTGTTGTTATCTTACTGTTAATCGGTCTCAAAGTCATTGTCTCCCCCGGCTCCCCCTCCGACGGTCCGCGAGTCTCGAGGAAGACGTGGAGGAACCACGACGCTCTACCCCCTTGGAAGAGCGAGGGATTCGACTCGACATAAAGATAAAATTGAGCTAGCCGAGATGGATCCGCTGCCGCTTAAAGACGGAAGCGAAGAGTCCCGCCACCGACGCGGCGTGAATTACGGTGGACGTGACAAGTTTCATAAAAATTTGTACCAGAAA
Source organism: Dinoponera quadriceps (assembly GCF_001313825.1). NCBI lineage: Eukaryota > Metazoa > Arthropoda > Insecta > Hymenoptera > Formicidae > Dinoponera > Dinoponera quadriceps. Next base: position 849,432 of record NW_014555488.1, read on the forward strand.
AACAAATGTACAAACGAAAAATGTGATTTGACATTACCCTGACCTTGGAATATCGGTCAGCGATGTTTACAGTGTATAAAATCAGAGAAAACATACATTTCACTGAAAATCATACATATATTTATTAAAGAAAAGATATGACAAAAGTTTTGCATGTAATATCTTGAAAAAATAATCAATTACATTATTATAACTTGTTAATAGATGCAGTAGTTACGTTTCAAGCATTTTTGTCTCATATTAGAGCTGTAAACTATGAAATTCTGCATTTTGCATGACTATTTTGTTATTTTATTGACAATTTAGTAACTAAGTACTGTTAAAAATGTAGTACATGGTTTCAAGAAATATTATTATTATTGCTACCTATTCTCATTTATTCATTTTTGTAAGATAATAGTGTAGGTGCATTATTATCGGTTATTAATTATAGCCCGTATTCTGAATTGTCTTTTATCGATAAAAGTACCACTAAAAGTGGTTTAAGAACCATTTGATTGGCTGAGAAATCACATTCAAGGTCACATTTATCGATAAAAGAAATACGAGTTCAAAATACGAGTTTATATGTATATCTTAATCTTTAGTTAATCGTTATAAAAGGCTTTCTTCGTAAGATATTGCCTAATAATAGGTAATTATGGAGCTTCAGACAAAAGTAAGCGATAATTATTTATGATTGCAAGCTATTTGTAGAAAGGATGAAAATGACCGTGCAATTGGTATAATTACTTTCGGTGTCTAATTCTAATTGGAATATGCTTATATTTAAAAATCATGAAAGTGAAATCTCTCTTTGTGACGCCGGTGTCCGTGTTCCAAAAGTGATTGGCCGTGTGTTGCAAGCTTTACACCATATCTTTCAGATCCCTGTAAAATGGCAATCTCACGGCGTATGAAGGTTGATTGTTTTCGCAGACGAAGATCGTGCCGTTTTCTCCCTTTTCGATCAGCTCCACGATAGCAGTCGCTACATATTCAGGTCTGTTGGATAAGAAAAATATAGTTGTCGATGCTGTTCGGATGCTATTATTCCATCAATAAGATTACAAATACCAATGCCTAACTGTGGACGTCCTTGTTACTTATGTTTCTGAATACGAATATTACAACATAGAATATATATACGTATATTGAATATATATAAATATTTTTAATTTAATGGTTAAAAATTCGTACTTAAAAATGTAAACAAAAAGAATGTTCACAATTAGGTATGTATCCAGGTACTTTTACTTTTTATATAATATTTCATTGTTTCAAATAGATGAAGCTAATGCAGAAAATCAAATTTTGCGTGCAATTGAGAGATTTGGATTCTCTGCTACAATTTATGAGAAGTTGAATGTTAATTTATTTTTAATTTATTATTAAATCGTTATTATGTAATAATAATGTGCACATACACGTTAAATACATTTTAAATTCGTAGAAATCACAACTTTGAACTGTTATTCTTTTATCCTATTATTCTGTCTATTATTTTTATAATTTGTTATTGAAACGGGAAGCTCAATTGTGAAATAACGCAATGTTTGTAACTCACGACTGACTCTCCATCGCTGCCATCTCCTTAGCAGCAATTTCATCGTCCAGGATATCCATGGCGTAAACTTTACTGGACATAAATTTTGACGCCATGGCAGTGTTTGTGAGACCAGGACATATCACCAATACACGTATACCTGTCTTCTCATAGAAAGTCTGCGAATACAACATAAGACTTTAATAGAGAAATTGCAATAATAATATTTCTTTATTGAACGCTAAAAACTGCAGGAAAGTATTCTGAAAGTATTGAAGACGCTATGTTGACACCGACCAATAAACGCAATAATAAGTGTACAGCGGGTTTTAATGATGACTGATGAATGATGAATGATAATGATGAATGATAATGATAATGATGATAATGATATTTGATAATCGCAACGTTCCGCTAAGTATGAGGTAATGTACGAGGGTGGATCAAATATAAACGAGCCTTTTGCAAGAAAACCATATATTTTTCAAAATCAATTCTAATTTACATTTTTCTTACTTTTCTACGTAGTCCCCCATCTTATCTATACACTTCCTCCAACGGTCTGGTAATTTTTTAATCCGGGTATCATAAAAAGTTTGCGGACATGTATCAAAACAATTGCACAGGAACTGCTGCACCTCCTCGTTCGTTGTGAAGCGCTGTCCACCAAGGGCTTCCTTGAGTGGCCCAAACATATGGGAGTCACATGGTGATAGGTCTGGGCTATAGGGTGGATGTTCTAGGACAGCCCAATGCATATCGGCCAATTTTTGTTGTGTTACTGCTGCGGCGTGAGGTCTGGCGTTGTCACAGAGAAGTAATACACTTCTGATCGGAATACCGCGCCTTTTTGACCGATAGACTCGAACTTGGCTAAGAAGATCACAATAATAGGCAGCATTAATGGTTCGACGTTCTTGAAGAAAATCGACCAGCAGAACGCCTTTACAGACCCAGAACACTGTGGCCAAGGCCTTCCCTGCAGACAACCACGTTTTCGCTTTCACCGGTGCACCCTCGCCAGTTTTCCGCCGCGCCATACTGGCTCTCTTCGATTCAGGGGTGTAATGATGGACCCAAGTCTCATCGCACGTGACAATTTTTTCCAAAAAAGTGTCACCTTCCCCCTCGTACCTCGTTAGGAGTCTCCGAGAAATTTCAAACCGCACGGCTTTCCGCTCTGCATTCAGCAACTTTGGAACCCAACGAGCCGACACTTTTCGAAATCCCAACTCATTGCGAATGATTGATTGCACACTTCCATAGCTGATCTGAAGTTCCTGAGAGATTTCAAGAACAGTTAAGCGCCGATCGTCTTCGATGAGTTCTCGAACAGCCTCGGTGTTCTGCACTGTGATGCTGATGCGGGGACGGCGCGGATGGGCAATGTTTTCAACACGCTCCCGTCTTTTCTTAAATTCGTTACACCACTGTTTCACCCGAGCCCATGAAAGGGTTCTTTCCTCGAACTGTGGGAGTAAACGGCGCCGAATTTCAGCAGCATTTACATTTTCGTTGACGAGAAACTTCATAATAACACGTTGTGCAACTGCGGGGTGTACTTCTTTCTCACTCATCGTGATTGCTGCTGAAAGTAAGAAGCACGTGGCGCGCCAACGTTATTACTGCCTTCCACATGATCCACCTCCACTGTCCAAAACGTTGCAAACCCCTCACGCCGCCGACGGGTACGCAATTTAAAAAGGCTCGTTTATATTTGATCCACCCTCGTATTTCGTATAATTTCACGCGAAAAGACCAAAGAGACAAATTTGACGTTGATGTAATAAATTATGTTTCCTGAGATATTCGATATTTATTCAATGAAGCTGTATATTCACCTGCAACGACGAGCTAAATCCAATGATGGCGAACTTCGTACCGGCGTAAATCGGCGCGATCGGATTGCCACTTAAGCCGACGATAGAAGACATGTTGACGATCGTACCACCTTTCCCACCTTTGTGTTTCCCCATATGATTCAGACCCAGTATCGTACCACATACAACTCCTTTCTGAAATCATAAAAGATGATGAAATTACATAAATAGCTACGCTATGCGCACAATGCATCCAATAGACATGCCACAATGTATTTTCGCGAGAAACGTCGTTGAAAACAATAAAATAAACTACTATATAAATACTACTAATACACTACTACTACTAATACACTACTACTACTAATACACAATTACTACTAATACACTGAACTACTTCCATACTACATTGAAAAAAAAATGTATTAAAATCAAACAAATTTCATTTGATTTAACAAAATGATTTATTTGAATACTCCTAATTAAATAATTATTTAATTGAAATTAATATATTTTATTGGCAACGGATGATGCATGAATGCGTCATTTAGCTTTTTTATTTGGGTGCGAATATGCGTAATCGACATTTTCATACATCTATCTCAATATAAATTTATAAGACGTTATTAGTGGCTCAATTTCTCGTCAGAAATGTCATGTTACATGTTCCACGAATTGAAAAAATTGTTTATTGGTTTATCTTTCTATTATAATCAGCAATGAGTAATACCGAGACAGGGTCTCTCTTCTCTCTTTATTCTCATTCTACTCTCACTCTACTCTCGCTCCACTCATGTCGACAAGTGACTCTCGATGGCACAATTTTTTGTGAAATATTCCTTAGATAAAGAGTTACAGCAAATTTTTTCTAATGCTACCCGATAGACGCAAAACCGTCCCGTACCCATATTTTTTTAGATTGAAAAAATATTTATTTGACTTGAAGAAATAAATCTTCAAGTAGAAAAAAGAAGATATCAATAAAAAAATATTTTTAATATCAAAGAAATATTTTCTAATGTCAAAGAAATATTTTTTAATAATGAAACATATTTTTTTTATTCCCAGCTAATTTTTTAAAACAAAGTTTCTATTTATATTACATTTATATTATATTTATATTACATTTTGGGTTTTTTCTTTAGAAATGAATGCTCATGAAGATCTTAACTGCTTAGTTTAATTTAAATCGTACTTGAAGAATTTATTTACCACTGCTAAGATTCGAACCTGAGACCTCTGGCTTTTAAGTCGTTCACCTTATCTACCTGCAACCTCTATCATTTTGGCTGATGGACGTTTCGTATCGTATACATACGTTATATTCATGTAAGAAAACGAACAAATGATTTATTTAGAAGAAGGAAATAGATCCTTTTAAATGTAAAAAGTATATTTAGAAAAATATTTATATGTTTTAGAAGTAAGTATAAATAATAATTTTGTAAATCTAAAAAAATCGTTTTTTAATAGTAAAAGAAACTTTTTGTTTAAAATAAAAAAGATTCTTTATAAATATCAGAAAGTGATTTATTTAAAGTAATTTATAAAATAATTTGCTTGTATTTGCTTATTTTTAAATAAAGTAAGTATTTATTTAAATACGATTTTTACATTTAATAAAACCTATTTTTTTCTTGTAAAGAAATAATTTGCTTTTTCTTCTATAACGGTATTTTAAATCAAAGAAATTATATTTTTTAAATTTAGAAACTCATGATTTTACAAATTATTTTACAAATTAAAAAAAAATATTTTTCATTTATGAATTTTCTTCTTAAATCTAAGAAATATTTATCTAAATTTAAAAGATATAGTTAACAAAATATATTTCTTTTATTTAAAGAATTATTTTTCTTAGTACACCTTTATCGTCAATATCTTATAATCAAGTGAAAAAAGAGTGGAGGAAGACACTAATAGGTATTTTGACAAAAGTCATGATTTGCACGTCGTGATTTTTATATATAGAAAATAGCTTATTTTGAAGATATGTCACGATCATTGATAACAGCACGGAGGAAATGAGGAAAACAGGAAATGAGATTTTGCGCAACAAGCCGATCATTACTTACATAATTAACATCAACCATCGAGTCCCACTCAGTATCATTCATAATACCGGCGCTGTTGATAACAATGTCTAACGTGCCAAGTGATTCTATCGCCTTGTTGAAGCAAGCTGCGTATTGCGAATATATCAGAAACATTTTTGTTTGAAAATAATGTTCCGTGGAAAAACATTGATAAAAATTAGATACGTTTAATTATTTGAAATTGTAACAATTCATGTTTTCGAATTAACGGTATCAACCGATCGATACGGTACCTGTAAGTTCTTTGACATTCGCCACGTTTCCAGCGAGGAAAATGGCGTGATTCGCACCAAACTCATTCTCCAATTCCGCCACGGCGTTTTCACCGTTCGAATCGGCCAAATCTACGATTGCAATGACCTACAATACACGAAAATCAATTAACTTTATATAAATATGAATTCAAGCTTAAAAACTGAATTTTTGTTTAGTCGAAATCAATATGAAATTTTATATAAAATTTTACATATATTTTTATACAAAATTTCACTTCAACACTATTTTTTTCGTTTATTACAGTAATTTGTAAAAAATAATATATAAACTCTGATCATTTTACATGATCATATAATTACCTTTGCTCCATTTCGCAGCAACTCCCGAGCGGTGCAATAACCGATCCCGTTGGCTCCCCCGGTGATGAGCACGATTTTCTCCTGAATTTCCATTGAGGAGGAGGTTCGTCCCGTTTGATGCTCTCTTCCTTGCGAATGCAATTCGCCGATATTCAGTTCGCACCAATGGTACGATTTCCTCAGACTCTGATCCGCAAATAAATCTGCCAGATATTGTTGAGGAGAGCGAGCCACAGGTGTTGAAATTTGAGTAGTCAGCGGTGATAGAATATCATTTGCGAATCTGATAGGGATAACGTGAACCCGCTCTCGAGGTAAACAAGATCGGATTCGTGAGTCGATAGGTAAGAATCATAGAAGAGAAAAAATGACGATTCGAGATGAAGAAGCGTAGATCTAGAACCGAAGCCATTGGATGCAAAATTATGTATAAGTCTCCGTTTTTTATATAGTTTTAATTATCAGTATGTAAAATCTTATCTTCGTAAGAGAAAAATATCATTTATATTTTAAAAAATTGCTAGAAGAAAAGGTGGTATTATAGTCTCCTATTTACATTTCGTACAATAATAGTCGACAATAAATATTAGTCAACAATAAATATTTTTGATTGAGAACGAATTTTGATTTTAGATCCAAAATTATGAAATATTTATTACTTGGACGTCATTTATAAAAATGTGGTGAATGTGTAATAGGTTAAAGAGAAACCAGGGTGATAATGTGGCCCCCAACTAAAATTGATTAAAAAATTGTTTTGTTTGTTTAAAATACTGTAAAACTAAAATAGATACTGACTTATGTAGATACTGATTTATGTAGATACTGACTTAATTGTCAGAAGAACAACACTGCAGTGCAAACAAAAGTGCAGTGGTGAATTATAGAATAGAAATAAATAATTACTTCAACTTCAGAAAACTTCGGAAAAGAGATTATCTTATCAACACTCTTAAAGAATCACGCTAGTAAAATGCTATGCCATCGTTTAACTTTGCATAATTCGAAATGCGTATAGCTGAAATGTTAAATAACGAACGAAATATTCAAATGTATATACAGGTCTCCGATAATTTTTTCATGATCCGTAATGTGCATACAGAACGAATGAAATTAAGCAGAAAAGTCCTATACTATTTTATAAAATTCACAATGGTTAATGAAGAATTAATTAATTTGTATGAGCTAATGAACATATGGGAAGAGGCCTGACTCTGTATTAAAAAAATGGCTGACTTTTAAAGATCTCCTATCAACGATGGGTATGAAACTAGTAACGAGAGGCATTTCTTTTTGGCGTACAGTCCTATGTCACATATTGCTCGCTGCGTTATTTCGCCTCTAAAAATCAGTTGTTTAGCTTATTATTGCTAAGAGATCTTCATAAGTAAATCACTTTTCTTTATATTAGTACTATTACGTAACGGCGAGCAACTAAATAAATGATTCCAAGTAATCAATTCGCCACCTAATAGTAGAGATATTAAGAGAGGCCATAATATCTATAAGGACCATAATAACACCTTTTATCTATGCTAATGTTAAAGATCAGTAGTGGACAAGAAAAGATTTTATCGTTAGAACATTAATCGGGGTTATATATTTCCGACGAATTTGTATCTTCAATTTTTGCGAGGAATTCGAAGCAAAACTGCAGAGAACGAAACGATCGATTCTTTCTCACGAAAGGTACGGAGCGATACAAAAGTGCAAAGTTGTGAGAAGATTCAAATTGATCCTCGCAATTTTATTAAAAGGCAATGCATTTTTATTGGCAAGGCTAGCAACGTACATACCGTGTAACGTGTAACAAAAACAAACTCAACAATCGTCGCTAAATCGTCACGTTGTCGATCGAAAGCTACAATGAATTCTTCGAACGGACAACGCATCTCGAACAAATTCGACGGGCTCGCATCGATCTAACTAGATATCCGATCGATCTGTGGCGATCTGAACGATACAATTCGGTGCGTTGGTGATTGCTGCACGCCACGACAAACCAAGACAAAACAGGAACAACAAGTTGCGCTCGCTCAGCCTAGGTAGATCCTAATTCTATCGCTATACCGTTTCTATAAATATTCCTCGTTTTCCCTCAAAAGACTGTAGAAAAATTACGGACACGACTGGATAAGTAGTTTCGCTTGGAGTAATCGTCCGACGGATTTCGGTTTAATTCCCACTCGCTCGGTGTACGCCGATGTAGATGATCCTTGACGCACGTATCGAACTTTGAGCTGTAAATTCGCACGCGAACATGAGCTTCAGTTTCTCGTCGGAATCTCCTGAGACATGTGAAGAGATTTTACCGCGTCCCTCCTCTCGAATAGACGGTTCGTGCGACTTCATTTTCGTCCCAACATCGTGTCTCAATAACGCCGATTATATTTCTATCTTTTCTGATATTTTTACACACGTTTAATATTTGAAATATATAATGTGTAAAAATGTTCGAGATGCGATGGACTTATTTGATTACTTGGCACTGTTCAAGATTAAAACGTTGTTTCTCCTCCTACTGAACGTTGAAAAATATATCGACGACAAGGAATAGTAGCTTTGAATTTAACGGACCTTTCTTGCTTTTTTCTATCTCTCTTACATAAAAGAGCTTTTATTGTATTTTGCGACATTTTGCAAAGGGAATATCCGTGAATCCAGGATCATTTATATCGGTTGTCGTAAGAGACGCATGCTTCCTTTTTCTCACCCTTTCTTTTGTACGCGTCGAGAGCGTGAATTTAATGCTTTCACCTCTCTCACTCGATTTCTCTCACACACACTCTCTCTCTCTCTTTCTCCTTGCCTTCCTTACACAAGCAATAAATACAGTGTCTATTATACTCGACCTAGTAGTGAGACGCGATTACATTACACTTAGCGACGTGAGACGGCACGTGAAGGGAATCGTTGAGATTACGTTGAATATGATAGAAAAAAAGAAAAAAAAAAGAAGAAAAGGATCGGCTACACGTAAGACGAGTAACTTGTGCGACGATTACAGATGATTGGCGGCAGGATACAGATATCGTTGCGATTTTCGTCGGTGCATTACACGAATGTTCGTCCGAAAAAATACGGGAATTCTCGACTGACATGAATGCAAATGCGAATTGCCGTTCAGAAGTCCCGTGCCAAAAACCGACGCAAATTCGCAACGCGGGTGCGGGACGGAAGCGAAAGCCATTGTTTTTACAATGTTTTACATTTTCCTTTCTTTTTGTGTGTGTATTTTGTGCGTACTAAGAATGTTTCCGCCATCCCGACGCGCATCCCGCGTCGACCGTGTGCGGGATTTTCTTATTCTTATTCTTCTTTTTTTCTTTAATATTGCGATCTTATATTTCTCGCGACTGTTAAATCCGAGATACTCTCTCTCACTCTTTCTCTCCCTTTCTCACCTGCGTGTCATAGATTTTCAGCTATGTCAGTATAAATCGTACCAAAAGTATGACTTTCTATCAAAAATCGGAGACGACGTGATCTTCGGACAATCAACGTTCGTTGTCGCCAGAGTAAAAAAGGTATTCCAAATTCTCTCCCCTTGAAGTATTCAAGTATGAAAGTAAATATATATATATATCCGTATGTGAGTAAAACTACGTTTCGCTCGCCTTCGGTCGTTGTCGTTATCGTCGACAACGGCCGGCGAAACGCCGGCAAGTGATGGGATACACATCTCGATACAATTACAGTTAATTGTGCGATACGACGTAAGATATTTGCAGTGAAGCGAGGAAGAATCATTGCACGTGGACGACACTCTTTCCCTCTTTCTTTTTTCTTTCTTTTTTTCTTTCTTCTTTTCTTTTTTTTAATGCTTCGAGAAGCTGATCTCGTACGGTGGCTGCTCTTTCTCCACCATCCATACGCTTCCGCTCTTGCCGGTATTCAACACGTGTATCAACGCCTTCGCCACGTGTTCCGCCCTGCAACATCAAATGTTCCTTCGAAAAATGTCCCGTACTCGCGACTGATTAAGAGTATTTAGCTAGTCACGAGCTAGTGACTGGCTAGAAAACTTATCTAGTCATTAATATCTAGCTACCAGTTTTGAAACCTAATATGCTAGATACATTTCTGCTCGGGATGTGGCAGGTTTAATTGTATGAATAGAATTTGCGTATTGTCGAACAGCTACTCTATAGGTCTATTGGCTTTTTTAATATAATTCCTTGAATTCTTTTAAACGTAATCTGATCTGTACTTTCGTCTCAAAGATTGGGTATTTTATAAGAATTTTATTTTATAATTTTTATATTTTTATTTTATAATTTTATAATTTTATAATATAATTTTATAATTTTTTGTACATGCAACTTGATCCATATATTAGTATTGATCTTGTATAATTTCCTCTGTCCTTTAATCTGTAAAGGATCTTATTCCTTCTTCCCTGTCCCATCTACCGTTAATTTAATGAATAAATAAATAAAAATTTTCGTGACTATATAGGTTTTTTATTAATTTATTTAATAAGATCCCTGAGGTTTTGCATCCGATCTTTTAAAAATTAGAAATTATTAAGCGTACAGGATCGTTATTCATAGTAGACACATGAAATTTTTAATTAACCGTGTAATTATCCGCAGTTATAGAACGATCATTCAATTGTGAGAGCTGATTAGACAGAGATAATTGGTGAGAATGTAATGCAGTGTGAAATTGTACCTCTGAAAAACTGAGGAGGCTACATCTCTTTGCCAGGCATCCTCATATCGAGCCAGAAGAAGCTTTCTACCGACGTCTTGCACCAATTTGGTCTCCGTGGTGCTTGGACAGAGTGCCATCACTTTTACGCCCGTCAAGTTCACGTGATATTGATCCTATTCAGACATTAATAATTTATTGTATCATATATCAGAGCTCCATATTCTTATCTTAAATCCAATTGAATGTATAAGCGAAGGATTTCACAATGTAATTCAATAAGATTTAGATAATGAGAAATATGTAAATTTTGCCGAATCCGTTCTCTATGGTTCGTGCAAATAATGTTGTTTTTGATTATTCACTTTCTAAAGTTCAATCAGTGTATCATCACTGAGAAGCAGACAATAGTCATTAGTGATCATAGTTATGACACTATAAATCAGTAAAATTTCGCTGCAAAAGTCTATTAAGCAGCAACAATTTCCATCAGAGATGTCTAACTACAAAGACAGTGAAATAAAATATTATTTATTACTTCTATCTTATATTATTTTAATTCTACTCTTAAAATATTATCAATGATTTTATTTTAAATATTCTTAATTATGTTTACCCGGAAGAAAAAGATCATATATGAAATTTGTCCATATATGACTATATATAATCATATATGTCCACAACGAAAAAATACTGTTGTTTACAAATTATATGCAAAAACAATCGAAATAAATGCTTCTGGCTACTTGTGCTTCTTGACAGCACATGATATTGACATTTAATTAGATGCAAAGCATCATTTGTTTTCCTATAGACATATATGATCATATAGCATATAATCATATATGTAACTACATATATGGGCAAAATTCATATATGATTTTATATAATCATATATAATCATGTATAACCATTTTTTCCCGAGTAATTAATTTGCTTTATATCATATTTGAAAAACACGCTTATCCTGATGAGATTCGAACTCGAAACTTGTAGCTCTTGAGTCTGCTGTCATATGAACTATGTCAAATATCATACAATATTTGGTTGAATGCATATTCAATGTGTATAGGATATTGCGTCAATATACAGATCATTATGACGGGAACACGCGTGAGAGAGTAAGAGTGCGTCGTGCGAAATTGGACCTGTCACGCGCGCTCTCACTCTCTCACGCGCGCCTCTGAGCAGGCAACTTGTCATAATGAGCTGTATGTTGATGCAACATCCTGTATATATATTTTTGTAATAGCGATTTGCAGTGAATTTTTCACTGGCCAAAATCAGTATCCCGGCTAACAAGATGACGCCAAATGACATCTTAATGATGTCTTATCCATATTATTAAGACGTCATCTTGTTAGCTGGGATTAGACAAAAGAGTTAAGTGGAAGAGTTTCCATTAAAAATTAGTGAATACTCGTTGATTCAATTAGTGACATTTTCACTAATTCAACTTAAGGGAGTATTGTAATTATTAACTTTGCACTTTATCTAATGTTAATGAGATTCGCGCTTTGTTGGAACGATTGGAAAATCGACGGCCTACATCGCAGTTATTTCGAGTTAGCAGTAATAATCGATAACTGGTGTGCGTGTAAAAAGAGACTTCTTTCACAGATTCTTACGAACCCCGAAAGCCCGGGTGAAATTGACGACGGCCGCTTTCGTCGCGGAGTAAATTGGCACGCTGACGTAAGGATTGACGCTGACGTTGCTGCCAGTGTTAATAACGACTCCACCTTGGCCGCCCCTATCCGTGCCCATAAACCGTTGAGCCAGCAAAGTGCCGCGGATCACCCCATTCTGTAAATATATTCGCCATAACGTTAATTTTTTAACGCGCATACATCGCGGTACATATCAAATATGTCAAAATTATTTCATCCTGGGAAATTATTCAATGAGTATGCAGTTATATGCAATAGAGTCACGGAAAGTCATAAGAATTTATTTCAAAAATGCATGATATTTTTTATCGAAATTAAAAAGAAACGAGGAGAAAAAGAGTGAGCGATAAAACGTAGAAAAATGTTATTGAAGTTGCCTATAAAATAATATTCCTTTCATTTTGCATATTTTATACCTTCATCGTGTACTTAAACAAAGTACTAAACCACAAGTCTACAGCTTTTTTATTTCTTCAGCAATCCACGTTTAAAAATTATCTATTTTTTCGGCCGATTATACCGATCTGACCCTTTAATAAAGGATGCCATAAATTTACATCGGCGTACCAAAGAGTCATTTGTTAATACACCGTTGAAATGAGACATACAAAGTACAGTGAAAAGGGTCTATCGGAAATATTTACTTACGAGATTAATATCCACTTCAAGTTCCCAGAACCGATCATTCATGATACCAGCATTATTGATAACTATATCAATATGACCGAATTCCGCAATCGTTGTCTGAAATGATTCTGCAAATTGAATTACATAGTATTATTATAGGAATAAGTGCCATAGCAATAAAAACGATATACATGCACGTACATACACACATGCGTGCGCGCACGCATATATTGAATACACAAATTTTAATGGGTTTCGTATAAAAAGTCAGGTTTTTTGTATTCTTTCAAAAATTATTTTTTAACCTTTCCTCAACAATAGCTGATAATGTTGCCTTTCTAACGATATATAATAAATAATGTCTTTCAATAATATAATACAAAAATATTAATTATGTCAACTATTGAGAATCCATCAAAACTTTTGCATTCACCTAATATATATATCTACTTATATATCTACTTATAGTTATTTATGGACGCGATGAACGCATCCATAAATATTGCAAATTATCGTACCTTCAAATTGCGGATAATCCGTGACGTCGCATTGCGAGAAGATCACGCGATCTTTGCCGTATTTCGCGGTCAATGTTTCCACCAGTTTCTCTCCTTCCTCGGTATTAATATCACAAATGGCCACCTATAAATAACGAGACACGTGTAAGAATAGACGAATCTTCTTACACTTGCAGTGTCGATAAAATAAGCTTGGCGTCGTTTGCAAGATATCTCCAGCTATTTTTATAGGCACGATGAAATGTTAATTAAATTTGCGTATGTACCTTTAAGAAAAAGTATTGTTTAGCTATATCAGTAACTGATAAATGTTCCAATTAACTGATGATGTTGGATTAGTTCGCATCCAACTGCGTAACTAATAGATCATCATCACTTAATTGGAATATTTATCAGTTACTGATACACCTAATCCGTTCTTTTTCTCAAGAGTATATAAGCATAAGCAAATTGTTATTAAATATAAAAGTTAAAACTCCTGGCTAGTCGCTGCAACTATGTTTGATGACGTCAGAAGCGAGAAAACGCATGTCATTCCTGCGTTTTACAAATTACATTATTCAAATAAACAGATATACTCATAAAATGACATTTGTGATCGATCCAGTACACTTGTAAAATTGTCAGCGCACTTTTCTTTTATTCGAATAAGCAATAAATAGTCGTAAAATTAACATTAACAAAATCATGAAAAAAAAAGATTAAAATGAATGGTTCCGTGTCAAATTAATTTTTGCGGCTGTTTATTGATTATTCGAATAAAAATGCATAGACAATTTTATAAGTATGAATCGATCACAGATGTCATTTTGTGAATATATCTTTTTATTTGAACACTAAAATTCTTGACATGGGTTTTCTCACTTCTGACGTCATCAAACAAGGACAGCTGCAGCAACTACCCAGGAGCCTTAATTTAAATTTTGCTCATATAATAGTGACGTATTTACTTGCAGGAATTTCCTTGGAACCGGCAAACGGATTAAGAATTTTCTGAAGTCGGGAAAAGTGAAAGCGTTTATTCAAGTGAAAATATCTGTTTTATACCGATTCTACAATATGTATAATATAATGAAACACAACCCTTACAGAAATTTATTACTACTAAGCTATTAAGTAAACTACCAAATGAGCGATTAATTACTTATTTTGAATACTTAAAATACCGTTGTTAATAATTTGTAATGATTAAATTACAGAGTTCGCACTGACCCAAAATATTTCAGTGCTTAGAGTTGCAATGATTAAATACTACTTTATTGTTAATATGATTACTTAAATACTGATGCTTAATAGCACAGTGGTGATGAAATATATCTTCACAGAAATTTAATACTAACAATTACTGAATTTGCAATTTGATTAAATATTGAGAAAGCAGTGGAAATACAGTAGATAGTGAGCACACATCGAACAAGTGTTCCGGTTCCTTCCAGAAGATCTAAGGTACCTAACTGTTAACCCTTTCGGTACATTTGACGAGTGAGATTCGTCATCTGCTTACTTGGGCATAAAATGTATTACTTTTACATATTAATCCATATAGCGACAAATTAAATCCGTCCCATGGGCATAAAAATCTTAAAATAATTCAGTACTCAAAGGGTTAATTAGATGACACAGGATACTGCCCTGAATGTATTTTTTCTCCTTTCTTCTTTTTTTATTATTTTTATTTTATTATTAATATCAATAAAAAACATATATAATCTTTTTATGTGTATAATTTAAAATATATTAACCAATGACTAAATATTGGTCAAATAATTACTGAAATACCGCCAGTATTTAATTATTGTAAATTCCTCAGTAATTCTCAATATTAAATTTCTATAAGGGAATACAATCGTAACTGAATAATTAAATATATGTTTTATAATATTCATATACCGAATGACCAACATCTGTTCGTTATAGCGGTTGTTTGCGACTTGATCTTTCGAAATTTATCTTGAACGAGCGATAAATTTCTCGCCTGTCTTCGAGAACGATCTAAATATAAATCGGCTGTTTTGAAGGAAAACGCATGGAAGAGTTCTCGGAACGTGTTTTTGCGCGAAACTCGGTCGCAAGTCGCGAGTTCGGGGCATTCCATGAGCGACAAGTGACGTTCGCTGCATGAAAAATCGCGATAGCGAACGACTTCTCTTTTCCTTAAAGGAGCGAAATATATTTTCGTGATACGAACAATGTATGTACGTCGGAAACAAAGTAGAGAAATTTCCTCCTAAAATACCTCACCTTGGCACCTTGACTCAACAACTCGACGGCGCACGCTTTGCCGATGCCGGAAGCGGCTCCTGTCACAAGGGCGACTCGCCCTTTTATCTCCATCTTTTCTAGATCGTCGTCCGCTCTTATATCTGCGCGTGCAAGACTCGAGATTAGTACACTTTTACCACTGTTTTGTCATGTCACGCAGCCAATTAAATCAACGGTAAAGTCTTTCAAAAACATTACATTTTATCAATTTCTTGATAATATAATCCTCAGACACAGAGGTCTGTATTCTGAATTCACTTTTGCCGATAAAAGTGCCTCTAAAAGTGGCGTAGGAATCATTTTATTGACTTAACTTTTATTAATTGGCTAAAAAGTCACACTTAAGGCACTTTTATCGATAAAAATGAGTTCAGAATATGAACTAGAGGACCCAAAGCGAGATTAGAGTTATCTCCTCGCGAAAGATTACCTCCTAAATTTCCCCCGCGATCTAATTCCGCCTCTTTTTCTCCGCTGTCCCTTTCACCCTAGACTCGTCGTTAAAGCTCAACAAGAAATTGATTCACCTACGTCTTCCAGGAGCAGCAGGCGTTCACGCACCGAACACACCACTCTCTCAACACCTGTCACTTTTCGGCCACGACATCACCGACGCTCTCGAATAACCCTGCTTCGTTCAACCACGTATCGACGTACCCTCCCCTCACTCCCTCTGTTCTCATAGGTAATTCCAAAATTCACGGCCGAGTACACCTCTCTAATCGCCCCCTCAACTTCGTCGCGGACGGATATCCGCCTATTCGCCGTTGTCTACCGTCGATCGCTTGCTTCGCCTACCGCAAGTCTCACCTTCTCGTTCCGTTGGCCGTTTACCTTTCAGATTCTTCCAGCCGTACCGATGTCCGCAACAGGCGGGGGTGCGACGAGCCGGCTAACTTGCCTATTCGACTGCAACTGTCCAGACGCGTCTTCTTCGCCGAAGGGGGTGCAATCGACGACGGCTGTGGGAGACTCAGGGAGGAAGGTGTGGTTGGTGGATGCGACCACGTACTGGCTGACTGACGGTCGGCCGGTACGACTGTCGGGGTGCCCACCCAGCGCACACCCGGTATAGTCCGATATTGATTGGCGCGTCTGCGTGCCATGCGGGTGTGCGCGATGCGCCTGCGAGCCGATGCGTGCCTTTCACGCACGTGCGTGAATGAGTGGGTGCGTGCGTGCGTACGCGCGCTCGCTCGTTCACTCGCCACCCCGCAGCAGACTGGCCGACGGGCTTCCACCACGTCGTCCCCGTGGCCCCTTTTATTTTTAGAACGCCGTCCTGAAAAAGCGACCGCGCCCCGAAAGCGAGAGTTCGAAGGTCCTCTCGTTTTCTCGATCATACATGCCGCTTGGAACTCGCCCGGTCAAAGGCTACATTCCAAAAATTTCTTCTCAGTTTGCATTTGCTGTTCGTTCGCTCAGTGTATACCTAATTTAAGAAGATGTATACATGTAATGTTCGATTCTGTACGCCAATTTTGCGCCTATTATGTCATCTTCTACGCGCAACTTCGGGTTTCGTGGGAGAATCCATAAGCCTGAGGTCATTTATATACATGAAAGTTACATCCGCCGCCCGTTAATCAGATTTTCATGTAAATTGACGAATAGGACTGATATGATTGAATTTAAATAACAGGAGCTAGCAGATTTGCTATTTTAAATTCCACGTGTAACGTTTATCTCTCGGGCATTTTTATCGGAATAATGTCGCCATCTCAGTTTCCCAGTTTCACAATCAGTCATTCCGCAATAGCGATAACACATGAGACATTTATGTTATCGTCCAATTTTATCATCGCTATGTTTACACCAAATACTGCACAGATTCATTATCACGGAGAAGTTAGATTTAATTAAATGAGACCGATTTGGAGCATCAGGAAGTCTCATCGTGTACTATCAATCAATATCTAGCGTCTCGTTTAAAAGGTAGTTCCAACGTCGATTGTTGAATTTTATTTCCGCATTTTCACGTAGTTTCAAATGGTCGGGCACAGCAGATATAAGTTCGACTCACGATTATATATCATTCTTTGCAGCATTTCGTCCTCTTAAGAAATATTAAGGATACATCCGGAACTTCACTGAACCGCCACTAATAAGAAACCGCAAATGATGGGAGAAGAACGTGATCGGGAGATGAAGACACCAACGAGGTTGCGCTCGCGGATAACGAATCTCGCGCGACGAGATACCCCGGTAGAGTGAACGTCACGCAGTTCTGAGGTCGAAGATCGTAAAACGAAAACAACGGATTCTTCCATATCGGTTCAAGGAGGCCGGAGACGACCCGCGTCACAGCTAGTGGCGATCGGCAAAGAGACGTCGTCTCTCTTTACCCCTCGATCGTGAGCGGTTAATTGCTCCTTCAAGTAAATTATCGAATTCGTGGATGACAGTTTTCGGTGACACGTCTCATTGATCGAGTTATTTCGCAAGTGAAAAGTATCGTTGGCAAGAGAAGAGAAAGAAAGAGAGAAAAAGAAAGAGAGAGAGAGAGATCGGTTGCTCTTTAGGGATTTCCTGAGAGAAGAAATGCAGATCAAGGATAAACGCGCTATAGTGACTGGAGCAGCGAGTGATCTGGGCCTGGCATTTAGCAGAGAACTGCTGCGAAATGGTGCCTCGGTACGTTATTCAATAAACATCTCCTTGTATCATTCGTTTTATTCAATATCAATGTTAATAAGATTGTGTATTATTAAAAACTCTGAAAATCTTGTATTGTTCGCTGGTTCGCCTGCATTTAGAATATGGCTCTGTAATTTGGTCATCGTACATGATTAGTTACTTCTGTCTCTTTGAATATGTGCAAAATAAGTTTCTTAGACGTGTGATTTTTAGTTTGGGTAAACCTCTGCTGTACTTGTCATAAATGTGGACCGTAGGAGCTGCGTTTATTATCTCTATAAGAAAGAAGGACTTTCACTGATCTCTTATTCCTTTACAGGATTCTAAGGGACTTAATTTATATTAATATATTGAACTATGTTAGAATAATATATAATATATAATAGAATAAAATATTCCTGCTAGACCTACTAGAGTTTATTTGCCTTTTCACTAAAAAAGACATAAAATCCAATACGAGAAATTTAAGCTAAATAACAAAATAAATAACATTATCTGTGATCAGAAATATGTGTAATGATTTGGTTGATATATTCCACACGTCATTACTTAATTTTAAGCAATCATTATTAAGCATTTATTTGTATATTTCTAGCCTATTTTTTTCTTTCCTTTTTTGTTTTCTTTCATTTTAGCTATTATATTTCCATATTGATCAGATTCTTGTACAATTTTTATTCCTTTATGTAATTTTCTTTTAGATACATATGCTAATATTATATTAGAGGGAGTTATTTTTTTCTATTATGTAAATAAATAAATAAATAATAATAATAAAACAAATAAATAATTTAGCGCATATAATATAATTATGTATTTCCTTCTTGTTTTCGAGAATTAAATTAGCTATTATTTTGTTAAATAATAGCTAATATTTAATTAAATTAGCTATTATTTTCTTTGTAAAGGTTAATAAATTAGCTAAGCGCGATATGCATATCAAATTGAGTTAAAAATAGTCTTCACTGCTATTGATCAATAATAATAATAAAAATTAGAGACAAATTCACCGTGAAAATCTTGAAAAATATCACAGCGTCCATTATTGTGCACAGTTTAATATATGGAAACGATAAATACTTCCAGATGATAATTATGATCGATATCCGGCAGTCGTCTGGAGAAAACGCCGTGGAGATTCTGAACAGTGAATTTGGTCGCAAACGTGCTGTATTCTTACATTGCGACGTGACAAACAGCTCCAAAGTCGATGGTAAATATCCACAGAGTATTTATTTATATATAAAAAAATGAAAAGGCTAAATATGTGTGAAGGAAAAGTTAAAGCGAAATTAATCTAAATTAAACTGGAACTAAATTAAACCGCAATTACAACAGAAATAAACTTACCTTGGCAAGACGGAGGGCCGAGCTTCGCTGACTTTTTGCAATAAACTTTCTTGTGACGCCAGCTTGGTTGACTCTTCGATAAACGGCGACTGACTGATTTTCACCAACTAGAGACACGCAATTATTTATATGTTACCAGACCTGGCCATATTATTAGACGCACTTTGATTTTTTAATAGAACATAGGACTATATATAATAAAAGTTAGGAGAAAAGAAAAAGCTACTAATTTTACTTTATGTTCACATGATTAGAATAATTTTCGGTGTCAATCAGCGCTTTTACCTTTGCAACTTTCTGAAGTGTCAAATCACTTGTTTTATCCAAAATTTTTGTAAACAATATTAATATTTTTCACACAAAAATTTATTTTTCTGTCAGCGAGGAATTTGAAGCTTCAAATCACAAATAAATAAAAATAAAACTAAATTTAAATTGACACATATTCAAAACATATCTGTTCTCGTTATTATAACAATGCAACTAGCGCGGATTCATACTTATTCAAGATCATTGTAATAGCCAAGTGAAATGAGGTCATAAAAAATATCTTTTATAGAACAATGGTTCCTTAACATAATTCGATCGATAGATAAGCCGTATTATAAAGCTGGTTCTTGGAAGTCAATGAGTGACATTGTAAAAAATTAAGGTGCATCTTCAATAATATGGACAGAGATTGTATTTGCTAAGGAATATTAGAGTAGTTTATTTCACTTGGATTAGATAAATATTACTTGAACGGAGCACACTGAAAGGAAAAAAGTGTTACATTCAACAATATTTACTTAATTCAAATAAAATAATCCAAATAAAATAAATTACTTCAATACTTCTTAGCAAATATTTATTTGAACGTAGCAATTTTTTTCAGTGTACATATATACTACTTATTTATATTCTATTCTGCTAAAAAATATTCATAAACAATTGGTAATTGGTTTCAATTACAAGCTTAACGTATAACAGTTTTGTGTGTGTGTGTTTGTGTGGACACATTTAAAATCGAGAATAACGTTTATTGCAGCTGCGTTTAAAGAGGCGATCAGCATTCTTGGTGGGCTTGATATTTTAATAAACAATGCAGGCGTAGTTAACGAAACTGACTTCTCCAAAACCATCGACGTCAACGTGGTAAGTTCTGTCTGCAAATTTGGATTTTAATTTTCGAATAATATTTAAGTCAGTTTTGAAAAACAATCTTCGTTAAATTCGTCGGAGAATTTGTAAATTAAAATTCTTTCGAAATTTCCGAAAATTCTGTTTGTAATTATCCAATTATATCAATTTCTTGATGCATAACATTACGTTCGCGTATTATTTACTCTTAGGCAATATAAAAATTATGAATGAAAAAAACATTCATTAATACGAGGCTAAAATGCGACTGTGTTGAAAATTAAATTTGTGGTAAGATACACTTAAATAAAACGAAAAAAAAAACAATATATTAATGTTCTCTTTTCTTCTGCAGACGGCTGTAATTCGCGGAACTCTGCTGGGAATTCAACAAATGCGAAAGGATTCCGGAGGAAAGGGCGGTGTCATCGTAAATGTTTCGTCTATCGCCGGACTACGAGCGCTATCTGAGCTCCCGGTGTACTCCGCTACGAAGCACGCCGTAGTTAGCTTCAGTCGTTCTTTTGCAGTAAATGTCCAAGTCTTAAAAGTATATTTAGAAACACAAATAATAGCTGTTAAAAATTCAAATAAAACTAAGTCGATATTTCTAAGCTTGTTCTAAAAATACGACTATATATATATGAGTAAAATAATAATGATATAAAAATATATAAAATTCCTGAAGATCATTGCACGTACATACAATTTGTGAGTGTAATAAAATTTGAATAATTTAACAGCTATCATTATCTCGGTAACGTTTTTTTTGCTAAATTGCAACCATCGTTTTGTCAAGATATCGCGCGAATTCTCCCGGCATTCATTGTCCTGAATAATTTGTTATTTCTTTGACCCAGCAACCCTATCACTACGGAAGGACCAATGTCAAAGTAATCGTGCTGTGTCCCGGTTTGACAGGCACACTGGAAGATCTGCCCCAAGACATTTCAGACAGCGAAATTCTGCAGAATTATCGACCGCAGAGGTGAGTCAGTCGATGTTTCGCGTGTCTGTCGAAGTTCGCATGGAAATGCAAAAGCAAAATCTGTCGTTAGGGTGGAGAGCGTTGCTCATGGACTGGTGTATGTGATTCGGTGCGCGCAGAACGGTAGTGTGTGGATCAGCGAGGACGGGAAGCCGGTTTACGAGGTGCAGCTTCCCGACACGTTGCCGCAGAAGAAAAGCGATACACTCGACGCGGGAGAATCAGCCGTGGACCCGAAGCCGGCTGAAAGTTAAATGTTCGTGAAATTGAAGCGCGTGTTAGCCAATTATGTAATAATTAATATTAATTAGACGGATTGTGTTCGTATTTCATATAATAAATTTGTCTGTAACTACAGACAAATATATATAGAAAACGTAAACACAGAAAAATATATACTGCATTCGAGTAAACATTACTTGTTTCATGTAATTCAGAAGTTTATACATCTGCAAGTATATCTTAAGTTCAACCCCAAATTGATTCAAAATATATTCTGAATCCTAATATATTTAGCACTTCAATCAAGAATATTAAATTAAAACACTTAAACTAAAACTTTGGTCTATTTATTCAAATTGACTAAATTAAATTTTTCTCCGATCAAGTTTGTAATATCCCGGGAAATTGTGATATCCATAGGGAAAAAATTTCCCATATATAATTGGATATAATTATATATAAGATGCCACACATAAAATATGTCTATATATAAAAATATATAATTATATATAAAGTGATGATATGGAGTTATATATAATTATATATAAATATAATGAATTATGTATGATTATATATAAGGACATATATTCATATACAATTATATATAATTATATATAACCATATATAATTATATATGGACACATTTTACATATAATTACATATAATTATATACAAGAAATTTTTTCCCGGGATATTCTTGAAAAGAGAATAAATTCTTCTTTTGAATACATGATAATGAACTTTTTTAATATTTGTAACAAGTATATTTTAATACTATTATATCAAGAAAATATTCTTTATTCAAGATAACTATAACTTTTAAAAGAAAAAAAAATAAACCGAGTAATTGCTTTTCTTTGCAGTACGATTAATATTTTTCTTTGTGTAGGTAAGTTTCGTTACATGCATTTATCATCAACTGGTTAAGACTATCACATGGGGAATTTAAAGGTTTTATGTTTATAAACGTTATATATGTGTTTCATTTCTTAAACTTTGTAGAATTCTAAACGCGATGCAGAGCTTATAATATATAACGACTTTGCCGAAAAATAATTTACGAAATTATTTCCAAGGTAAATCGCACAAAAACGTGCGCTAACTTCCATCGACGAAAACTTCGATCGAGCAAATCCGCGTTGCGTACAAAGTTTGACGTACAAAGTTTACAAATGGAAACCGCCCGATCTCGCAGTTTTTGTCACATTTGCGTCACTGGATAAAAGGAGATATATTGTTTCGCTGCGATGACAATATAGTAAATAATACTCTACAGAGAGATAGAAAGAGAGAGACCGGTCATCCAAGCAATTTGCCGAGCAAAACAGCAAAAATGTAACGTAATTTCACGCAGACGCGCGTATCTGTAATGCAAAAATAATTTACGAAATAAATTCCCAGGTAAATCACGCACGAACATGCGCTAATTTCTACCTGAAAATCTCGATCGAGCAAATCCGCATCGCGCGACGCGCCAAGTTTGCAACCGCCCGATCTGCATCACGGATCGCAATTTTTGTCGCATTTGTATCACAGAATAAAAAGAGATATCTTGCTGCGTCGACAACATAGTAAATAATACGCCACAGATAGAAAAAGAGAGACTGGTCATCCAAACAATCTGCCGAGCAGAACGACAGAAATGGAACGTAATCTCACGCAGACGCACGTATCTGTGAAGCGATGCAATGGTGTAGCGGGCAGACACACACGGAAAGAGAGAGAGAGAGAGACGAGGCGTCACGCACTTAAGAAGCGAAGCGCAACGCGATAGTGCAAAAATTACGCGAGATAATTACTTTCGTCTGGATTCGGAGTAAAGTTCGATCGGAACCGACGTGCTCCGGTTATTGGTATCGGCTGACGGCGCGCGACGACACCACTTTCGCCCCATGATTTATGCGCTCATCGCCAGCGCGACGCGTACCGGACGTTAAGTGGACTTTTTCCATCGATAAGACGCCGGCGAGCACGAGCTGTGCGCACGTCGAGCTCTTATCGCCGTTTTGTGCCACACGACCGCTATTTCTGTAGCCGACCGACCGCCATGAGCGGAGGCGATAGTGCGCTGCAATTTGCAAGCGTTGCAATTTGCGAGCATCGCGCGAATCAGGGATCTCTGCCGCGACGATCATCGCAGCCATTCTCTCCTTGATTTTTTCACTGTCGGTTTGCTAAAGTTCGACAGGGACGTCCCGACTGATCGTCACAGAATGAATTCGCTTGATCGAATCCCACGAAATCCCCGTCACGAATGCGCGGATGGATATTAAAAATAAATGGAAAAAGTCTCGCGCGTAACGAGCAGATCAATAAGCCGAGAGGTCGGCAACATTTGATTCGGGCTGACTGCGTCGATAATATACAATTGATAACGTTTTATTGCGTTGCTTCTTCTCGGTGCATGCGACTGTTGCATCCGGATTCGACAACGAAAGTTCGATCAAGACGATCGCGGATGACCGTCGCGTGTCGAATACTCGGAACATGGTTCGTGCAAGATTGACCTCTGCAAGCGTCATCGTCGTTCCACGAACCGTGTGTTACGACGCTCTACGTCAAGTAACGAAAAGTCATTTCTTACCGGAGCCCGCGTTCAATTCGCCAGAGTTATCCTAAGACTCGCGAGTGCGTCATATTGAGAGAGAAAAGTGATTAATATTACTGAAATTATAGTTTTTTCCCACACTATATCTTCTCATTGTTCCAACGAGGAAGTAGCAGTAACACACTGGAAAAAGTACTTAACAATTTATTTGTGGGATATAAGATTTATTTCACGGAAAAATTGATTTCATAGCAATAAGGTGAAATCAATTTTATGTCCTAAAAATAAATGTTTAAGTACTTCTTCTCAAAACAATATACAGAGTGTTGCATCGACATATTGAGCAGTATGCCGAATTACCGTTGCAAAAGTACGTATGAGAGAGTGAGAGCGCACCGTGCGAACTCGGGTCGATTGCACGCGCGCTCTCACTCCCTCATTACATACATATACATACTACATCACACTTACTACAAAAATGATTCCCCTGACTACAATTCTTTCGCTATGCGATTATAAATACTAAACGCCTTTTTCTCATGTGCATGGTTCGCGTTAGATCTGTTTTTTTCAGTCGCGTCTCTTCCATGCAATTTCTTCTCTCTCTCTCTCTCTCCCTCTCTCTCTCTCTTCCTTCCCTCCCTCCCTCCCTCCCACCCTCTTTTTCTCTCTACGCTAAATTAAAAATTGATCTTTCACGGGGAGGAAGAGCGGAGAGATTATGAAGCGAAAGCACAACGGGGGAGCGTGGGAATTTATTATGATGCACCGAAAGGAAATATTAATCCAGAAGTGATATAAGGTAGTCTGAAAAAACTGTAGCATGATATAAGAAGGATATTTATAACAGCAAGAATATTTTTTCTAGTTGCATCCCGCGGTGCGAATAATATACAATCCACCTGGCAGCCCAGCTCCGAGCCCGGAGTGTCGTCGTAAATTTTTATTAACAGAATGCGTGGCTCGCCTTGAGTAAGATCAAATATGTAAAAGCGGACCTTTCGTGGGGAAGGCCTGGCTCTGGATGGAAATATTAAACTCTACACGGTGGTCTTTGATCTCGCTCCCCGCGCTCCCTGTCGCTCTCTCCGTGTTATTATTTGTTGCGCTCTGCAGAGAAAACGCGCTGCAAACTGTGCGGCAGCGGCGGCGCACGCGATAGAGCGAACGCGCAACATTGTCGAGAAACGGGTTATTACCTAGCGTAGTGATGTACCGTCTGGATCACGACCTACCCGCGATATCGATACCGCCGCACCGCAATTATAATACCGCGAGGAGAAGGGAAAAGTGCGCAGCCGCCTCGAGAAATCTCGGCCGGCTCGTGTTCAATAGGTTTAATATCAGGAGACGGGCTGACGGCGCTACACGATTAATTGGTCCTCGCGGAAGAGGTTAATTAGGGGAAAACGCTATCGGGAACTGCCCGATGAGAGGAGAAGTAGGCTTGTCTAGCGAGAGGGAAGATAAGTGAGACAATGACAGGCCGGAGGAACGCGACGGATGCGTCGAAAAGTCGTGAAAAATCGCGATTGAAAACAACATCTAAGTAAATCATTCATTTCGATACACATAGGAGTGATATTTCCTCATATCGGGAAGCTTGCTGAAGTCAACCCCGAGATCCGTTGGCGGTCGATCGAAAATTTGAGGGTACGCAATCGGCTGATTAATGGCTACTACACTTTTCCACGATGAGTCTCGTAACTCGCATCTCGCGTTCGATAGAAGAATTTGTTTCCCTTAATTCTTAGAAGATACATTTTCCTATTGCATATACAGAATGCGATGCAAAATTCATCGGGGAAAAGTGTTGCGACCTTTAATCCGCCGACTGCACGTGTACATGAATGATGGTAAAACTTTCGAATTATTAATAAAACTTTATCCCAATGAGAAATAAAATATCGACGTCGATCCGATGTAATTTTGATTGTTTCGACGTCGACTTGACGTCAGTTTGACGTCGATTCGATGTTCATTTCTCGATGAGATACATTTAAATCCTAAGAGAAACAGGATTGTCTCTCATGTTTCCAATTATAAAAACCTCAGAGAATTTGCAAACATTTCAAAATCTGAAACCTTCTGTGTGAATTCAACAATATCTTTTATTCTATTTTCTATCTAAGGTAATAAATCCTGGGCCACAACCTTACTCTAGAACGTAATCAGTAAACAAATTGACTAATCTCAGTTATTTATTCAAAGAATAATAGATCATGGTTAGTCGATTTGCTTAATCCTTACGCCTTAAAGCCATATTATAACCCAGGGCTAAAGGGCCGTCTACAATGAAAGTAGTAACTGTCGGAGTAGAGAGCGAAAACGTTTTTTCAGTGGAATAAAACGTAACACCAGGAGTAAGCGAAATAGATTATTCTCATTTCCATAGAGAATAAGAAATAGGAATGATCCATTTCGTTTATTCTCGATTTATTTACGCTCTATTCTATCTGAAAAACTCTTTTACTTCTTATTTCAACAATCTTATTGCTTTCATTGTGAACAACGTTTTCAGACGTCCTTTAGACATATGTATTGCTTCGAAACTTTCAGAGTCGCCAATGATTTCAAATTTCTAAGTGGAGAGGAAAGAAAAGCTGAAAGAAATTTTCTCAGTAGTAGAGAGCTTTTTCTATCTACCAATCTGTGCGTGTGCGGTCTCTCGTTCAGAGTCCATCCTTCGCCCCTTGAATCATCCCCGCCACCGCAGAAACCGAAGTCGCAGTATCACGAAATCCCGCGCATCGATATTACCGCGTATAAATACCATTCGAAACTCAGTCTTGGAACTCAGTTGAATTGAACGTGCTAGTGGCGCGAGTTTTTCTTGACGTGTTCTTTCTTCGGTATCATCGCAAGAGGACTGAAACGGCCCGGAAAGATTGGTTGCGCCTATCTCTTGAAAATTCATAGCGGCTTCATCCATGGAGGGTAAAATAGGTGAGTCTCTTCATCACGCGCTTCGGCGAAGTGCCTCACGTTATGTAAAATGTAACGTGACAATTCAAAAGGTATTTTCCAGATCTTGCAATTTTTCAGATTACTTCCGACGAAGGAAGAAATATTATTAATAACTGATCATCTCTCAGGCAATACAATGTTCAAAATCAGGACACAAGACGTCTTAAAAAAATCTTAAAGGCGTTTGGACGTGAAATGTCAAAAACATTTTAAAGATGTCTTAAAAACGTCTTATGTTTTGAACATTGTACTGTCTGGACTGTGACGCGCGAGAAACCGACGCGAGTGCGTCTTCTTGAAGTTACAGAAAGCATGTTAAAAGAACGGGAGCGTGTCCGGGGAATATGCTTATTAATGTGAATTTTAAACTACTTCAATTTTTTCACGAGATACGAGTTATCTAGACAAGGTTGACCGTAACGCAGAGATCGATGGGACGTTCGCTCGTTAAATATCACACGATAAGTCGTTTTATACACGAGATAGATAAACTCGCCTCAGATAGACGTATATTTACACAGGTCTCCGTAAAAGTGACCAGAGGCACACGCGCGATATAATTTCGAATAATAGCGTAATTCAACATTGACATAATATATTAACGTAATGCACAATTAACTGGACATATCGCCAGTTTCTTCGACACGTTAACATTTAAACTGTCACCTATATATAGATGATGGTTTTATAATAACTGAAATAAGAATAATTTTATGAATTATTTATAGAAATGTTGAATGTGAAAATAATATATCATGTTTGTATAATATATATATAATATATATTAATAAATATTTGTAATATTAATATGTATACTAATATATACTAATAAAATAGTAATAAAAAAACAAGATTAACATTATATATTTATTATAATATGATCAAACTTGCGTCTTTCTGATGTAAATTTTAACAGAAAATAAAAAATACAATTTAAATAGAAAATATTTTATAATTCATCCATTTACAAGTGTTAAAAGTTTACAAATGTGTGGTAACACAATTTTTTGGAACATTTTTTATTAAAAATAGAAAATAAGAAAAAAAACATAAGGATCATATAAATTGTTCAAATTGAGCCTCCTTCGTCATTAACATATACGTACACAATACACATTTTCTATATTTTAATTTATATTTTAAAAAATGCGCCTTAAATTTATACAGTATGTCGTGTAATACCCTGTATATTTTTTCGTGATATTTTAGAAAACAATTCACACATAATTGTGGTTGTTATCAAATCAGTATATTAAAGATATTTACATTAAATAACATATAAGATATAGAAACGTATGGAAGGATAGAAGTAGATAGATACCATCATCCTTTCATTAGGCACATAATTTATTTTGTATTCTAAATCTGTATATACGGTTATACGCGTTGCAACTTTGAACCCCATGGGTTTTACGCTCAAAACTAGCTGAGCAACAAGTGTTAAGGAAGTTATAAAGCTTAATGATGTATTTTCAGTGGTGTATCAAGGGAACCACACATAAATTTAGTATTTATCGAAAAAAATCATTCTTCTATACACTTTTTTTCTATTCTTTCTTATTCATTTATTTTGCCACCTAAAAACTAAATAATAAATGTTAATTTGAAACGAAGTTGAGGTAGACATATGTATATATACATAAGATTACAAATACGCAAATTATCTTTTTATTTTTCTTATTAATGCTATATTTATACATCAGTTCATCTAATAAAGATGCACAAATAATAGAAAAAGGTATATAAGTGTTTAAATATATGCATGTGTGTGTATGTGTGTGTGTTTCGAGTGTTACTATAAGTTATGAACTTTACACCACTGGATTTTAAAAACAAAATAATCAGTAATTCTGAAATTTATATATAATGTCGTGTCTATATATTAAATGTCTATATATTAGTCTTTAATATCATAATAGTTTTTCATCAAAATTTTATTTTAATTTCTATTTTTAATTTAGAAGATCTTAAAAATAGAAATTAAAAATATTACGCTAGTCTCAAGAAGCACATATAAAAAGTATTTTTTTGCAGATATCTTCTCCAGCAGCACCAGTTAGTTGGCTAACCGTTACCCAATATTTGATCGACGTTGGACAACGATTAGCTAACCAATTTGTGCTTCTCGGATCAGCTTTCGAACGACCCATCTTTTTCTAATTACACGAGCAGATAGATATTTCAACATACATAATGCTAGTTTCTTCGAATTCTTATTAAACTCATTACGACTTACAGTCTTCTTGAAGTAAATCCCTTTACCTCGATTCATCGGGTGAATTTCATATTGCAGAACCAGGCATGAGAGCGTTCCGCCGTCGTTCCTCGGCATCGGAAAGAGCGAAGGAGATCGAGGCGATCAATTGCATTGTTTCCGGGAAGAATGTTCTCATTACCGGGGGTGCGGCAGGATTGGGTTACGCTTTCCTTAATCACTTTTTAAAACACATAGCAAACGTAAGTCGAATAACAACAATATACAACACACGCAGCACTAAAAGAAACTTAAACTCACTGTGAACGAAAAGGAGAAACTTAAATTCCTTCTCGGTCGCGCTTTCTGCTCAAAAGTATCTGCTCGAAAGTATAATCTGCGGATTTCTTGTAGAAAATAGTTATACTAGATATTGACGTTGAAGCTGGCAAACGGATCGCGCTTGGTATCGAGAAATCTTACGGCGAGAAGAAAGTGCACTTTATACACGCGGACGTGTCGAATCACAAACAGATGTCCGGTAAGTTGCAAAGTGAAATTCTGACGTCGCGTACACGGAGAAAAATAATTTACCGACATAGCAAATTTTATGCTGTCGCAGCAAAATCTGTCAGTTGTTATGTGAACGACAAAACAATTCGTTAAGAATATCAATTACCATTCGCTGGATATATTTCGCTGAATGTACGAACTATTTTGCTGTAAAAACAAATTGGAAAATGTAAGAAAACACTATCTTGTTCTAACAGTAAATTAACGTGTCCAAAGATGAATTCACTCAGCAAAATTTTTCTATCCTGGTAACAAAATTATCTCTGCTTTAATTACGAATAATTCACTAATTTGGTCGTACTAACTAAATTTTATCGCTCTCGTAACTAATACGCAGTAGCAACGATGATTTCGTTGCAACAGCTAAATTATTCTTTTCCGTGTACAAACGTGTTTATTTATCGGATGGTCGCTATGTTATTTCGCATCTGTACGTTGTCAATTTATAGAGGCTTTCGAGGAAGCGTCGTCGTTATTAGGGAACATTGACATCGTGGTAAATAACGCTGGCATTTTGGACGAGAGAAGATGGGAAAAGGAAATCGCGGTGAACATCGTAAGTGTGTCTCGTTAATTAATATAACAAGTTCTTAATAATACATATCGATTCTTCAGTAATTTCCTTCTCCTCCGAAAAAAAACTTGTTTAAACAGCAAAAAGATTCGATTGGGCAGCAAAAAGATTCGTTAAGAATATTAATTGCTGTTTGTTGGATATATAGACAGTAAAATAATTTGGTTGTGCCGACTAAATTTTATCGCTGTCGCAACGACGTTTTGCTATAACAACAAAATTATTTTCTCCGTATAACAAATTTTTTGGTTGTCCCCGTAGTAGCTAACAATTTGCTGTGCCAGCAAAATATTTTTCTCCGTGCAGAAATACTGAACATAGTACTAGGTTGGTGCAAATGAAATGTCCGTTTTCAGTGTTTTGAATTTCCAACCCCTATAGATTACTTTTCTTTTATACAGAGGACGGTGTATATCTACTGTGTGAAAGGTACATGATCCACATGTGATTTAGCGCACATAACTTTATTTCTATATTGTACTGTTAGTCATAGAAGCTTGCATTAACGCTGTGATGGAAAATAGAGAAATTCGTATAATTTACTTATACGAGTTCAAACTTAGTCATACTGCAGCCGATGCAACGCGTAACATTCATACTGCATTTGGTGAAGATACTGTAAGTGAAAGAACGACAAAACGTTGATTTGAAAAATTTCGTTCTGGAGACACAAACCTCGACAATTTATCTCGCGGACACGCACCTTCCGTCATTGATGACGTTGTTTTGAAGGAGATGGTTGAAGCAGATCCAAGATTAACAATCTGAAAGATTGTTAAAAGATTCGAAGTTGATCATTCAACTGCCGTCCGATATTTAAACAAGTTGGGAAAAGTGAAAAAGTTGGATAAATGGGTCCCCCATGAAATCATAGAGAGAGACAAATTGAGACGTTTGGAGATCTGCATTTCTTTGCGGTTGCGACAGAATACAGATGAAATTTTACACAGGATTGTGACTTGTGATGAAAAATGGATTTTGTCCGACAACCACCGACGTTCTGCGCAGTGGTTAGATGCGAATGAGGCTCCAAAATACATTCCAAAATCGAATCTTCACCCCAAGAAAATGATGATGTCTGTATGGTGGTCTAGCAAAGGTATCGTTCATTATTCATTTACCAAACAAGGTGAGGTTATAAATTCTGATAAGTACTGTCAGGAAATTGCCACCATGCACCAAAAATTGTGCGCTCCATAGCCAGCATTGGTTAACAGACATGGTATGTTGCTGTTGCACGATAACGCTAAATCACACATTGCAAAACAAACCGTTCAAAAACTCGCCGAGTGAACATTGAAGTTCTCCTTCACCCTCTCTATTCTCTAGACATCTCACCAACAGATTACACATCTTTTCAAGCATCTGGATGCATTTTTGGCAAGCAAAAATTTCAATGAAGAAAGAAGCGTGAAGAATGCATTTAAAGAGTTTATCGATTCACGCTCTCTAGATTTTTTTAGAAAGTGCATTGATGCATTTGGATCACGTTGGCAGAAGTGTATTGAAGTAGGTAGAAGCTATTTCGATGAGTTATGTAAGTTTTAAATTTGAAAAATACAAGTTTCAACTTTATATTTATAAACGGCCATTTCATTTGCACCAACTTAATATATAAATATTTAATGTATACTTTGTGATGCTATTGAAACATCATAATCAACATATCAAAAATGTCCAAAATATATCATAGGGATATCCTAAAGATATCGCGATATCTGGTGTAATTTGAATATTTTTGCTGTATGGGAACATATTTAAAATATATTTTAAGAAATATTCATTTATTATGCCATAATTTTAGTTAAAATATTGACTCCTTATCATAACAATAATTCCGAATTAATAACGCTCTCTTTCGGGCAAAATAAGCAGCAATATTCATGGCATCTTTGAATATCGCCGCAATTTTCATGACATCGGGCTTCTTTTATATACTGACCAAATTCTTATTGTATGAGGACGCATCTTCACGTAATTACTAATCACGATGCAGATATACCAAGATATATCTATCTAGTATATATTTTCGAACAATATGTATTAAGAGACGTCGTTACGACTTCTTAGGACGTCTCAATGCTATCTGGGATTTCGTGTTCTTTAGCGGCTCTTATCGCAAGGTAGTTTGATTGCGTAAATAAATCGCACTCGTAAGAGAAATACACGAAGATCGAGTTACGAAATAAGAAATTATTTGTGAGAGATACGACAAATCTGTATAAAATAATTTCGAATCTGCCGAGGTGTTGGTTACGTAACGTTTGCTTCGTCGCAGGGTGGTATGATCAACACTGCGATGCTGGCTATGAAATATATGAGCAGAAACACGGGCGGCCACGGCGGTATTCTAGTGAATGTGAGCCAACATGTGGATATACGGAACACGGCTCAGCTTCCTGTTTACACAGCCACGAAGCACGCCGTCATCGGCTTATCCCAATCTCTTTCGGTAAGCGAAAGTATATACATAAACGATCATGAGAGATTAGACTTGAACCACTTAAACAACTACCGAGTATGATAGCGAATAGTTTTTAGTATTTCAATCGTGATGTACAGAAAAAATGCTAGATTCGAATATATAATTACTCTAATACTCTTTTTAGCAAATTTTTACTTGGATCAAGTAAATATTTTACTTAAATAATTTATTCGAAAAATATTTGACTTTCGGCTCAGGTAAATATTATACTTGATTCAAGTAAAAGTTTGCTAAAAAAGAAAGGAGTATTGGAGTAATTATTTACTTGAATCTAGCATTTTTTTTTGCATAGACAAACTTAAAAATCACGAGATATTGGAACTTTTAACTCTCGTTGCCCGGTTCTTCATTACGTTTATTCGCCGACAGGACCCTAATCACTACGAGAAGACCGGTGTCACTGTGATAACTCTATGTCCCGGACTGACAGAAACCGCTCTGACGGTAGACAGCCCTAATAAGCTACTCTCCAGAGTCATGAAGGCGGATTTCGTCAAGAACCTCGAACAGTTCGCGATACAAACGTGAGTCGCTCTTGAGATATTTAACTGGATTTTCTTGCGGTCTTTTAAAGTGTAAAACATAAATATCTTCTTCCCTCTTTAACTAAATAATAATAAATCAATAAATAATTAAATAAACTATTTGCATTTCTCACTACTTATAGCTTTTTGCAAGTAGCGATAAATGCAAAACATCTTAATCAGAAATCTACATCTACATCATTTTAACAAGTATTTTTCTATGTTAAAAAATAATACCGATTTCTACGAAAGATATACTTGCAATTTATTTCTCTCTCTTTCAAAGACACGTAGCCTTTCACGAGGTTGTAAGCACTACCGTTCGTTTAACGTGTAATGTTATATTTCACTCGGCGCGATATACTACGTGTGATCACTAAATGAAATAAATTTCTCATCGCTTTGTACATTATGTGAACGACGTTCGCTTTTACAGGCCTTACATAGTCGCGCAAGGACTAATGACGATCTTGAGAATCGGCGAGACCGGCAGTATTTGGGTTATCGAGAGCGGCAAGGCGCCGTACGAAGTTTACGTGCCGAATCCGTGCACGCTGCGTCGTTACTACAAGAACAACTTGGCGCACGTCGACGCTAAGGTCACGAGAGGTCACACGATAAGGGAAGTCTGCGAGACCACGAGAGCGAGCCTGATGAGTTGCGCCTGACCGCACTCCGCTGATAATTAGCGAGTGCCAGACCGTGATAGTTCGGTCCAATTAGCGCCGAAAATTTCCTTGCGCAATTCGCGCCGCGAACGGAGATAATCCCGCAGTCGTGCCGCGTGGAAGAATTTCACGCGCGCGATCTAACGCATTGCATAATGTCGTCGCCCTGTTGAAAATGGATTCCCAGATGGATTCCCATGGAAATCCGTGGGAACTCCGTGTGAATTCATGTAGGATAATAAAGGTCCATGCAAGAATCCACACGGATTCCTTCCTAAGCCCTGGGTTTTGGTGCAAATCTTCAGGAGCAATCATAGGACTCCATATAGTTCCTGTGTGGATTTTCCAGCTGGTTCTTTCCAACGGGGTAGCACCTAACAAAACGGTTGTTTCTCTTAAGTACATATAAGCGATAAGACACGTTTCTGAACATATCACGAAAATATTTAATTGCCAAGCGAAAGTACACCTGGCAGCAATAATCCACAAAACGATACATAATTAATTGTAAGCGTAAGAGGGAATCGCAGTCGAAGCGGAGTGTCTCGCGTGCGAGGTGTTATAAATTAAAGTTACATAACATCTCCTCCCGCGTTATTTTTCACGTCTCCTCCGAGTCGATTACTTCGTATTAACTCTAGGACTGTACTAGGGATATTTGCAGCTTTTCTTTTGTATCTTTTTACATGCGCGCTTTCACCGGGAAAAATCTTGATATTTCCGTTGTGTAATTTCTTTAAACGCACGAATGTTTCAACGTTCGTTCCCCCTCGATAAATGTATAATATCAAGTTTTAGGCAAAAGTCAATCTGTGATCAAGACTTCACGCACAATAAACATATTGGAAAAAAAATGATAAGACTTATATTGGAATGAAACCTGGTAATTAGACCTTGAAACTACGCTGAGATCCAAGTGATTCTCGGACGAATATTTTAATTAGAGTCAACTTGTGTACCCAGACAGCAAATATTTAAAAAAACATAGATATTAAATATTTAGTAAATATTCAACGTCCGAGAAAGTAAGGTATGAGAAAGATTATAATAAATATTGTTTAATGTTTAATTCTCACGCCTGACTTTCTCGGACATTTGAATATTTATAAAATATTTAATATTTATATTCTTTTAATATTTTATAAATATTGTGTGCTGCCTGGGTGCCATAAAATTTGCTGGAAAAGTGTACGCAACATAAGGGAAGACTCAAGAGCTTCCGTCGGGTTTAAATTGTACGAATTAACACTGACACTTATCGTTCAATAAATCATTTCATATCACTTCATGTGTTTTGATCAGACAAAACACACGCACTGGATATAGCGCGTAGAGTTTTTTTGCAAATGACCTAATCTCGCGCAACGTGTACAATATGCAGCACATTTCTGAAAATATTTCGATATCATCGGGTACACGATAGCCTTGTAACGTGCGTTAATCGAGATCTATTGAAGACGTTACGCAATTCTATCGACACTCGGTAATGTTTCTTTTCCCGGAAATCGTACGACACGCATCTCTCGTATCTCCGATTGCATTGTGTTTGTGTATGTTCGTATGTGTGTGCGCGTGCGTTTCCAATTCAAAAATCGTCACATCTAACACTCGAATGTATGTACAAACATGAATTGTTCTTTTATATCAGAATCATCGTTATTGTAGGAAATATAGGAAGGGCGAGACGTTAATGAGGATTAAATATGAGAGACATCGGAGCGATTTTAAGCTACAAAATTTAATCGTGAATCTGCAGTAACATTCTCTTGATATTTCAACTTCATCGTCGAGAAACTAGAGAGTTCCTTTGTCACGTTTCGAGCGGCCCGAGCGGAAAGAAACGTGTAGGAGATTGGAAATGACACGACGCGTTATTTCATCATTTCAGTATTATTCAGCATCGGGGATCATAATATCCGCTGTACAAAACAAAAATTCATTCTCGGAAAATTGCGTACATTATTTATTCTTCGCATGCTTTATGCATGAAACTTAAAAGTTAAATTTCCTCATCACCATATTTCTCTCTTTATTCGCTTACACTGCTTTATTCCTATGATTCTCCTTACTTTACTCTGTGTTTCCTTTAATAGCCTATGGAGGATTTGCTTATCAGTTATGTAAATCTCGAGTTATGTGTGTCATGTATAAGTGTATGTGTGTACGTATGTATGTATACAATATCTGTATGAGTTGGACTCCGTACGAGCCATAGAAAAATAATAGTCGCAAATAATATTCTTATTCTGTTTCTTCCGCGTCTTAATCTTTAAGGACATCATCATCATGCTTTAGTCGTATTCGCATCGCCATTTAACACAATTTATGCACAGCGTCGTCGTGTATCAAGGATTCTTCGAGAGCGTGAATAATTAAACGAGAAATATTTGTATCAACGAGAAAGAAAATGCACGTGTTTTCTTTGTTTTACGTTTCATATCTTGTTCAACGAACACTTGAGGGATTTCTTTTTTTTTCACTTCAGCTTACTTACAAATATTTACTTGACTCATAAACAAACTCAGTTTATTGTTCACTTACACACAGAACAGTACTTTTGTTTCCAGATCGAAATAATTGAGTAAATGTTGATAGGGAAAATGGATTAATTACAATTAAATATAATTTCAATAAGAATATGCTCGTTGTAATTGTTAACTTTATATAAGCACAACGTTTCCAT
The DNA here is from genome assembly GCF_001313825.1 of Dinoponera quadriceps. Classification (NCBI taxonomy): domain Eukaryota; kingdom Metazoa; phylum Arthropoda; class Insecta; order Hymenoptera; family Formicidae; genus Dinoponera; species Dinoponera quadriceps. The sequence goes on from NW_014555488.1 coordinate 886,710, forward strand.
TGAATGTGAATGTCGCAATTTCCTTTCGAACAAAGAATGCATGTTATAGCAGCGAGTTACTGGAATTAGTGGAAAAGAAAAAAAATGAACCGACAAAACAGTCGTCTAAATTGCAATTATATATATATATATGATCATTCTATGTCTTTCTAATAATATAAATTTAACAGGCATTAATTAAATAGTAAATATAATACGCTATTGTTCCATCCTGTTCTCATTAGTCGATGCGCAGCACGTTCGATACATTCAAAGGCAGTCGAGGAATCCTTAAGTGTGCGGAACACGATGACAATTATGTAACATAATTTAGAACTTAGCTACTTACAACAATAAGACCGACGCTCACATTTTTCATAATCCTACAATACAGATCTTGCAAAGAAAGTATAAGCGGACCGTAAGATTTTAATTCAATCAAATTCAATAATACAAAAATTACTATATTCCCTCGATTGTTTCCCCCGATTTTATTTATCCGCCCTAATAAAATCATGTGTTTTACATTAACTTTACGCCGAGGACGCGAAAACATCGTCTGCGTATATTCGAAAAAAAAAGAAAAAGAAACCAAAAGAAAATGAAGTACGGCACTTCGCCGGATTTTTTTTTCTTGTAACGTATCTCAAAATATCCTATATTCTCGACAAATGCAAATAGATACACAATCGATTTCTTACATACTTTGACGAGAAAGTACTTTTATGCACGTCTATGCCATCACTTCCGATACAACGGATACAAACCAACTATTCCATAACGACCAGTATAATCAAGTCACCAACATCGTAAAGCCACTCCATAATTGCTTATAGTCATGTTTTGAGAAAAACCGTACTGAAGAATGATCACGATAGAATTTAGCGTTCCTCGACTTAACCACAGACATCAGCCATACATGATCATTAATCATCGATTCAAGGTGGCTGCGGGGATTATCCTGGAATCTTCCACTAACCCATATAAATAAGTGTACCAGTGTAAAAAACAGAGGAAAAATTATTATCCGTCTGTAATCGACCCCGCCTTCCCGACGAAAATCGTCTCACAACGCAAATTCACCATGATCATTGTCGACTAAGCGGTAAGAAAAGATTTGTCTCTAAAAGTACCTTCTTCGATCATTCAGCCGCAAAATATCGATGCAAAGAGTCATATGCGCCAACACGTACAGCGTTCACATGTGCGATTCTCGTCACTTAAACGCCACATGTAACTGATTCGACAATTGCAAACGCGCTCCGTTCTAAAATAATCTACATTAAATCTGATTTCCGTATTTACCTCCGTTATGCGGTTGCCGAATTCGAACCCAAATCAGTCCATAACGGTGGAGCACATATCAGTAAAAATCTTAATATATAGAATACTTATACGTAGCAGCACATCGCATATTTTTTCCGGCATGCTTTATTATACCTACGCCGTACCAGTGACAAATTAATTTTTTTTCCTCTCTCTCTCTCTCTCTCTCTCTCCCTCTCTCTCTCTCTCTCTCTCTCGCTTTTCTTTTTTTAGATTACATTCGGTTGCGATTGAGAAGTAGACTGTTCGTTGGTCACACGATTTTGACTCCCCGTGTTATTTTGTAATTGGTTACCAGGTTTGCGATTACCGCCCCTGGTACCTCGATAGCCACCGCGGAAGCCGGCATTGCCGCCACCACCGCCGCCACCTCTGTACATGCCTCCCATTCCACGATTGTAATAACCACGTCCGCGGAACCCGCCACGTCTTGTGGAAGCCACACCAAAAGTTTCCGAATTCAACTTTCGCTCTGTTCTCCAATCCGTACGTTGGAATCGCCTGGAAAATTTTCAGCATATGTGAAATATTTCGAAATACGAATCATGAGACTACTGATGAAATGTATCAAGTACTCTAACGTACTTTTGAAAAAAAAAAAAAAAAAAAANATGAGCAGTATGGAAAAAAATGTTATCTCTACTCAAGTTGATTATCATATGTATTTGAACTCAAACAAGACAACTACTTTTATTACTTTCATTACTTAAACTATATCGTCCCTTTAAAAAAATATAATGTTTTCTATTATATTCATGAATACTTTCAAGTTCTCTTTTAAAAAACGAAATTAGCTCGTAGTCGCATTGAATCGCAAAGTAATCATATCCACCGTTATACTAATAGATACGCACCCTTTACTCCTCTCAACTGCTTCACAGCTAATGTTATCGAAGAACGATTTCGACTTATCGTAATGAACAACCTCCGGTTCCTCCTCAGGCTCGCCTTCACCCGCACCTGTCTCGTTCCCGCTGTCGTCTTTCTTCTCATTGTCAGCACCGGCATCGATCTTCGTCTTTGCGAACTGTGACCTACGATGCAACACATACGTCAGAATGCCATAACGCGAGACGAGTTATTGTCTTTCACAGCCGGCCTCCCACTCAAGGCGAGCGTCGAGAATAACAGTGTAGGCTGTACTCTCGACGCTCGATCGTTAACGACCGCTAAATAAATGATTACGACATTCAGAGTGATCTTTTCTTCCACAGCAGGACGACGATGTTAATGTGATGCGTAAGCGGTGCGCGATCTGACAGAATCACGAACTGCTTTAAATTCACATTTGATTTACTCTGGCATGGTATCCACATTGGTCATTTCAAAGGAATACTTGAAATGAATCCTGCACGACCATGCCCCATGTTGAATCGCGAATGAACGAACGGGACGTCGATGCGCGAGAACGTTCGCGCTTACCTCAACTCCTCGAACTGGGTGTTCGCTTGCTCGAAATCATAGTCATTATCAAATTTCAACGTGTTCTTAGGCTTAGCAGCGTTGCCCGCTTGATTCGTGCGGAATCCACCGCGTCCCCTGCCACCTCTGCCTCTCATGTTTCCGCGATTCACCCAACCACCGCGGTTACCTCGGCCACCCTGAGCATGACCGCTCTGCCCCTGCATTTGCCCGTCCTGCTTCATCATATCCCTTTTCCCGTCATTGTACTGTGGCATGCCCGTATTGTTCTTAGTACCGTGACTGAAAAACACACAAGTGACAATTAAACACAAGTGTTGGGAACGGTAAGGATAACAGTGACTTGGTTTCATTTAATTCGTACAAATAATGAGACATAATCGAGCATATTAACAAGGCGATAAGAGTTTCAAGCAATTTCCGCAACAGCGATTTCCAGAAGAATGGAATTTTCATCACAGGAACGTGATGAACGTGAAATCTCACATTTTTTCGCTGTAAAATATACGAATTATTGCTCGAGCGAGAGATACCTGTCATGGTCGCGCCGAGGTGGTTGGACGGTCCTCATGTTCGATTTATCATTCAACTTTCCAATATTATTCTGCTGTTGCGACTGCTGATCGTGTCCTACCTGAATCCCCTGATCCATCGTAGGACTTTTCCTCGTCAGTAAGGACGACGTAGGGGTGGTGGAGCGTGAACCACCACTGATAAGATCTAACACACCTATTGCCGCGACACAGGTAAAGTCATTATGTAATACATGTTTCGACTGGACGGGCTACGGCAAATCGAGAACATCTATTGCATACAAGCATTCACGAGACATCACTAACGTGACTAATAACAACTCGACTATAAGGAAATAAAGGCATCAACCTTTCAATCCCAATTTGAAGTTAAAAATCGCACCGCTTTGCGGGAAAGTTGTGTGTGTGTATACAATATAAAAGAAATCTCTCGAGGATTGTAAGTTACTGGCATACACTATTACTGTTCTTGCTATTCTGTTACTTGTCACAGCGGCAATACGCATAAACGGAACAAAATTAAAAATATCATGCATTCGTTTTTTAAATAAATTATGAGAGAGTGCATGGAGTTAAATGTACAAGTTGAACAAACGTGTATATATAAATTCAAAGCGAATATTGTAAAAAATATTTTCCAAAATTTGCAAAACATGAAATTGTAAAATATGCAAAAATTTCACTGTGCATAAGTGCAAAAATTTTTATACAATATTGCACATGCAAGCCAAGCGAAGCAAGTATAAAGCTTGTAAAGAAATAATATTAGACATTTAAGTATAATGTTATAAGAACAGCATGTTTTCATTTCATAAATTAATTTTCATATATGACACGAAAAGGATCACTCGCGCACGCGACAAGTTATTAAAAGGTTTACTTTATGATTGTAAAATTTGTTGCCACAATATACAACATTCGATGGATTTCATCGAATATATCTAAAAGCCCCAAGTTGAATTATAAATTCAAAATGCATGAAATCTAAATACTCCTATTAAATTTTACAATATTAACTACATCACGCTTTTAAATTTCATTATCCAACCCATGTAATGACCAGATATATATTAACAATGCAGGATGAGAAGAGAATATGAAGAAGACTACGTAAGAAGCAAGAAAAAAAGGAAAGCAAAGTAAAATTATTGAAACTATTACGCTCATATTACGTTATGGTAGCAGTTTTAGATAAAAAGCATTACCAAGCAGCAAGCATGCCATTGGCAAGGAATACTTCATAGCAAAAACAGTTTACCATCTTCCAGAGATTGATCTTTTTGTATTGGGTCGATATTGGCCGTTGACAGTGAGTTTGGGATAGAGATGGCATTGGGTTCGGCAGAGCCCAAGCTCAACTCACTTGGCTGTTTATTCATTGCTCCACGGGGATCTCTAGCTGCGGTAGGCATTCCCATTACCGGACCCATTGCTCCCATACTCATACCATATGGGGCCCCATATTGGCCGCCCATTGGACCCATTTGACCCATCATTGGATGAGCATAACTGGGTTGTGGTTGATAAGACTGTTGACCCATAGTTGGTTGGACTGTCATCTATAAAGAATCACAATCAAATTATGCAAGTCTATGTGTAACGTAATTGATTTCGTCTTTCAAGTTGTGTTAATGTCCAATTCAAAATGTACACAAGATATATGATTGCTGTGAAAAAGATGTATGGAGGAACAGCATTAATAAAACAATTACCTGCACGATAGCTGGATCATTGGGTATAGAACTGACATTGTTGACAACCCTGATGTCCTTGATGTCAGATCCACGAAACAGGATGTATTCGTACACCTGATTTTGAGGTGCCACAGGGAGTTGAGTTTCCCTATCCTCAGTACCAAAGGAGCGCACTGTGAGAAGTACAATAAATAATTATTAATCTGAAACTTTTCAAGTAATAATAATACAATTAAGTGATAATATTACAATTTGAAGTAATAATATTACAACCTATTGTTTATGTGTGTGTGTGTGTGTGTGATGCTAAAAAAATATTATTTACTTTACATAAATTCACTGTATAATATACATTAGCACGATACTTGTTATATTTGTCAATTTTATCTAGAGAGGAATTTCATGTTTATAAATTTTCATGTTTATAAATTTTCACACACAGCTCAAGGCAAAATTCACAGAAATCAATGTGAATCCAAAGTACAAGAATAATATTTGTTTCTTACACTCGAAATTCTAAAGTCATTTGCCTATACGGTTAGATCTAACAGGACAAGAATAGCAAGGACATGTAAACAGGGCAAAGAAAGAGGCAAACATTCCACGTGTACGTTACGTGTACCAAATTGAAATTTAAAATTACATCTTCAGCAACGTACCGAACTTTTCCTAACTTTGCATACAATCGAGTACCTTCCGAGGTATGTCAGCAGCGTGACGACGAATTGTGTCGTCACTTTCGGAAAGTTACAAATTTCACATCAGCAGCCATCGTGAGACACAAAGGCGCCCCAACATAATTCCAGATCGACAAAAGGTGCGAGGACGGCTTTCGTCCGTTAATTCTGCACGCAAGTTCGGCGATTGCCAACGTAGCCAAATAACCGTAATAACAAAGCGGATCAAATGATGCCGGACGACTTCGATGGTCACCGGACACCTGGCATTTTCGCCGATCGCGCGACGTGATCGAACCTGTAGCTGAGATAACACGCGTCAGTCGTGGGTCTTCGCCGCTTCGCAAAGATCGGGCTCCACACACTTTCTCGAAACGTTCGTTGCGAGAGAGAAAGAGAGAGGTCCGGTCACGGCGACCCCGCTTGTTTTGCGACGGGCTGTCGGCGTCGGAATCGCAGATTCCGCAGCGGTGTACCGAAAGTTGGCACATTCCGAGGGACGGACGTCGGGGACGAGGATCTAGGATCGTTGTCCGCCCGGCGGAAGATCGAAGCCGGCGGCTTTTGTTAAGGTCCAGATTTCGGCGCCGCGGGCACGGGAAAATGACCCCTATGTTTATCCGCGAGCGCGGTAATGCGACTTGACGCGCGCTAAGTTGAGAGCGTGAGAGATCAAGACCGCCGCGGGGGTCTCGATATCCGTCGCCCCGAGACGTAGGCTCTCCGTCGTAACGTGAGACGGCCTCGGTATACGCGATACGTCGGCGGCGGGACGGCGGTGGATGATGCGGCGCGGTGTCCATCTTGGATTCTCGTACTCACCGTTAGCCAGGGCGATCGTGCACTCCTGCGGATCGACGGTGAACAGGCGGCCCTCATAACGAATATCCGCCTTCGATATTAAGCTGATCTTCGAGCCGAGCTCCGGCATTCCACCGCTCATCTTGACTCTTTCTCCGCCGCGCGCTGATCGATGTGATATTACTGGATTCACGACACCATCTGAAGCGACCTGCCAGCTGACACCAATGGTCGACGGCGAACTGCCAAGAGTACCAACCGCGCGACGCATGCGCCGCTACCCCCTCCCTCCGCCCGACCGCCATGACGGGGGCAACTTCAAGCCACGCTCGGAAATAACCGCGCGGAGCACCGTGACGAGAGATCGACGGGAAGATTAGCTGCGCTAATTCGTTCTCACGTAATGTGTACATTCAGCGCAGCAATGAGAGGTAAGGATGACGCTTTCTCCACATGTCAGCCGTCGGAGATGATCTAGTCATTCTCTCGTCTATGGCCGACGGCCTTCGAATCTAGCGAGGATCATGCGATGTGTCATGAACGTAAGGAGTTTCGTTCGTTGCCAATTTTATCGTGAGCAATTCCAAGTCGAACTCGTTCGAATTACACCGCTTTCGTCCTCCGTGAGAAGAAAGCGAACGCGAATAACGCGCAGTACGTAACAGCAAGTTGTTGCAATTACGTCTCGGCGGAACGAGAGCTCTCATCAAATTCCTGATTATCTCGGGATAATAAAGATGTGCACGGCAGATGACGGTAGAACTTGTGGTTTGAACTCTCGTACCTCATGGATCTTGAAATTGTTTATACAAACAAAACGCACGATATGCGAGAGAGCCAAAGGAACGAAACAGGCATACGTAGTTTGTCGTACGAAATGCGAGGTCGCAGGGTCAGCGAGAGGAAAATTCCGCGGCCGCGGATTCCAGGGCGTTTTTTACAGCTGCACTTTCGGCACTTCCTCGAAATTCCTCCTTTCCCCGCGAAAAGTGTAGCACAGTGCAATGTCGGAGAGAAGGCCGAAAGGAGAGGCAGCGCCGATTCGAAACAAGCGGACGTTCCTGTCGTGACGTTGGCGGCCTTGCTGCGACTCGACTGAAGTCATACTTCGCCTCGTGCGCGTCTCGTTTCGAGCCCGCTCGCGGAGGATTCGCGCGCGATCGATCGAGTTCTGTTTGAAATAATCGCGGAACGATTTGCCGCGACGAGCCGACCGCTTCGTCCGTCGCGCGTCGACCGAGCTTAACGAGCTCTCTACTGACTAGCACCTCGACATATCGGACATCTGGCCAAGATGGCGGCGACGTTAGGTCGAATTTGTAAATCGGGCCTTTTAAAGCCGAATTATGGCACGCTGATCGGCCAGGTAAGTGAACGGCGAACGTCACCGGCTCCGTAACTATCCCGCACGTTCCCTCGCGTGAATTCAGCCGACGACGACGCGACGTCGGTGTCAGGATATCGACGTTGCGTTCACCCAAGGGCTCCTCCGCGGGGCACCGCCGTACGGGTCGTCGGCTGCTGTGACAATCCCGGTTTCCTCGCGATATCGCACTCTACGGGACACCTGCGCGACGTCAGGGCGACGGCGAAGGGTGCGACGTCGCGCGACCTTCAGCTCGTGAGATGTTTCGACGACACTTTAACAGATGTTATATAATAGTGGGACGACACCGCAAATCGCGATGCTGCCATGATCAAACGTGCGTGCGTGAGACTGTCGCGGGTACACCTGAACGATGAGCGGCGAATAACGGCAGGTGAACGCGTGTCGTTAGCATATTTTACGAGTCAGCATGTGGTCGACGGATTTTCTTCCGTGCGATCGTAGGAGCGATAACGCACTGTCAAGTGTCACGACCGTCGGCTTCAAGCAAGTTGGAATTGAATTTTGTGCAGATTGTACATTGAAGCGCTAATCTTTGTGTCATCTCTTGATTTGATTTTATCACAATAATATGCGTACAGCGCATGAATGAATAGGAAGTTGGAATTTATCAGTCTGTTCTTGATATGTGAGGTATTAACATATCTTTGACAGATAGAAGAGAATACATATATACTTTTGATATTATGGATATTGTTCTATATAATCAAGTTTATACAGTTTGTATTTATAAGTGATAATATGACTATTTGAAATGTAAGTACCAGACATTTGTGAATTCAAAATAATTGAAGAATGAAAAAAGCTAATATGTGAAGACAAGTGAAAAATAAGAAACATTACTTGCAACTTGTATTCTGTATGTTGTGTTAATTTAGGTAGAATACCAACAAGATTTCTTTTTCTCTCTTTATAGGATATTGTATGAATTTATTATCTGAGTTTCTCAAATTTTGTCTCCATAGGCCAGCAATTTCTCCACGGTGAAAGATTGGTCGAGGGGTCGAAAAGTGGTATGTGAATTTAATTTGTCTTAATTGAAGATATCCCAACCTTGTCCAATTCTTTATCTGTCAGAAACAGCTTTATATGTTTTCACTGCATGCTCTAATAGTAAGTTAAGATATTCTTTATTCATCTATCTATCTTTTCAATAGATAATAATGTTATTATGTAATATGCAACAGTGATATTATGTAAACTAGAGTATATTATGTAAACTAGTGTAAGATAGCAGGTAACAATACCCTTATTGCTTTTATTTGCAGTTATTAACATGCCTAGGAGTAACAGCTGGTGGCATCAGTGCTCTTATCTATGCATTAGATAATTCTGTAAAAGCTTACGATCTGATAGCTCATCCACCAACATACAAATGGGATTTTTATGGATGGTTCAACTCATTAGACCATGCTAGGTACAAGTTTTTATCACGTAACATTCGCAGAAAGGATGAAAATGACCATTCTTGTTGACTTATAACGTTTTCCTCAGTTTGCGACGAGGATGGGAAGTGTACAAGAACGTGTGCGCAGCATGTCACAGTTTGCAATACGTGGCATATCGTCATCTGGTCAATAACACGCACACCGAAGCGGAAGCGAAAGCTATCGCGGAAGAAGTCTTGGTACAGTATCAAATATAAAAATCTCATGTGTGGTAATGTTACGCACGCGAGCTGTAATAGATATCGAATTTTTATAATACAGATCGAAGATGGCCCCGATGACACCGGAGCATACTTCATGCGCCCGGGAAAACTATCTGATTACGTACCATCCCCGTACCCGAATGAGGAAGCTGCCAGAGCAGCGAACAATGGCGCTTATCCGCCTGACTTGTCTTATATGGTCAACGGTAGGCACAACGGAGAGGTAAGCTATTCTTTCGCGCTATATTTATTCCGAGAAAAGATCGAACTTAAATTCCTCCGATAATCCTTCGATAACACAAATTTAACGCTATTGTGTATGCTACAATCATATTTTCAATATTATTGAATCCTCTCTTATTTAAAGATATATCTCACATTTTACAGAACTACATTTTCTCTTTGCTAACTGGATATTGCGATCCACCAGCCGGCGTCACTTTGAGAGAAGGACAATATTTCAATCCATATTTCCCAGGTGGTGCTATCAGTATGGCACAGGTGAGCTATTGAAATGTCGAACGAACGTTTTGGTCCTGGTACCTGGATCCTTTGTATTAGCTTTTTGTAAACTATGTTACAAACCTTATGATGCAAAACAACGTTTGATTCTTATTTGCCAGTAAATAATCAAAATTCTATTTTTTCATATTTCCAGGCTATTTATGATGAAATTTTAGAATACGAAGATGGTACTCCTGCAACTGCCTCACAAGTGACAAAAGATATTACCACATTCCTCATGTGGTCTTCCAATCACGAATTTGACGACAGAAAAAGAATGACTATCAAGGTAAATGATGACGATGTTTATGTATAGCCTTGGACAGAAAAGTTGTCACATTTTTTTTCGATCAGTTCGGAACGCAATAGGCGGTTCAATGAGAGAACTTGTCTTTCGAGAACGAGTTCTCTCATTGGATTATCGTTTACGTTCCGAACTGCATCGAAAAATGTGTGACAACCTTCTTATCCATGACTAGACCCTTTTTTTCACATTGAACTATCTCATCCCAATTATACTTTAATATCGATGATTTACAGGCACTTGGAATTATGGCAATTATCACTGCTGTTACATATTATGCCAAGAGACACAAATGGAGTACCTTAAAGTCCACGAAATTAATGTTCTATCCCAAAAAGTAGTGAATTTTCCCGTACGCGAGTTCATCGAACCGTTAACCAATGGATACTCGAAGATGGTAGCGTGCTGGTTTTCGGGATGTAGTTTCGCCATTTAAGCAATGTATCCGGCAAGTTGTGACTTCTCTGCGAAGATTCAAACTTATTCATATAGCATTCGACGATTCAGTCAATTTATCACCAATACCAAATCTATTCAATTGTACATTGTACATAGCTATGCTGAATGGAGTCATCGTCTGATTTAAATAAATTGTTAAACATATGGAATTTCCGCCCTTCTCGACGATACGATTTATGATTCTCGACACATGAATAACAGAATTTACCAAAAATATTTGCAGAAGTTTCGACCCGTAAAATCCAAGAATATTTTAATTCGAAAGATATAAGGCAATAATTTTGTAGACTACATCACATTTTCGTTTACATTTGATAAATATTTATAATGCAGTATCGTAATATGTAACGAATCAGTTCAGTGTGTTAAAATTGTTTTTACAGACCGTTCTCTGAATTCTCGCATTTTGAAACTATATAAGATCATATATATATATATATATATATAAGTTAGAAGTTAATTCATATATATACGAGTATATATAATACCGTATATATAAAACTGTATATGTATATATACAAGTAAATATCTAAATTCTCGAATGTTCCATCAAGCCATTACACTATATCGAAGTATCGATTCTAGGGAAGTTGAAGTCAATTAGCATTACATATGGTTTTAGTAAAGAAGGTAACACATTTCTAAGGAAATCATTTTATTCTCCTTAAGCTTGATTTCGTCCACATGGAGTTATAACTTGTTATTCCTTCAATAGGATGATTTAAATTACACTATTACATACCCATAGTGTAATACTGAAATGCAAAGCTGACAAAGAGGTATGTATGTATATTCCATTCCGGGCAATCGAAAAATTTCTTTTTACATTACACAAGAAACGTGGAGATATTTCAAAATCTACTTTGGTGAAACTGACTTTAGTCTATGAATAAAGACATCCTTTCGATCAATCGAACGACAATCCTCAAATGACATTGAAATAACTTATAATTATTCTCTTACTGTGTATGTGTGTATGTGTGTGTGCGCGCGCGCGCGCGTGTGTGTAGGAGCGTGGGGCGAACGTAACAAACACGTCGTTTTCGATATCGGAAATCATTAACAGGCTGCATACAACTCGATATCACTTTCAGTAATAATATGATCCACATAATTTATCATTGTAATTGCACTAAGGAGTGAGATAAACCTGATTTTGTAACAATTAATACGCAGCTTGTATACTTTACACGGTGTGTTAAGAATTAAGTATGACTCATTAATAATTATAATTATAATAATAAAAATATATAATAATGATACATCAATTATGAAGCCTGGATCGAACATGAGCATTGTTCACGCAGTGATCCCCTTGCATTTTAATGGACACGATCCAAGTACACGCGTTGTACTTTCGGCTCTTATGTATGTTCAAATACATAGATAGCAACTAAAAGTTGTTCATCCACGATGCTTCATACACTGATGTACCTCACCATGCAGCATGATATACCACATTCGTCATACAGGATTATTATAAATCAAATTGTCGCTTATCCGTCGGTTACAGAGCGACGTTCATCGATTATGAAACATAAATCGTACGATGCGACAGGCCGTTTTTAGAATTAAATTTCTCAACCGAATGCGCGCAACGCGTACACGTTGTTTATTTAACTTTGTCGAAAGATCGTTAGTTGTTCTCGCATTATTTGAAATAGTACGCAGCACAGAAAACGTAAAATGAATGTATAAATTTACGGTCCGGAATTTACAATTATTGTTCATTTCTTTTTTTCTACAACAGCACTGAGAGAGTGAGACACCTCCGCAAGAGATGAAATGGCACTTACGCGCAAACGGAAAAAAAAGTCTTAAAACGGTGCACAATACACAGGCGTTACCCTTCTCTCGTTTAAAAAACTTCGAAGGCATAAGTTATTCTTACTGATTAGCTCGTTTTTCTTACAGTCTGTTTCAAGTTTTAAGATTCAAAATATGATTTTTTGTTTGCTTTACATCGTACTAGCTTGAAAAGCTGGAGCGAAGTTTCCTTGGATCAATTCGCGTTGTTTACATGCAATCCGTGCATAAATATTAATTAACGTATACTCAGTTTCACTACGGTTTGAACATTTTTTCTTTCATACATTTGAGAACTTAGCTGATAGTCTAATGAGAGAATTGATCAAAAACAAGTTCTTTCATTGCTACGTTCCGAACTATATTGAAAAAAAAAAATGTTCAAACTGTTCTCAAAACCGTTTAAAAATGTATATGCAAAACGAAGTATTGGGAAATATCCGTAGGGGACGCTAAATTCTTTCTTTCATTGCAAAATTCCGATGAATCAGCTTTGTTTTGTCAAACAAAACTGTTAATTTCTCTATCTAGCCTATGCATAAATTCAGTACACTCATTCAACTTTCCAAGCTATTACCTCCTCCCTCCTTTCACACAAAGCTGTTTTTTCTTTATTTTTTTTGTTTTTTTAAACATACATCTTCAGCGGGCACCCATTTAATATTATTTGGTACCTTCAATTAGATCTCGCCTCATGCTATTGCAAAAAGGAAGATGTCTCTGTTCATATGGTTAGGCTAAAAAGTGCTGCCCTCCGGAGGCTGAGAAAGTTTCATATTTTCCTTCAACGTCATCAGACGACGAAGCTCCTGAAGAACTGTCTTAATTGTGTATTCTCGCTGCCACTTTGCGAGAACTGGTACACTGCGATTATCCACCTTGCAAATTTTATATGTTACCTCATACATATACATTCAACTGATACAAATGCATACTCACAGTTCAATACTTACAGCTCCAGTAGCACTGTTAATGCAATTCATATTGATTCTGCTTAAAAATCTAACATTAGGGGCATCGTCTGGATATCTTTGACCGCAGTCAATTTTTAAACTATACATCCTATTTTCATAAGGCGTCTAAAAAATATAAATGAGAAATTACATTAGATACATGCGGAGCAATAAGATAATCCATAAACTTCTATAAATCTGGCGCAAACATTCAATTTCATAACTAATTCTTTGCTCATTTCTTGATTTTTATACAATAAACATTTCCTACTTAACATATCACATGGTATAGCCATTGACAGCGGTAACCTTTATCTGACAATGAAAAATTTATTGTCTTATTACATTCGATGAGGATGCAAAAGAGATGCGGAAGAACAATTATCTCTAAAGTAGATCTCGCAACCTAGCTTAGTTTTTTTTAATCCAAGAGAAAAAAATTCTCATAAAAATGGCGCTATATTAAACATAAGACGTAACATCAGATTTATACTGAAGGAAACAATACGAATGAGAACTGTTTTCCTTACCCTAGGCGGTCCAATTATCATACCCGTCCAGTGCGTGAGGGTCATGTCATCGTCGTTCTCCAGGCCCCAACTGATGGTGCCATCACCCACACCTTTCTGCCCTTGCTCCAACTCTTCCAAGAGACGAAAGTTCCGGGGCACGACTGCAACGTGTCACGCTCTACAGTTGCTATAATAATGTAAGTACATCGGAACGGCCGAAAGAGTTGCGCGACGTTCGCGCTGATGCAGAGGTTATGGCTCTTGGAGGGATATTGAGCATGGTTAACCTTTCCCGCTGTGTCGTGTTTTCGAAATTGACGGCGGTCGTTCGCGTGCGAGGTCGCGGGATCGGTGGCGATATCGTGACGAGAAACAGTACCGGCAGCGCGAGAATTCTGCGACCCGTCGTCTCTGAGGCGGTTCTCGTTAACACAAGAGAAATACAGGCAAGTCGTAATGATCGTCCGACTGTCTCCGTGCTGTCAATTCGCGTTCCTCGCTAGCGCAACAAGCCGGACGATGGTCGACGGATCGTCCGGATACGCAGCCGTGCGCGACGAGGCCGCGGGCGTCGCGATAGCGCGCGTCTTTTCGCGCCCGGGACCTGGTTAACGAGATATAACTCACCTACACCGGTGTTGGGCACCGCCATGATCTCGTATTTCTGCGAGGCGCCGTATTTTTTTCCGGAAGTACCCAGGCGGGCGAGCGCACCGTTCGCGGCCGTGCGCGGCGATTCACGTGGTGGGCTGGCGCGGCTTTAACTGCGGTGCGGCGTTTTCATCACTCGTTCAAGCGAGGCGTGTGATATCCCAGCGTGTTGCGACGGTATCTGCCTGGCGCTTATCCGACAATACGAAAATACACCTTGCGCGTATTCAGCCAACCTCCGCAAGAGATTGCCCGTCTCCACGGACTAGTCATTCTCTAGATTACGTTACCGCATTGGTGGGCGAGCGCGGCACCACAGCAACCGTGACTCATTATCGAGGTCCGCTTCTTCCAATTGTGCGCTCTCTCTGCACTTTGTCCATTTTACTCCCTCGCACTCTTCCCGTACTTCGAATATACCCAGATAGACAGAAATGCTGAAAACATAGTACGAAAATATTTCATGTACGCTTTGCGAGATGCCGTTGCGACAGCGCATGTTTAAAATATGTTTGTTTGAAGAAATACTCATTTGTTACGCCATAATTTTCATCAAAGTATTGACTTATTATTATAGTAATTCCAGATTAATTGTGCCGTACTTCGGTAGTATAAGTAGCAATATTTATGACATCAGAATATCGCCGCAATATTGCCACAATATTGACACATTTTCACAGCATCAGATGATTTTTCCCAAGTAATAATGTTAGTTTCATGTACGTTCTTTAAACATATGTAATACGATTATGAAACGTTACTTATGTTTAAAGAATGTATATGAAACTAACATGTGCTACCAGGATTTATACAGGGTGTTCCAGATCAACAGGGATTAACTTCGTAGAACAGATTGAAGTGAGTGAACAAGTTTTCTACCATTTTGGAAACAACACGCAAAATTTGGAGTTATTAATTATTGAAAATGGCCATGTATAGAGGCTTCTTTAATTAATAACACAAAAATATGCGTGTTATTTGCAAAATAATAAAGGTTTTTTTTGCTTAGAGTGGTAATAGCTGTTATATACTTGTAGATTAGTCCACTCTGAAAAAAAAAGTCCTATACCATTTTGCAAATAACACACAAATTGCTGAGTTATTAGTTCCTATACAACGTTGCAGCAATGTTGCTGCAAACTTTTATGCTATATGGATTAAAGAATCCTCTAAATATGACCATTTTCAATTATTAATAACTCGAAATTTTGCATGTTGCTTACAAAATAGTAAAGGACATTTTTGTTCACCTCAATCCGTTCTACGTTCTCACGAAGTTTGTCTCTAAAACATTCTATATATTGACAAAATGTTTGTTATATAAGAACGCATTCTCTAGTCAAGAGAATATATCGAAATATGTCTGTCTAGGTATACATTCCCAATGCAAATCGGCGTAGAGAAGTGTAATCGAAACGAAGTCGTAAGTTTGTTCTCATCAGGCCGCACTCTTTTGAATTTACTTCCCCTCCCTCATTTTCTCACTGATACACGAAAGTTTGTGTAATCGTAAAGTCAATAGTATAGCATGCAGCGGAGCGCACATGAGACGAACATATGATTACGGTAAATTTTTGAGTCGCCCGATTGGTCGCAAGTTTTTCCGGTGACAGGTTCAAGTGTCAACATTTGAATTTGATGTCCTGAGGAAGCGTCAGAGGCGCCAACGTGGCCACATCCGCTCCTGAGGCATAAACTTGCCGGCGAGTTTATTGTACGTCAGATCTGCTCCAGCCGGCTGCACTTTGTTACACCTTCTGTACTCGAAAACAGAAACAAACACATGTTTTACGACTTGGCGGGAAAGAGAGGGATAGAGTGAATTGTCGGCAAGTGCAGTTGCAAGGTGCGGAACGCTCCTCGGGCGATCGTGGAGCAGAGAGCGGGAGCGAGCGAGAGGGGAGAGCGGCTGACGCACGGCCGATTGGCCAGCCTGGCGACAGTGGGGCAGCGCCGCGCGACACGGTGGGGAGACGCGCAAGCGGCAGTGTGTGGTATCGCGCCGTCGTCGCCGGTTGGTTGCGCAGGAGCAGTCGCGAGTAGTCGCGAACAACGCGAACGCAGACCAGGAGGGTAAGCCCCCGGTAATAATGAACTGGCCGCGATAACTATCACTCGTTTTCGTAAGTGCATTTCGTTGCGAGCGTTGCGATGCGCCGTGCGGCGTCGGTTTTGTGCGTACGGGAGAGGTGTGTCGTCCGCTAGACGCTCGCCGACGACGTCCCGCCCGGAGTCGTGGATTACTCCAAGAGGACGAGCGAGGACGACGACGAGGCCGACGAGACGCACGCGGTGGAGTACGAGAGATACGGTGAGAGAGCCGATTATTACGCTGCATGTCGCGCGTGTTTTGGTCACCGGACACTCGCGCGGCGTCCGCCACCATAATAAACAAACGCGAATACGCCATTGACCGGCAAGCCGGTTCCGGATTTGCGTGACCTTCTCGGAATCGCCCGACGCGGCTATGTCGTCGTGATATATACGCTTTTCGAGAGCGCGATTCGCGCGAATAATTCGATCGCTTCGAAGGAAGACAGGCTACTCCCGGTGGTAGTGCCCTGCGTGGCCGGCGGTGCACGCCATTAGCCGTGCGCGCGGACGATTATGTTGTTTTCGATCGCGAGCCCGGCTTGCATGGGGGCGTTACATTTATGTGGACGATGGGGAGACGTTCCTGACATTGATCGTCGTTACTGTCAAGTCGTTACCACGCTCGCGAATAATTATAATGAATAGCACGGCGCGACTTAACGGCGCGTGACGGCAACGATAAGGGCAACGGAGGACGGGATATCGTGGGATTGTATTTTGAACAGATATTTGAGAAAGCGCCGATAGCGTCTAGAGGAGATTTCAACGCATCGTCGCGTTCTTTTCGCGAGAGATAAGTCATTATATCGAGCGTGTCGACGTCGACGTTCAGCGTTACTCGAGCGAGAGAGAATATACTTTGCGGGCGCATAATACAATAATCATCGAGGCGGTGGCTGGGAGGAAAAAAGCACACCAAGCAAGGAATCCCGTTTGCCTGGAAAGATCGAAAGTTCGTCCCTCCATCCTTTCTTCTTTTTCCAAAGTCATTTGAATCGCAATTGTCGCGAAGTAAGCCGCGAGACAAAATTAAATATTCAAATGTTCTCGGTGGGTAACTCGTAAGGTCGAACGTTATCGACGTCGACCGTCGTTCGAACGAGAGAACAATTTACCGAATGCATGATAATCAAGGCGGTGGCTGGAAAAAGTTTCACGCACAACGAGAAATCTCAGAAAAAAAGTCCTCCGTGTTTCGAGAAGAAAAAAAGATAAAATTGAACGCTCATTTATTTTGAAAAGCCGATGGCAGAACCGCGGTTGCTTTGAAGCGCGCTACGAAATGGAATTAAATTTTCAAATGCACTCGCGCTATGGATCTGTTCCTTTTAGCGGCGCTATGTCGCGCTTTCTGTGCTCGAAATAAAGTGCGTATGTAGTTGAAATTTGATTCAGGAGGAGATATGAGGGGGAGGGGAGAAATATCGCGAAGAAATATAGAACGTACAGACGTGCCTTCTCTTGCGAAACGGGGTTCTTCCTTTCCGCTTTTATTCAACCATCGCACCTCGATCGTGCGTAAAATTTCTGAAAAGATGTGTATATAAATACAGGGTGTCCTAAAGTTCTCGTATGCGGAGTATATAGGGAGAATTTTGATGGCAATAGAAGTATCTTCTATATAGTATCTGCGAAATAAGCGATTGAAAAAATGGGATTTTTTCGCGAGCTAAACTTCGAGCGAAAAATAGGTAGCAAAATTATCTTCTTCGGTCAATTTCAAGTAGACTTTACTTGAACAGAATTTTAACCTAAGGCTTAGTTACAAAAATATGTTATGTTGAAAATCGAAAAGTTTCTATAAATAATGATCCTTCTCGATATTTTCGCTAAGGAAAGAGTTACTTCCTTTGCTATGAAGAATCTTCCTATACACTCCACATGCGGGAATTTGGGGACACCCTGTATATATATAAATATTTACATGATAGCCGAAGAACATTGATACGTGCGGTTTACGTCGAGCCACGTTTTGAATATGATAATGAGTATGGTAACATGATATCGGTTATTATTTTACGTCGATCGCCGACATCGATCACTCTTCACGTGACCGTTCGAATTACGGAAGGGCTTACGGTCGTTGATTTCCGTCGCTCGGTGCTTATTCCCGTGTATATTTCGCTCTTATATTCGCTACGGGCATTAGTCACTCATGGAAACGGGGAATG
Source organism: Dinoponera quadriceps (assembly GCF_001313825.1). Taxonomy (NCBI): domain Eukaryota; kingdom Metazoa; phylum Arthropoda; class Insecta; order Hymenoptera; family Formicidae; genus Dinoponera; species Dinoponera quadriceps. The sequence goes on from NW_014555488.1 coordinate 905,634, forward strand.
TACTTCCTTACGTTTTCTTATCAGCAGGGCGTAACCGCCTGATCAAGCGCGAATAGATGTGCAATTTCCGGATGTGCACATTCCGCCGACAAATTTTTCCTGTAATATTTGAGAAGGGCGTCTTTTTTCGTTTGCACGTTTTGTTTAATCAATAATACGGTTCGTTCGGCTTTACTTTTACGAAAAAACGAAAATAGTGGATGTCTGTGAACGAACTGAAAATAATTCGGTCACAGGAAAGTTGCGCGTCGTTTTTTTTTCTATGATTCGAAATTTTACATGAAAATTTTAGATTCTTCCATAAACCTCGCAAATACTGATTTGCGCTTCTAATTATGAAGAAAGAATGTCGTTTATCTATCTATTGGTTATATCTGCTCGTCAATCTTTATTATTATTTAATACCTGTTTATCACGCGTACTTTATTTATGGCTAATTTATTTAATTTATATATTGTTTATTGAAATTAAAATAAAGATCAAATGCATATAAAATATTGAGATAATCGAATGTTAAGTGATTTTGGAATCAGTCCTTCAAGTTAATGTGGAATCACACCTTTAACTCGAGTAAGTTTTGACACAAACAAAAATTGTGAAATTATTATCGTCGAAGCAACATTCAACGCGATCGAATGTACGAAGAATATAGGGAAGAAAAAGAAAAGAGATCTAGAGGTAGCGCGGTTTCATAACGTCAATAAATCGTATTTCCCTGATGAAACGATAACAAAAATTACATCATTATAACGTCGTACTAACGTTACATCCATTACATCGAGCAACAAAACGGAATCGCCTTTCTCGAGGGTAATGTAATAATCTTCGTTATCCTCATTAAACCTCTTCAATAACACGTCCCTTGCCAACACTGAGGGTCGTACTGTCCCGCCGTCATTTGCAGTAAATAACGACAGAGCGTGTAAGACAACGTTCAAGTTAAAGCTGAGAATCAGAGCCGGAATTATTGGGCGGTGTTAAGCGACTCAACGAGGCCGTTCGGATGAACGGGCGAAAATTGAATGTAACGAGCGGCCGATCGAGGCCGGCTTAAATCGACGTGCAGGTCTGATTTAAGTTTAACCACGGAGCCCTTACGGTCGATTGGCCGACCGCGCGGCCAACCTCGGCTTAACCTTTAAATCACGTTGGCGGGCGCTCGCTTCCATCGGAAATTGCACGCGTCACCGTGCATCCTTGCGGGATAAATATCGCAAGAGGGAGAGATAGGGATAGAGGGCAAGAGGAAGGAGGAAAGAAAGAGAGACCCGGCGAGATTGGCAAGCGCGAATTGGTCGCGAGAGGCTCACAAAGGCTGTGCGTATCGCGTGAAATCGCGCAACTTGAACTTCACAACGCGTTTAAATACGCGATCTTAATTTGAATCAACGTGGAGAGTTGATCTCTTGAACTTTCAGCGGAGTTCGCGCGCAGTTAATTTCAATTATTAATATTTAATCAATTTCATGAAAGCTCGATTGTGACAATAGGCGGGAGCAAGAGGCGGCTTATTCACCGCTGAAAACAATTGAGAGCTCGCCTCTTCAGACGCTTGTATTATCTAGTAAATGCTGGGAGCATCGATGTAAAAATTATATCTTTCTTTTCATGGTTAATTTCATGAAACTTTAAAAGTTGCTACTACAAAATCATCAATTTAATGATTAAGTATGAATAGAAAAATACAATTTTTGCATCATCTGTTTAAGTCTAAACCACAAGTTAACCAGGAAATGAAAAGCCTGGTTTAAGCATTTAATCTTAATCTTCGGCATAAATATACTTTGCATTATGGATATTCACTTTCTGATACGTGGATCAAGTTGTAGAATTATCAGAACTGTTCTCAACGCGATTTTCCAATTGTTTTCAATAGTATGTAAAATATTTTCTGTAAAATAATATTCTGGACTTTTTATATATTATATTGTAAATCCTGAATAACCCGATAATGATCGAAACACGATATAATGTACACGAGAAGATTCTGCAACGGCACACAAAACTACGAGAGCGAAGTTACAGGTACTTTTGCATCACTCAGTTTGTGTAAAATTTCTCATATAACAGACGATTGCCTACGAAGCGAGCCGTAGCCGACTTTCCTCGCTCATAAATTCGTCATTACGCGTGGCGGCGATCGGCACGCGCGCGCGCGGAGCTCTTTGCGTCGTGTACGGCACGCGCGCGCACCACGCTGCGCTATGCAACGCGAATGCTATCATTCATGTTCGATATCGGTGTACCGTGAGGGACATTAATCAGAGGTTGCGCGATGCAGAGATAAATTCGTTTCGTGCTCGCGGGGAAACGCCGCGCGGCAATGAAAAGGGAAAGGGAATCGAACGAAACCTCCATTTCGTGCGTTTGCAATTTGCGTACGTGCATGCGTTTAATCGCCGATTCCTCGAGAAGTGCCGTTGTGCGGGGAAATACACGTCATACACGGTGTGCGCGAGCTTAAACTGACGCACTGGCGATACTTCGTTATCGCTTATCGGTTTAATTATTCGCGTTTGTCGCGAATAGCGGTCTCGGAATACTAAAAAGAGCAGTCGGAAACGTTTTAACGAAGACATATAAATTTCACGTAAAATCTTCGATGTTTATGTAAAGAGGATGTTCACGGGCGTTAACGTCTTCTTTTCTGCATATTTCACGCGACCTGTAAATTTCAGGATAGGAGAAAACGACACGGAGAAAATTTTACAACTTGGCGATATGATAAATTTAACATTCACTCCGTTCTCGTAACAGCTTTACGAGAATATAGGAACACCGGTTTCGATCATCTTTTTAACTCGCCGATCCAATTATAGCGTCGGCTATCTATATTTCACTAAAATTAAAGCTCACAGCTCTTCGGCCGTATAATTGCGTAAAAAGGCGACTCTTTGCGACTCTCTCTCTCTCTCTCTCTCTCGTAAGGCGCGACACGCTCGGAATGAGACACGCCAAAACAGCTGCTCGCTGACGCATGAATGGCCGCCTTATAAACCTGACGTTTTATGGAAGCAGCTTTTTTTACGGCCGTCGACGAAAAATGAAACACCTCCCGCTCTCGCGTCGGTTCTCACTTGCACTTTCGTCGCGCGCGCTCATCGAAATGCGAGAACCTGCAAATGTGCGGTTACTGCCGTTACCATCGCATACATCGCGCGTTTTTTTTTTTTGTTTCAATACACCGAGCCACGAATAAACGCTAAACTGCAGTAAATCATGCTCCGATTCTAACCGCCAGCAGCGGCGCCCGGCTACGAGCTGCCGTGACGATTTCCACAGACTGGTATTACCATACACGCGACTTGCCATTAGGCGCATTAGCGTTTACAGTATTCGAGACACGCTATCGCGAAGAGCCTTAATCGTCTGTGACGAATCTTTCAATTTTTCCCCCAATGGTCACTCACGCGTGTCATTTGCTACTATAACTATCGCGGCTTTTCCATCTCACTTCGATTCATTTATATCACTTGACAAGTTAATTGCCGCGCTGATTTTCATTGATCGTACTAGTATCTAAATGATGATGAAAATCGCTAAATTACAAGTAAATAAATTCAATTGCAGTAAATAAGCATATTTCAGGATACATATATCTCTCACTTCCTTGGCTTTTTATAGATCGCACACAGTCTTTTTTGTAGATGCAATTAATTATATTTTATACATAGTTTAATCAAATGCGCGGTAATATTACAGTGCCGGTCACCGGTGATCTCTACGGCACTCGACGTGTTGTTGTCATATAAACATATCGTCCAAAAGAAATTAGAGGATCATTTCTTCGAACGTGTCTGTGCACTGAGAAAAAAATACTTAAAAATTAATTTGTAGAATTGTTTATTTCACAGAAAGAAACCTTATATCCTATAATTAAATTTTAAGTATTTTTTTCCTCAGTATAACATTTAGCAAATCGAATGGTATATATTTTAATTATCACACACGTATCAACTATTTATATCTCACACTTGATTCACACTGTATGCAGGGAAAAATATTATTCTACTGCTAAAAAAAGCCACCTAGTTTTCTTTCCTTCTTTCAAGTAATAGTCATCTTTAACAAGGGATATTTTCTCGATAATTGTCTTCAAATATACTCATCGTAAATTTCAGAACAGCTCATTATCACGCGTTCAAAAGAAGAATTTATACTCTTCTCAAGAATACGTTACAAACTTTATCGGAGAAAAGTTAAATTTGGTTAATTTGAATGCGCAAATCAAAGTTTGTTTTAAGTCAATGTTCTTGATCGAAATACTAAACTTGCTAGGATTCAAAATACATTTTGACTAAACTTGACACTTATGATATATCTGCGGATATATAAAATTTGAAAGATTTGAAACAAGTCTTTTTCTGCGTGTAGAATTATCCGACGGCATTGTCATCCGATGCGATTTTCACTTCCCCTAAACTACGGCACTTCGCGCAGCCGTAGCTTCGCACTGCGCGTAGCTTTCTCTCCGTGTACCTTTTATCACTCGCATAGGACGAATTTCATCCTGGTGCATAATAAAGTATCGTCACCCACTCACGCCGATTCGGGGACGCGCTAGGCTTTCGCGTAGTCGTTAATTGGGAGAGTCGAGAGTGGTCCACTTGGGAGATTTACGGTGACCCCGTAATGCCCCGTCTTTCACACGTGACCTCTTAGAGACACGCCGTAGTGCCCCTCACTCCCTCGCACTCTCCTCCCCTGGCAAGCGAGAAGGGGGTCACACAGTCCGGTCCGCGTTGTTGAGTGCCGTCATATGTAACGCCAGGAATACCGCGGTTGCCGCTTATCAGCGCGATATAATCGTCGGCCTCGAAGCCGCTCGCGCGCGATTAAGGTCAACGCAGACGACGCGTTTCTCCGTGTCCTGGCGCGATGGCATTGGGGGAACCCCGCATGTTGTAACAATCTCCGTGCGGAAGCCTTTATCTCGGAGGAAGAAAGAGGTATCCTGGGTACGCGTGCCCGCGCCCGAGCTTCCTGCGATACGCGATGCCGACTATAACGAGATAATAGATAGAATCCCTCGGCGGGCCACGGGCGACGGTGAATACATTATTAGCGCGCTGTCAACTCGATCCCGATAGTCTCAGCGCGCACCGAGTTCCATTAACACTCCGCGACTGAAACAGATTGTGAAACAGCCTCGATCGTCTTGTTGCGCGACCGACAAAGCTCAGTGAAACGAAGACGACGGCGAGAACAAAATGTGGGACATTGTCCCTTCGCTAGTGTGAGATACGCTAATTGCTCCGAGTATTGATATATAGAGTCTATCGATGTTTATTGATACACAGTCGTTCCCTAAATTAATTAAATTAAGTGCTCGTGGAGCATCGGAGAGTAAGATGGAAGTTTCAAACACGAGGAGGGGAGATATATTCGGGAGGTATATATCGTGATATATCACGAATCCTCTTCCAAAATTCGGCATCTAATTCTTTGAATTTTATTTTAACGCTTGAGAATTGATCGACCCCAGTATTAAAAATCGAGCGTTTAATAAATTTGCTCCGTTAGACGGGAAAAACATTTGTCTTATCAAGAATAAAAATAGATATTCTCATATATAAACAAGAATATTATAATCTTTTTAGAAGTTTTTTTAGCCTCGAATTGAGTTCAAGTAATACTTCCATCAATATAAATTCAATTAAATCAAGATTACAAGTTTCCTAAACAGATTATGATGTGCTTTTTTATATATGAGAATATCTATTCTTGATTTATATAGAATTAATTTTTTTCCATGCAGAGCTTTAGCAGAATAGCTGACTTGTATCTTCAAGACAATGTTTTACGCCTTCAACATAAGAGGCAATCTAAGACATAATTAGTAGAGTCATTAAATTGCCAATTAACCTAATTAGCAATCGGGGTGAAAGGGTTTCGGGGAATTATTAATTATAATTAATATTACTGAGATTCTTACACAAGATCGGTTCATACGTAGAAAGCTCGTCGTTTCGTTTCCGTTTGTCCAAAAAAGTTCGGTACGTTTCGCATACACGATGGACATTTTTACTCTCCTATTTTATCATATTAATAATAATTTATTATTGATATCTAATAGCACTAAAATGCCCGTGTCTAATTCCTCTCATGGAATAATTATTCTTTAAAATTTTATGTCCTCAATTTTCGTCTAAATTGTCATTTTTTACTTTTTTTTATTATAGCAATTTGTCATCAATCACAAACAGAACAGCTGTTTAGTTTAAGATTCAAAACACGAGGTAATCATTGTGCGTTACTTAAAGACAAAGACTTGAGCCTGAAACATTGTCTTAATAAGTTAGCCATTCTACTAATGCTCCTACGCCTGGATCAAGTTGGTCGTTCTGCTCACGAGCGCCTTACATATGTATAATTAACGAAGCTTGAGAAGAAATGCGTTAATAGAATCCAGAATAATCGCCGCAAATTATACACGGCATCATGAAGCCATCTGTTGAATATGTAACGGCCGGTTTAGGGTCAGCTTTCCTGAACTGAATCTCCTCCTTGCGCCCGCGGTACGCAATCTTTTAGCGACGATGAGAACCGTAATTTTCTTGCGCGAGAAACGCGAATGATTATGCGAGCGCAGATTGCCGCGTTAAATCGTTTTGCCGCCAGATTTCCCGCTTGTTCGCAAAGGCTCACGGTTTGCGGAATCGCTGCGCGGGGGATTAAAGATTTTCTTTCGACACGGCCGGCGGTCCCTTTACGAGTTCATATGCCGTCAAAAGTTCTAGCACTTGTGGTCGTTTCTGCATCCCGGAAGGAGGCGATTCCCGTTCGCCCCGCTACTTTTATCGCTCGTGCCGCCGGACAAGGTGTTGTTCCTTATTTCCTTTACTTATTTTTTCTTTTTTACGTTCTTCGCAGAGAGACATAGTAACCCCACCAACGAGCACTCTCGCGGAAAGATGTGATCGCGCAAGCACCGTTGGTACATTCTTCCATCGTGGAGAAAATTATTTTTCATTATTATTGTAACACCGTATTATGTCAGAATTCGTGACAGAGATGAAAAGGTTGATAAATCGTAGGATTTCGCAGCGCAAAGTTGACGCGTTGATAAAAATTAGAAAGCATTGTTAATAATTTTAAAATTTCGGGAGAAAACCATTTTTCCAAATTTTTCCACGCATTTTCTCGCATTTTCCACGCGGTTTCTGTTCGAAGGATACGCAAATTTATTGAAAAAGAATTCACATGTGTTCGGTTAAAACCTGCCACATTAATTTTTTGCCGTAAAGAAGATAATAAACCAAAAAAATTCGCCTAAAAGTTTGGAGAAGGCAGATTTTTTTCTGAAACTTTAAAACTATAGCACTGTTTAAATGAGATATCGTCTGACGCAATATTTGTCTCTCGAACGTTAATATTCCAAGAAGAATGAATTATACAAAGTGAAAAGAAACTCGCGCTCTAGAAACCACCAGGATTAGGAATAACAGTCAAAGAACAATTAAAAAGAGAAAAAAGGACGACGCGATGACGAATATTAAAGAAGGGCTGTGCTATCGCGTCTTCCATTATCGATTTTAAGCAAGGGCCGCCGATGCAGGCACGGCGTTTATATATATTCGGATACACACGAAAGCGCGTATACAAGGGGGAGTGTTTCGCCCTGCTTCGGTTAATTCCAAGTCTAGAAGTGGGGGAATGATTTTATCTGGTTTGCCGGAGAACTCGTGGCGCCATGATATCTGGTATACGCGATGGTCGTTCCCTCGTTAATGATTCAGCGCTAATGCTAACACAATTCGATCAGCGCGAACGTGAAAACCGTGCATGCAATTGCGTCAAGTAGCATGCACACCGAACGAATGCTAAAACACCGGGGCTTTTGTTTTACAGTCAATGTGGATATTATCGGAAATATTAAATCCGTTCCATTGTCTTTAACGGGTTTTGATGATCGAGAGTCGATATATCGCACTGAATATTTCAAGCCTTAAAAACGATGGAAGTTTCAGCAATTAACAAACGAAAATTTTAACAATTCTATAATTTTCACAAATCTTTGTTCTCAAAATTCTCTAAAAATTTAGAAGTAAAGAATATGCTACGGATATTAATTTTTGTTTTATTTTTTTAGAGATATAAGATAAGCGGTTAATATAAAGTGGTTAATATAAACAATTATATATAAGAAAGATGATTAATTATACATATATAAATATATAATTACATGTAATTGTAATATAATTATATATATAATAGTATAATAATAATATAACATAATAATATAATAAACATATAATAATAAATAATAATTATTATATATATTTCTATAATTATATAAATACAGCTCCACATTCCGATAAAGATACATTATACATAAAATATATATTTCTTCGCAAAGAGGACTTGTTCTCTCGTGATGTACCGGTTTTACATAAGTTCACTTTACCGCATTGCATAAAAGAACGTTGGAAAGCGCAGATCTACGATGTTATCTCTAAAAAGGGTGTCCCTCTTTGGATCGCTTGTGTTCTGTTACAAACGACGGGGCTCTGAGAGCCTTGTGATTTTATTTTGCCACTGTACAACTTCAAAGTGGTTAATGACTCAATTTGGCGAGTGCGCCCCGCGGCATTGTCACGTGGTCCATTACTTTAAGAAAAATAGGATTTACTTTTCCCCGAGCTGGGATAATTTCGCGCGAAGACTAATTTCTCAATTTACGCGTTTATACGTACCATGTATCGCGCGAGCACGGCGGGCACATTATGGACGGTCGATTTTTTAGGTCAACGAATTTATCATGGAAGCGGACGCCCGGGGAGCGTATAAAATTCCAATAAATGTTCCGAATGTATATTAAAAAAAGAATAAAAGAAGAAAATAATTAACGCAATTGCATTTTTCACGAGCAATTGTGCGACCTTTCTACTCGCGCACGTATGTTCCAAGAAGCGTGTATCGCGCCGACCTAATTGCGCATAATCAGAAGCGCCACTTTGCGTGAGACGACTTTGTTTATCGTATTAGTTTGGATACTAGAACACGAGCAGTCTCTCGCACGCATCTCCATCCACTAACTACATTAATCCCACGACCTCCGGCGCGCCTCAAATTCACCTGATTGCAGCGCTTCAGCGGACAAAGCAGCAGCCGTTATTTTCAGTGCGCAAACTGCGTTACTGTCATGTTCGCCCAATCGCAACGCCGACGCGAATGCGGCACCTGTTATTATCGATGTTTTCCCTGTCGTCGTTGTCATTCGGGAGATCGCTCCGGACGATCCATAATTCACGACGGAATTCGACCCGTGACGGAATTCCGTCTGCGATTTTCTCGCGACACCGAGAAACGGCTCGGAAGATTCCGGTCGCGCGCGAAGATCTTACTGCAAAGATCTTACTGCAAATAGAATTCCCTGCCGAATTCTGTCGCGAATTATCGATCATCCAGGTGGGGCTTTGCGAATGAAATATCGCGGAAATAAGAGAGAGAGAGAGAGAGAGAGAGATCGAACGAGCCGCATGCTCTCGAGGTAATTCGATTTCGACCTTGCGTCTCGTGCACTTCAGGGAGACGAAGCGACGGCTAGGCCGAGATTCCTCTCCGAAGAGTGACGCTCTTCCGAAGTGTACAGCCTGTGAAAGGTTATTGCGCTCCCCCCGAGAAAGAGAGCGAGAGAGAGATAGAGAGAAGGGATCCCTGAAGAGAGAACAGAAAAAGGAAACAAATGATGAGGCGGCCGTTCGTTCGTTCTGGTTCGTTCGTATAGCGTCCGGCCGACCAGCCGGCTATCCAGCCGCGTGTCAGCCGCGCCGTGTGCGCGCAAATACGTTACCGTGTGTTCATTAAGTATATGTGGTCGAGAAAGCGTATATACAGCACGTCCGCGTATATATGCACGCTCTGGAGTTAGGGGGGTCCCCGGACTCTCGCTACCCTTCGCTATCCCCCACCCATCCCCTGCCCCTCGGTCCCTCCTGGCAACGTCCGCGCGCCACCATCGGGGTGGTTGTACTATTGATTTTTTCGCCCTGTTCCGTTGAATTATCGAGAGTCTCTCTTTTATGTGGGCGATCTCGCCGGCAATGTGCGACCCCATGACAAAGACGGCGGCGCAACGGAGAGAGTCTCTCGCGCTCGCACGCGCTAACCGTTATACGGGGTGGCTCGCGATTAAAGCTGTATTCCGATATTCACTGGCAGTGCTGAAAGTATCCACACGGCTCGTGTAAAGCATATTATAAATTTTCACTAGCCCCAATGAATATCGCACAGTTTACATCGTGAGAGCTTACGCGATTACGAGGACGACACGATTCCTTTGTTTGCACGCGGGAAACGAGGGGATCCTGACGCGTTGTCCGGCGGACGCGTCGATAGTTTCTCGAGTTCCACGAGCCTGGGGAACGCTCGCGCAGGGAGGCTCGCGAGAATCGCGCGATGCATCAAGCCACGAACGCGCGCGCGCGCGCTCGCGAGCGAACTCGATTGTTCTGGCTTGTAATCTCAAATGGACCCGTCGCTTTCAACGGGACTTGAGTTTCAGGTCTGCTTATTGAGGTAATTAACCGCCGGCAGAGAGTCGGAGGTCGGTGATAACCGCCTCATTACGATGCGCCGAGACGGCCCCTCGTAAGGATTCTCGGCTCGGGTTCAACCCTCGTCTCCGGGTAACGCGAGTCTGCGAAGTCGGCGTCGGATTTAAACTGAAATCTATTCTCACGTCTCACACCTTTTTCTCGCCACCTCCGTCAAAGGAAAGAATTGCAACACCCACATTCCGAATCGATTTGCAGATGCTCGTTAATTTCGTTCGTTAATATTTTTGGAGGGAATTAATTTTTTGCTTGTTCGGACGCAAACACTGACCAGTAAAACGCTGGAACGGAATCACCCTATACGCGGGTTACGCGCGGCACGCCGTTGAGCGTTTGAAACAGCGCGGAGAGAATAAATCTGCCGAGTGATTGGAATTATGAGGGGAGATTGTCTTGTATACGCCACTCTCACTCACTCACTCTCTCTCTCTTTCTCTCTCTCTCTCTCTCTCTCGTCGCGCCACTTGCTCTTTGTTTCCCCGGTTTCAGCCCGTAACGAGGCGCGGCGTTGCGGCTTGCGTCCGCGAAATAATTGGACGCGTACAAAATGATCAGAGGTCCTGCCGAGGTAGGGCGTGGGAGGAGGGGGAGGGCCATTGAATCACTTTCACGCACCCACGAGCGATTGATATTACACACGCACTCTTGATTAGTTTCGTATACAATTGTTTTATATATCCGTTAAAACGAAACGCCGACTTTTGCACGCATTCTTTAGAGTTCGAGATCCGTTTTAATGTAACTTCAAACCTGTCTACCGCTGATGTATTATTATATTTCGTCTTAAAGAGGTTATGACAGGTGGAACATTATCGTACGCGAGGATCGTTGCTCCGAGGAAATTAAGTTTTCCGAATCGTATAGAACACGCGAATACGTCACGATATATAAATTAGAGACTCTCACAAAACAAAAAAGTACGCGAAGTCGTTTATTATTAAAACTTGCGCGAGTGGAGAACGCGATGTGTCCGGAGATATCGGCCACGATTTTCCATTTATACGAATCGCTGTACGTGTCGCTCGGTTTACTTTCCAATTAGCGCTCATATAATATGACGTAATTGTCTGGTCGTTACGTCATATAATGCGAGATTATACAGAGTGAGCCATTTTAATGTTCTCATCAAAATATCCTGTTTCCTAAGCCTTTTACAAAAAATGTTTCAAATAAAAGTTGTAGGGTTTCGAAGAGGTCATAATATCGTGACCTTGAATTGGATGACAGTCTTTAAGATCATTTTAAGGTCGAATTAATTTTTTTTAATGGAACTATATAGTTTGTTTAACACAAATCGATTCCTCTGTTTATTCTACGTTAAAAATACTAGAGTAGGATAATCGAAAAGTAAATAGTTTTCGAAATATTTTATTTTTTATTCTGATAGTTTTCTGTATTACAAGATATGAAATATCTCATGAAATATTCACTTTTCAATAATATCACCTTAATACTTTTATACGTAGAATAACGTAAGTGGAATTGGCCACTATAAGCAAACATAAAGAAACTATAAAAAAAAAAATTAATTGCATTTTGCAAATATATCGACTCACCAATATGCAATAATTAATATCAATAATCGATTTCTCTCATATTATTATGTAGAAAAGTGTTAAAGTGATGTTATCGAAAAGTGAATATTTTATGAAATTTTTCATATTTTATACTGAAAAATATCAGAATAACAAATAAAATATCTCGAAAAGCGTTTATTTTTTATGATCTTATCCTAGTATTTTTATACGTAGAATAAACAGAGAAACCTATTTGTGTTACAAAAAATATATTATTCTATAAAAAAAATAAAGTTGACTTTAAATTATTGATTATACAATGAAGTTAAGGCTCCTGGTTCCTCGCTTCTGACGTCATCAAATAAAGAACTTTAAACTTACTACCTTACGTCTTCTTCCAAATCTTTTGTCTGAAACTTTTTTTGTGCAAAGCGTACTAAACGTTTAGTTGAGGATATTAGAATGGCCCACCGTGTATGGTCATATGTTACAATGAATCGATCAGACGCTTTTGTTGTCCTCGAGGAGGAAGTAACGCGATTTTCATCGCGTTAAGATCACAATTATGGAAATTCGCGAATTTGAAACACGCTCGCATGTGAGCGAGCGTAACGACGGCGACGTATAAAAGTAACGCCGGAACGAAGTTTAATCAGCAACAGGACGAACAAAAGGTGCGGCGACGGGGCCACTTTCCAACTGTTAATGACGTAGCATTGAAACGTGCCGCGCGGTTTCTGCGGTACGGTATTTGCGGCGTTCGAGGGACACGAGTGGACTCTCTCTCTTTCTCTCTCTCTCTCTCTCTCGCTCCCCCCTCCCCCACCCTTTTTCACCCTCTCTCTCCTTTGGAGTTTAGTCGCTCCGATAGTTTGTACGAAGCTGGGGCCCGGGCTTAATCACTTCGCTGTATTTTTCTTTTTAGATCGTGCGGTTGCACCCGCGATATACAAACGGAGAAGGGAAATTTATGTTAAATTCAACGCCGCCGTTTCGGCAATCGTTGCGCTGAATCAGTTAATACACGATTTGATATTATCCACTTTAGGCATGATTCTATATCTAAATCTCACGGGATTTACGGGCTGCCTGTCTCGTGTTTGCGCACCGATTGTTCGTTGCACACGCACGCTGTAAACACGAAGCGCGAAATCGAGGGCGAGAAATTTTTGTCATTTCAGGTCATAGACTCGAGTTCGTGTTTCGACCGCGCATTCTCGGGGGAAAATGCGACCGTCCGATTCATCCGCCGCGAAGCGCAACTGCAACGTGACTTTCATACGCGATAAATAAAGCTCAGGTTGGACGGCCGCGCGGTCAGAATACGATTCGCCGATCCGTTTCTTCCCCGGGCGCGGTCCGGAACGTCGTTCCGCCGCGTTACGCGTTATTTCGGCGTGAAACGGCTCTATAAGGTGGGTGGTAACGCTGATATAAAGTCGCGCCTAAAGTGATCCTTATGAATGACGGGCTTAGTTTTACTCGCTCCGGATGGCTGGTTTACCGACAGAACGGATCGGCCACGTAACGCGTATGGCACGTGAAACGTTTTCTCATCTGTACCTCTCCCCTTCTCCCCCCGGCCGCCTCCCTTCCCTCCTTCGCTGTCACGTGCGAGTAAAAAATGCGCAAGCGGAACGTTACCTGACAATCCGTAGAAGCGAGCGCACGGCAGATTCATCGGTATTCAGTGCGCCCGCTTTAAGCGCTCTTCACGAGCTAAGAAACCGGCCTTATGTGAACATCGCGTTCATCGAACCATGCCGCGTTGACCCAGTATCGGTTGCTTAGACGCTCGATTCGAGAGACAAGGCACGTCTCGCTCGAGAAAGGTCGCCGTCGTGATTCGGAAGAATTCCCGCCCACGTTCCAACTTTTGCCGACGAGAGAATTCGGATGACGAGATCTGTTTGTTTGCGGAAAAGATTCGCCTGGGCCAAATTGATTGGTCAATTGTTAAAAGCTCGTTACAAGGGATTCAGCAATCGGTATTTCGCTACGTTGGAAATAATCATATCGAAAATGTACAGGAAAATTCAAGCCTGCGTCGAACATTTACTTTTGCCGAGGAGAAAATTCGAACAGTGAAATTTGTTTGTACGCGAAAAAGATTCGTCTGGGGCGAGTTGATTAATTAATCGTATTAAAAGTTCGTTAAAAGGGATCCAGCAATCGGTATTTCGGTACGTTTGAAGTAATAGCATCGGAAGGGCGTGGAAAATTCGCGCTTGCATTGAGCTTCTATTCTTTATGTGTTCTTGGGTTCAGAAATAAATTCCGAAACTATTTTAAAGATTTTAATTTCAAGTGATATCGATAGGAAAAAAACTGCAGCTTCGTCGGGAATTAACGTAGAAATCGCGTTCGTGTCGCTTCATAAAATTCACGTTTCTTTTTTACACGTTTAAGATTCGCGAGTGTTTATATTGAATTCGTCGAGAGCCGTCCGGAAACGATCGAGGATCAATACACAGTCTCTCATATCGTGGATCCTTGACACGGTCGAGTGTGAAAGAACCTAGGGAAGAGCAGCTCAATTTTATCAGCCGCATGGCCGATCATTTCTTTGGCAACGAGACGACGATTTCAACGACAGACGCGAGTCAGCTGGCGATCTTTGATTCTCTCTTCACTCTTCATGCCGCCTGTTCTCTCCCTTTCCTTTTCTCTCTCTCTCTTTCTCTCTCTCTTTTTCTTTCTCCCTCGCTCCACTTTCACCCTCTCGAACGATCAGTCGTTTCGATGAGAACGTCTCCCCCGGCGATATGATTCTTCCACGAAGTAATTTCCGAAGTCTCGGATGACGTCGAATGCTTTTCTTTGAAATTTTTCCAATGATTTTAAATCAATTCTGTGTGGCACTTCGAGGTACGCATTCTTCCGAAAAAAGTCGACGAAAGAAGGACAACATCGTCCAGATAAGCATCGCCGTATCGAATCAACGAGGAAGAAGCCCAAGTCGGATTGAATCGCGCTGAATGAATCACCGGGTTGTAGGTCAGATGTCAATTGCTCGATTCCATACGGCTAATCAAATCTTGTATTACACGTTGTGCGCGCGGAAGACGCACGTTAACATTGCTCGAACGCTCTGCAGAAATGTGAGCCTTGTTCACTAAAAATGAATATACGAAATCGAATATGAATACGACGAAAATATAACGAAAGTTCTTTTGATGCAAATTGTGGAAATGAAAACTGATGAAATCATTCAAATGTTCGATAGAAGTTCATACGTACATTTATTAACATATATTTATTATATGTTAAATAAACCATACTTTATCATAGTCGATTTTCGTAGTAGATAGTATGAAAAGTCGCCAGTAAGATAACGATAAATTTTTCGTAACTTTTTGAAGGAGTCATAAAAAATAAATCTTGTTATATTCACGTCGTGTTTTGGAATTCTTTAGAATATACATACGAGGTCAAATGAAATTGAAATAAAAACGTTTAAGTGAAATTGCAGAATTCCGTCGAGCGAGACGAAAGACAACCGTTAAGACGGACTCGAGGTATGGCCTACGGTTCGCGAGGTGAGGTGAAACGGGCGTGGATAATCGGACGTCAGCGCGAGAGAATGCAGTTAATTGCACGTTTCAATGGAACAGATATTTCTTAATTACGCCATCGCGAGCCGTGTCTCGCGTGCAGGTATTATTCGGGGAGGGGTTATTACTCGTGGGGGAGAGAGAGAGAGAGAGACAGAGCTTTGTGTCCTTTGCACGCGCCGAGCTGCAGGCGAAGTGACAAAGCACGAGAATTCGACCGAGACAGGTCTAAGATGCGAACACGCGCGGGAAATAAATAAAACATGGGCAAACACTTCAAAGGAACATGCGCTGGAAGTCATCGTCGGTGTGGATGACACTGTGAAGGGAGAGAGAGAGAGAGAGAGAGAGAAAGAGACAAGCTTAGAGGACACGAAATGCACTCCGCGAGCATCAAAAGCGCATACGAGAGGACAAACAGCGTGCGAGACGCACCATCGATATCGGCTTATTTTCTTTCTCGGTAATCCGACTTCCTTATGTTAATTATGTATTTTAATATGTTAAAGCTCCTAGGTAGTCGTATTTTATATATCTCTCCATTTGAACGTGTAACGCAAGAATTCTTGGCATTCGTTTTCTGACGTCATCAAACAAGGACAGTCACCGCGATTATTCAGGAGTCTTAATTATGTAACAAAGAAAACAGAGAAGAAAACAGATATTTCGTGCAATCCGATGCAATGTGTAACAGAATTGTGTACCTTGGATTCCCCTTTCTTCTTTTATAGCTTGAGTTCGAATGAATTACGTTCTTGATAAATCGGAGACACACACGTCGTCCGGATAAAGCGGCCCCAATTTTTCATTTTTGGCTCCTCGTTAGAAAAATTGAACAGGTGCCTTGTTGAAAACAAAAAAGGGACGGTAATAAATGTAGAAACATAGGGGATACGAATAACGTGTAAGGCTTAGATACGCCGATGTATCCATTCTAAAAGTATTCCCAAACATCTCGCATGTGTCACGTTCAAAATAAACGGCTCGAGACGTTGAAATAGACGGGTAATCCAAGTGCTCTCGTGATTTTCCATTTCGGATCCCTGAGATACCGCGACACGGCTCCGCACCCAGTGGCGTCCCATTTCGTCAGTCATCCATCGCAGGGTTAACAGCCCTCGAATCGGGACTCTCGACCGCGATTCCTCAAACGAGACTTACCGCCCGTTGTATCCGCCGTTGATCGCCGCATTCCGCGTTATTTTCCGAGGAGTCAATGATCGCGGGGGAAAAGAAAGAAAA
This sequence comes from Dinoponera quadriceps, assembly GCF_001313825.1. NCBI lineage: Eukaryota > Metazoa > Arthropoda > Insecta > Hymenoptera > Formicidae > Dinoponera > Dinoponera quadriceps. The sequence continues at coordinate 922,506 of NW_014555488.1, forward strand.
GAGAAGAAAATACGGACGGAATATTCCTCGCATTTTTACAAGCACTCGGTAATTCCCATGTGATGATCTCGTTATCCTGGCGATAAAGTCGATCGTGTTTCCTCGTCCTCGCCGAAGAATCTCGCGTAAAAATTTTAATTAGAAATCGATTCGAGTTAAAATTGGAATACGCACAGCATCTTTCACGCAACTACGGCATACAGAAAGAAAAAGGATTTTTAGGATTTAGTATAAATGTTTGACTTGGGTTTTCTTAATTTAAACAACACAATTTAATATCAAATATCATTTTGTTTGAATGAAAATCTTGTTTCACTGGAATAAATCATGTCATTTGATAGAAAAAACACTATTATTTAAAAGAAATAATATTTCGTTTGAATAAGAATAAAATTTATGTCATTATATATTAAATATTATTCCACTAAAACAAAAATGTCCTTTAATATTTTGTTAACATAGTGTTACTTCTTTCAAATAATTTCTTGTTCGTGACAACCATTATATTGTAATGTTTGGATGAAAATGCAAAAGAAATGTGTAATTCGACATATGTGAAGATATTTATATTATTCTAGAAACCAAGCAATTCTGTTTGATAAATCAAACATCCGTTTATTTGCTCGATTTCAAAAGATAAATTTGTTTCAATTAAAGAAATTTTATTAAATTTAAAATAAAAAATAGTGTTATTTCCCTCAAATAATTTCATTGTTTGTGACAACCACTGTAATGTTTACATGAAAATACAAGACAAATGTTGTCAAGTTATTTGATATAAAGATATTGATTGAGAAAACTAAACAATCCTGTTTGTTGAGCCTAACATTCATTTGTTTGCTCCATTCCAAAAGACAGATTTGTTTCATTTAAGGGAATCTTATTAAATTCAAAGAAATCTTTCCCCGTGGCATTCACTCCGTTCGGTCAAATTCGCTCTGTAACAGCCTGCAAAAAAGCCCCGGTGTAGTGGTTGGATACGCTTGCTCGCGTGTCATGCACAATCGGACAAGTTGTAAAATACCGGCGGGCCACGAGGGGCCCATCGGCGCGCCACGTGATGAGGGCACGGTCCCCTCTCGCACTTCGATCGCAGGAACACGGTTGAAAGCAGCGCACGGTTAATGACAAGAAAAGCCAGTCTTCGCGGAGGTTGCCTACGTGTCCCTCGCTCGCTCCTTTTGTCATTTTCCCTCTTGTCCCTCTCTTGTCCCTCCTAATTCCCCCGCACGCGATTGTTGTCCACCGGTACAATCTGTCGACGGCACTGGTCGATTAAACGTCGGGCGCGCACATGTCGCCCTCGTGCCGCGTAACCGTGCCGAGTTCTTTTCAATCTTTATCTTGTAACCGTATTGTCTTCCGATAGTTCGATTCCGGGCTAACATCCTGATAAATAAAAGAGCCCGACAAACATAGTAAATTCCAAGCACGATGACAAGTACGGTAAATATCCATATCGTAAAAATCCTAGCTCATAACTGTGCTTGATAATAATTATCAACTTCCCGTTGAAACTAAGAAATCTATGCGCAACAACCGGTGGCAACAGTAGGATTAAGACAGTAGGATAGAAACGGTTGGCTTGAAACATTGGGGTAGAATATCTTTGAGATTCAGTCTGTGAGACACGCCGTGAAAAACGCTTTATTCGATCTCGGTGCAAGGAGACGTCGAAAAGAAGAACACACTGTAAAATCCGCGGGTCGATCTTCGTTCCAATAGAAGGTATGATTTTTTTTCTAGTGAATGTGCAAGCAATCGGTATCAAACCAAATCAAAAGAGTTGCAACGGTCGAGCTAAGGATTTACAAAGTTTACCTAGATGTGTTTATAGGGGACAAACTATTGGGCGTGATGATTCTTAAACGAAAATGATTAGAGAGTACAGAATTCTCGGGATTATCTGAATTATGATTCTCGGCGGAAAGAAAGATTACCTTAGAGGAAGAAGAAGAATTTTAAGAAGCAACATTGCAGTATATAACAGTGCGCACATATATTCGCGAGAATACCCGTAGATGGGGTACCTCCGTCGTCCTTATCGCATCTTAGCTTCCGGTGGTCGATGCTCCTGATTCCTTCAGGATTCAGGAGACAGTCTGGATAGGCCTGACACCTGACTTCTCTCGAACGGAGCTAGTCGTTGGTTGGAGAACGCGCTTCGAATGTGCTCGAATGAAGTTTCCCCTCGCTTCTTTTATGATTTTTATGATAGAACAAATATACACACCGTAAATACTGGACTATGATAAGATAGTTTGCGTGAGCTATTTCCACGATAGCTTTTTTAATCAAACGACACCCTCTAAAAAAGCTACGACAGAGTGAACATTTCGGAAACGAGTTTCCAGAATTTTTCCCCACCGGGAAATTTCGTTTCCTCGTGCGGCGAGCTGGATTTTCGCCGCCGGTGGATTTTCGCCGCTCCCGGATATCAGCGCGAATTATCCCGGTGAAACATTTAAGCAGCTTTTGTTACATCGTACTCTTAATTGTGATCCGATAGGGATTCACAGCCTGACTCAATTCGCCGGTTATACTGGCTCGATGAGAATATTTGCTCGCGACACGCACTCTCGTAACACGTAAATCGCCGCGCGACGAAACGTATAAAACCGATCGCGGTCTCCTTCATGAAGCGAGAGGAGATCGCAGTGCTCTTTAAAGATAGTCTGCCCGCGATATATCTTCGCCGATAACCGTGTGCTGTTACTTAAGATTACATCGTTTACTATCGCGCGAGGTTTTCCCTACGTAAAGATGCCGTTCTCTCTCTTCCTCTTTTTCTCTCTCAGGGGGAATATATATGTTTATTGAGGTAGGATGCGCACGGGATTTCGTCGGAGTGGGTACGCAGCAGCGTATTATCTAATCTTGGCGCAAGCCGCAGCTGCGATCACTTAAAAATACATACCGACCGTTCGTGCGCCCTGATCCTCATCTTCCTTTTCCTGCCTTCGCTCCGCGCGCTGCAACGGCCATGCTGTGCGCTCCTTTTCGCGGCCATGAAAAATTACCTCGCGCTTTCTGTCCTTTTATTTCTCGCTCTCTTTCGTTCGCTCGCGCCGTTTAGCGCTCCTCGCGAAAAATACTTTGTTCGATCGTTCGCCGTGTAGTCACTCGCGAAGGCGACGTCTCGTCGCCGAGACGCATCGCGTGCACTTAATTACTCGTCAGGTGTAACGGACGATGCACTCTTGAAAAAGTAAGAAATCCTGGTCTAACGGAGTTTAGGATATTTGCGATAACAGTGTGTTTTTTTTCTTTTGTACAGATATAACTTCAGTATAATTTTATAATTTATATATTCGATATATAACGTTTCATATATATAACTTTGGCATTGTTTATGATTTTTTAATATTACTTATGTATACGAAGATTTTCCCGTTAATAAAGATTATTGTTATATTGACATATTTTCAGTATTATAATGTGATATATGCATAGAAAAGAAGATTTCTTTGTATTTGCAAAAATACTTAATTCAACAAATATAATTGTTTCTCAAACAATGAGTATTTTTACGTCAAATAACATATTTCTTTTGTATTTTCATCCAAACATCATAATGATTGTCACAAACAATAAATTATTTCAACAAACAATAAATAAATAATTAACAGTTAACAATAAATAAATAATTAACAGTTAACACATTAAGGGCGGGAGTCGTAGTACTACGATTTAGCTCGACTGCGGCTTAAAGGCGGGAGTCGTAGTAAAACAATTTAGCTCGACTGTACCTTAAAGTTTTTATGATCACACAAAATATCGCCCGCCGTTAATGTGTTAACAATAAATAAATAAATAAATTACTTGAAAGAAGTAACACCATGTTAGAAAAATATTTTTTATTGAATGAATATTCCTTACTGAAAATAAAGATTTTTCCCTCTAAACTACTTTAATACTTTTTTCGCCAGTCAACATGGTTTATTCTCTTGAAACAAACATTTTTAATTCAAACAAACCGATATTTAATATTAAATCATCAAACATAAAATGGCTAATAAGAGTCAACGCTCAAGATATTGATGCTAAATTTTTATTCAAAGCGGGAGGATAAAATTATTTGTTGCATTAAATTAAATTAAATTATATTGTTTATATTAAATAAATCCAAGTTAAACAAATACGTATACTAAATCCAAAGAAACTCTTTTCTCTATATATACAGCCTATAAACTATCATATTTTATCGCCGGGCATGTTAACCCTTAAATACATGAATTTTTTTTATTACTGAATTATTTTTTTTAGGTTAATAGGTAGTCCCAGAAAATGAGAAAAATATTTAAAAAAATCTGAAGCATATGTTGAACATTGCCTTTGTGCCTTTTGGATTGTATATTTCATTCTAAGGAAGAATTTGGTCTTCCATGTTTAGGTGTGCTTTTGATCTCAACAAAGAAGAAAAATAAATATGTTGCAAATTTGTAACATTATGCATTTAAAGGTTAAGCGTCGACGCGCGAGCTCTGTCGATTACTTAATGAGGAATATCGCATTCCGTAACGCACACTCACTCGCGTCCGGCCACAACGAGATAAATTTGGTATCCCGCTCGCGATGCATCCCGTAACTGCGAAATCTCTACGGCGGCATCGATCGATCGGCTCTGCCAGCCGGCCGATCGTGCCGCGACTCGCAATCGAGCAATTTGTTTGGTCGTTCGATACCACGCGCGCGCACGAATCCTCGAGTATCTTGAGCTCCCGAGGCACGAGCATTTATCCGACGCTATGTGATATCGGAAGTCACATCTTCTATCGATATTGATGCCGATATTCGCTCGTGAAAGCCGCTTACAAGATACATTCGGTGTCGACATGTAAAACGCCATATTTCTGGAAAGAGCAATAGAAAGAGGAAGATAAAGAGAGAGAGAGAGAGAGACTTTTCAAACTAACATTAACTGATGACAGATAAAAATAATTTGTGCGCGCTCCTTTTTAGATAATTTGTAATTTGCAACGGAATCCGAAATGAAACTCTAATTGTAATTTTACATTTTGTATGTTTATGTACGGGCATGTCTGTGAGTGCGATCTTCGGAGTGTCTACTTACCAATAGAATTAGTGCTTCCTGCCGCTAATTGCAGCTAGTCCAGAGCGCCTTAAGATCCGCAAATAGAACAATTTTCCGAAATAACGCATTGTGAAAATACTTGAAATTGCGTTGAATTTGAAAGGTATATATATTCATTTTTATATCTTACGAAGTTTATTTACTTATTTATTTATCCATTAATAACGGTGACTTATTTTTACTCAACTAAAGAAAAAATAAACAGAAGCGTTCGCAAATCGAACGTAGAAAAGTAGTTAATGTACAAAAAAGAAAAATAGAATTAACGTGTAAATAATATAAAAAGATAAATAGAATATTATAAATCAATAAGTTCTGCGGCGATTAATAACGCAAATTTATATATATATATATATATATATATACATATATTTTATATACCGTGTATCACTCAATACAACATATTGTAAGAAACTGAAGAACGCGTTCGGGTAACTTGAAAGGAGGATGCAACCGACCACTTTTAGCCCCAAATGCGTGACGAGAATACAACTCTCGAGTTTATACGCGGCCGACCTCCTATATACACAGGTCCTTGTAATCTCTCTCTGTCGCTTCTCACAATTCCTTCCGCTCTTTATAATCCGCTTTCTTTCATCGCGTTAAATGAAATGTCTCCGCGAGAAGACGCGAGTGACACAGTCGGGCCAAAGGAGACCGCAAAGAAAATCTCAGAGGGCCGCACTTTCTCGCCTAAAGAAGGAATAATTTCCCCCTCTCACGAAATCGCGAAATCGGCTGTTGCGAAGGCGTCGCTGCGGCAAGCGCGCGCGCGAGAGAGAGAGAGAGAGAAAGAGAAAGAGAGAGCAGGCCGTTCGCGAGCTCGTTCGCGCTCGCGCCCTGTTGCCTCACCTTTCGACCGTCATCGCGGCAGAGTATCGATCGATATCCGTTCCGTGAGAGGGAGGTAAATTTTCGCACGGCAACGAGATATATCCGGAAATAGGCCCGCGACATTAATAGACACCGGCAAGCGCACGGTAACACCCTTTACGTTTCTGTCGCTCTCTCGGCCGAAGCGGAGCGATTTTCCAGGGCCGTAGCTTTGGACTGTCGTCTCTCGTGTGGCAACGACGACGAGGAAGCTCGCTCGCGTCGGTTTGTTCGTTCGTTCATTCGCTCGTTCGCTCGTTCACTCGCTTGTTCTTTGGTTCGTCCGTGGCTGTGAACAGGCGGATTTATCGGCCGCCGATCGACGATTACGCCTTCGCCTCGCTGAAGTTCGCGCAGCCTCGACTTCCTGCTCGAACTATCGGTAAACAAGCGGCGTGCACCGCCCTACCTCGTCTCAATGCTTCCCTGCACTGATCGCTTTAATATTTAAGCGTCCTGAGCGCGTAGTGAACATTAAGTCGCGGTTTGATCAGCGAAATTAGAGTCGTCGCTGTCTGCTGTGTAATTAGAGTGTCGCTCTAATAATTAATAGCGTGCGTTCATCTATTTTTGCCTCAACACCCGCGCGCGCGCGCTCTTACGACGAACGGTGAATATCTGGAGGAACATGAGAGTGATTGTGCAGCAGCTGTTCGACTATTGGCGCTCGTCATTCATTACGCTCGGCACGCGCTGTACGATCGATCGTTTGGCGAAAATGTCCCGAAATCATTCCCCGGCAATAACCGCTTCTAATTACATTTAAATTCGTTACGTGTTTACGCGCGAATTCATTTATCGCTCATTTATATCTCGATGCTTGCCGTAGCGCGGAATGTGCGGGAACAGTACGTTTTGGTGAAATGCACTTAATTATCTTGCAAAATTACGTTCGCGCGCGCACGTTTATCGTGCGCGAAATTTATCAATTACGTGATTCGAAAATCTGGATTTCCAGACGCGTGATTCACGCGATGACGCGCCGACATTTCCGCTCTATCTTTCTCTAGAGTGTCCACTGTAGAGGAAAGCTAGGGAATGTCAGATAATTCGTTTATACCTACACTGAGAACCCATTTAATTGAATCAATTAAATGAGTTTCTCGAGGAATTTTATTGGAAATCAGGGAATTTCAAATGGATATTTGTCTGCAAGCCATGTTATTGTGTTGCTCATAAACAAATATGTGCGGTTGACTGAATTTTACTTAATAATATTTTCTTCATTAAGAGTTATAAAAAAATAGTTCAGAATTTTTCAATTTTATTTTTAATTAATTTCAGTTTTAAGTAATAAGGAATATAAATCGTATACACGAATTTATTAACATTCTATGTATATCTCTATTTAAAGTTGTCTTGTTAAATTTCTTTTTAACATTTAAATATTAGTACTTCTTTCATAATTATAATAGATTCTCTTTTGTTCTATATCTACGTATATAATTTAAATATTTGATTATATTATTTTGATATTTAGGGTACATTGATTTTGCGGTCAACCTGATATTCAACAGTGAAAACAACGATTTCGTATTAGGTACAATTTTGTTTAATTCAGACAGATATTTATTTTAATAGTTTTATAAACGTTAAATTCGATCTCGGTTATAAATTACACCATTTTTTTATTTGTATGTTTCGAAAATAAAATTTGAAAATTTTATGGGATATAAAATATTTATTTTTTAGAATCTTTATAATTTCTTTCAAAATTTTTCAAATTTAATCATGAAACTGGAATGATTCTTACTTTTATAAATGGAAAATATTAAGGTCTTTTGCACATAATTATACATTTTTGCACATAAATATACATTCATTTGCAAGATACATTTGAAAGTACTTTCATTTTACTTGAAATTTTTAACAAATTGTCTGGAAAATGAGGGAATTTTTTTTCAGGCTGCAGTAAAATATCCTTAAATATTCCACCCGCCTCTGTCTCGTTCGGCGATATCGCGCGGCTGACGTCTGATTTCGCGTTGGTAACAACAATTTCGCGCGCGCACGCGACAAACAAATTACTCATTCGTTAATTTGAGAACACCAATCGACACTCGCGCGCCGCGTTAAAAGCACCATATATTTTGCATCGTGCGTACACGCACATATGCACGAGGAGGTCGCGTTGTAATCGTCGACTGCGTTCCCCGGTGCCCACACAAACCCTATCGAAAATCACAGCTGCTAATGCGACCAAGAATACAATATCGAGAATTGTAATTACACCGAAACACATGCAACTCGTTTCACAAAGGTCCCGCTCGCCGACGGATTTTCATGATTGAGTTTGCGGTTAACAACGGCACACTCCGTTGTCATATTCACGGTTGTTCTCCCCGCCGTTGCAATTATTTATCGGCAAATAACGTAGGATCCTTTGCTCTCTTGAGAGTTATTTCTCGCGTTTCTAACACGAGTGTTTCGCGATCCGTTATTAATTATTACTCACCACAGCTGTGGTGTATTAAATAATTATTAATATATTGTTAATCAATGATATCAATGATAATTGTGCATGATGATACAGAATATAAATGATTACTAATTAATGTTACCGCATATTATTTTAATTTTCAAAATCCGATCACGTTTATAAATACGGATGGATCTCTTCTGCGTTTATCTATTATTAATAACCCGGGTATAAATTATCGGGGTATAATAATCGTGGCGTACTCCGTGTCTATAGTGACTCTAGGCATGCCACAAAATAGGCCTGCCCTCGTTGGGCCTAAATATTGTCAAGAAAGACAAATTCTAAATGCAATTTCGTGGATAGGTCCTAAATAGACACTGACGTGAATGACCCTAACAAGGCATGTACTTATAAGGCTCAGTTAGGGGCGTAGCTAACCAATTCCTGAAATAAGATACAAGTAGGGAAAAATTATGTAGAACCTTTTCATAATGCGCCCGTTTTAAATTTCTCTATCCGAATACATTAAAGAATTAATATATTAAGTTGATCACATTAATATGATAAGCATATAATGTTGCCAAAAAACATGAAAAAGAGCTACTGTTTAATGTGACATACTATATTATTATATTATATTATTTTATTCCATGGATATTATATATATCCATGGAATATCCATGGGATATCCATGGATTATATATATAACATTCGTGGTAAATTTTAATTTTTAAAAGCGCAGGTCATTCTGAGTTACAATCTCGCGTCCCTCTAATGGACGTAATCCTCGCTTAATCTTAGATACGTTTAATCGCGATTGCATGTGCCAGACGTGTTTAACTCGAGAATAGCCAGGGCCGGGTGTAATTTACATCCCCCGGGCAACATCGAACAGGCAATTTCATGCTTCATCGGAATTATCAATAAATTTCCGTGTTCGAGTAATTTAGAAAATCGATTCAGCGGCAGTGCATATGCTTCGCGATGCTAACAAAAAGGAAGAAAAACGCATACAATATGTTACCGACATATTCGACAGAAATTGGATACGTTTATTTTATTCGAGAGGGAATTTATATACACCCGCGCGCTCTCTTTCTCTCCACTCATTTAGTGATTTAGTGAACCTACGGACGTTCTTCGCAATTATCGCGGTTCGGCGATGTCTCTTCCGTTATAAATACGAATTGTATTTCTTACAAAATATGATACACAGTAAAAAAACATTTTGTATTTGTGTTAAAAAATCGGTCCTTGTTAAACTTTTCATGCTAAATTTTTGACATACCTGTGTGTTAATTTAACATATTATGTTTGTGTTATCTTAATATTTTGTGTTGTGTCGATATTCAACATGTGTAAGTATTAAAATAACACACTTTATACTTCAATTGATTATTATGTTAATTTTGTGTTAATCTTGGGTATGATATTTGTGTTGTATTTGTTGCTTTTTCACATATTTACCTCGTGTTAAATTAACAAAAAAATTTGAATGGCCCGCACGGGACATGGGAAATATGTTAAATTTAACACAAAATTGTTTACTGTGTATTCTCGGCGCGTAATTAATTCTCCCATATTGGAGAATAATTACGGGAGCAATTAACGCGAGGACGAGTCTCGAAATGCGACATTTTATTATCACCTTGACGCTATTCGCGCGACGATCCGGTTCGATGGAAACGTTGTTGTACGGCAGCTCGTTAGCGGCCATCGTCGGCTCGATTCGACGCGAATGAATCGATAGCACGACGGGCATTATGCGTCTGTCAGTGAGCTATAAAGCGTGATTTTTCGCGTCGAGCTCCAGTTAGCCCAAGTGTTCGCCGGACTGGCTGGAGAATCGACGACGATGACGACGACGACGTCGACAGCGTAGGTAGACGGCCGATCGTGCCCACGCGGCAAGTCGAATGAAGCCGTCTAAAAAAGAAGGCGGGGACCAAGACGAATCTCCCAAAGGCCACGTTGGTAGTGCTATCAATAGTTCGGCCGCCGGTGAAGTACCTACTTTACTCTGCGAGCCTTTTACGCAGTGGCGTCGAGAGCGCACGGTCAGGCAGACGATCGGGTGAATGAGAAAGAAATACATGTATACAGAAGTGTTTGAAAGCTCGGTTAACACCGTGGAACGCGGTATACGAACGTATATTGTGCCTCGGCCTGAATTGGGCTTTTTTTTCCCGCGACGGAGATTCGATCGAGCTCTCCTCTTTTTTCGCGAGCTCGTAATTCACGACTCGTCGAGTGGGTTATCTATCGACGACCGAGTTTCAAATCAAAGTATCGTTAAGGGCAAGTGCATTTGGGGAACTTGAAGAACGAGATTTCTCGTTACTCAGAGCTCCTCGAGCTCTCCATTATGAATCTCCGTCTCTTAAACTTGTGTGTTTTCGTTACTCGTGGGAAAAAGAAGATTCGATTGGGCATCCGTCGTCCTCTCTTTTTTCCGCGAGCTCGCAATTCTCAATATCGAGTGAGCATATCTCGATGGCCGAGTTTCGAAGCGAAATATCGCTAAAGGAAAGCTCACTCGGAGAACTTGAAAAACGATATTTCTCATTACTTAGGATCCCCGAGGTTTTCACTATGAATTTTCATCTTATAAACTTGTATTCTCGCTATTAAAAAAAGAAGATTCGGTCGAGCACCAGGCGATTCTTTTTCCACGAGCTTGTAGTTCCCGACATCGAATAGATATCTTGATAGCTGAGTTTCAAAGCAGAATATCGTTAAAGTAGAAAGTATATTCGGAGAATTTGAAAAATGACTTTTCTCATTATACTTAACGTCTCGAGAGTGCTTTCGCCATGAAATTTTATCTTTCAAACTTAAATCTCACAGTTTACGGGAAAAGGAATCATTGATGTTATACACTGAGAAAAACTCTCCAGATAGACATATTTCAGTATATCGTCTGCATCGTGATTAGCATATGTTAAGATCCGTCTTCGTACAACAAGCATTTTGTCAATATATAAAGATATATAAAAGATGATCTAATGTCGTAAAATCCAAAATTACGGCGATACTCTGATGTTATAAATATTACTATTTATTTATTTTATTTTACCCGAAAGAGAAATGAGAAAGCAAGAAGTCAGTACACGGTGAAAAATAAAATATTAATTTTAAGTTTTTCGTATGTCCTAGAAAGTCCGCTCTAAACTTTATATTAAAATAACATGTGTAAATTTGACATTGATGCATTAGTCAAAAGTCGGTAACACAAGACAATTTTAACATTTGGACGAAAGATTTTTCACCGTGTACTTTGATTAAAATTATGGCGTAATGAATTAAATGAGTATTCCTTAAAACAAACATATTTTAAACATGTACTGTTGCAATGATATCACAAAGCCACATATTACATGTACCTACGTACGCTACGTTCAGCATTTCTGTCTATTTGAGCAATTTAGTCGCATTAGTCGGAAAACGGGCGGCAATTAAACGTGATTTGGAGGGGAACAACAATTCTGGTTATATAAAAACCAAATTTGGCTCTCGGCATAGGTTTGATTTCACCATCCGACTGAAAGTCGCGGCGATAGAAAATAGAATAATCATGATCGATAGAGGAGACGACACGCCGTGCGATTTCGCGCGCGCGAGTCGGAATAATTTAAACCGTCCTCGGCGAGAGGAAAGAGCGAGGTGAACGCGCCCCCGATGAAATACCGATTGCTGAGTTTTCGCCAACTCATCCCTAACAAGGACCGCCTTATCAAGCCGGCATCGAAACGGCGCGAGTGGGCTGTGCCGCGGTTCGCCCGCCAGGAAGTCGCCGCGAGCTCGACCTAACAACAGCTTTGAGATATCGAGCGAGCTAAGCTAGCTGCGTCGGGGGAGAGTGGCAAGAGGGGCAGGGGACGAAAACAGGACGCCGACCTTTAAAACTGCGCGGCCAAGTGCTCCAGAAACCCGAAAGACGCCGATTTGATGGACGAGATTGGCGATACCCGCGCGGCGGGGGGATCGCGTCGTCGCCCCGTCGTGATCGGGAAATTGCGGCAGTCGTTCCGTTTTGCACCGGCACGTTGAAAACAAACACGTGTAAATAATACACAGTCGCTGCACGCGATTGCCACGACGACGACGAGAGAAGATGGAGGAAAGAGAAGGAGGAAACGTCCCATCGGGAATTCGCGACGCTCGAGTTCGGGCGAGAGGAAAATCGACTTTAAACTCGAGAAACTGGACTCCATCGGAAAGTGGGGAGGAACGCGCGAAGGGCCACGAAAAATTATGCGATTTCGCAAGTGAAATTCTCCCGGGGAATTTTTCCGGCATCGGTTACGGACGGTCGAATCGGCGGTCGATCGCACACACGGTTTGGTGGAAGTAACGGGCGCGCGCGACGCGCAAGACTGCGATATCGATGCTAATGACGACAGTAACGATAATAGCGTGTGATTGTGACGTAATCGCAGTTTGCCGTACGATCAATAATCGTTTCGCGCGCGCGGCGCTCAAGAGAGAGATAGATACGAAAAGAGGAAGAAACAGATCCGATGGATTTCAGCCGGCGGAAAAGTCCGGCGTGTCTCCGCCAACCTACCCCAACGTCAGGGAGGACGAATACGAATGCAAGTGTGTGTCACTGGGCTCTCTCGTTAGTCTCGCCCGGAGGGCGATGTCGAATATCAATCGATACCGCGGGCAGGAAGCGCATTAGATGAATAAATCATGCGTTCCGCAAGTGGAAAGTCAGGCGCGAACGCGCACGGGAGAGAGGCGACGGCGACGACGACGACGATGATAACGGTGACTACGACGTACGCTACAAGCGGATAAAAAATAAACACGTGTCCTTGCAGCGATCACTCGAATCCTCGCACGAGTTATCAGAAAGCCGCCGGCCTCTCGTCTCCCGCTCTTCTCCCTACAGCTTCTTCCCTCGCCGGCTTATTTCTGGACGGAGTTTCCGGGCGAACCGGCGTGAGAGAGAAAGAGAGAGAGAGACATAGGTAAATGGAGCGAGAAAGAGAGAGAGAGAGAGAGAGAATGAAGCGCATCGATCGATCCCTCCCCCCGAGTTTTCCCTGCGCCCACGCGCCCACGTATATTCGTCCTTACGGATATTCCACGCCGTGCATATGGGAAATCCGATCCGACGACGGCGAGCGGAGAAGTGTGGTCGACGACGCGAAGAAGCCGATGTTAAAGTCAGCCGAATGCTTCCGTCGCGACGACGCGGGTGACATCGCGCGAAATGCATCTCGCGGAATGCATCGCGCGTGAGAATGCGCCACTCGGAGGGCTCGACAGGCTAACAGCGGCCCGAGGCCGCCACGTATATCATCGGGCTCGTATATGCGCGCTCGTGCAGCTGCATGTGCAGCGTCGTATTGCGCTTCACTTCGTTATTGCAACGCGAAAGTTTCTCTTCCCCCGGTAGGAGAAAGAGGAGCATAAAGGGCCTCATCATATTTTTAGATCAATAAAATAATTATCAGTCGTAGGAAATGGCCCAAATTTACAGGTGCTCTTACATCATATCAGGTGTATGCTCGGTATACACCTGAAATGGTTAAGTGTACGCAGAGAATATACAATATAAAATTTTGTGTTGGATTTAACATCTCACATGTGTCCTAAACGGTCCATTCAAATTTTTGTATTAATTTATCACGAGGTGAATATATTGAAAAATAACACAAATATCATGTAAAAAATTAACACAAAATTAATATGTTAACATTATGCCGTCCGCAGGTCTAATCGGGATTCTTTTGTTTGGCACCGATAGGACTGACTCAGATCATTTCGCTTGTCGCCGGCGGTTTTTCGAGGTCCTCGGAAGATCATAAATCGTCAAGTTTTACTAATCTCATCGTCAGTTCTCATGAGTTCTCAATCCTGTCCCTCTATTTTCTCGAAATTTTGAGGATATATAGTCAAACCTGTTTTTGAGCGGTCCTTTTCTATGCGATTTTTTTGCGCTATTTATTTTGTGCGAATTTTTTTTATGCGGTATATAAATTCCAACGGTGTTGGCATTATAACACTGTTGTAATGTTTTCTATCAGTGTACATATGTACACTGATACAATGTATATGGTATACATACAATGTATGTACATATTGTGTCAGCCAATTATAATATGTACATAGATATTACACCAGGTAGTAACATCAGTTCATTACGAACTTTCGAAGTGCGTACATGTTTAAAATGAGAAATTAAATTTTTTTTTAATGTTTCCATGATACCAACGTGGTGCCACCGGCATTTGCCCGATAGTTTTGCGCATGATACCAACGTGGTGCCACCGGACGGCATAGTGTTAATCGACATTAATCGAAGTTAATCGAGGAATAAAATGTGTTATTTTCCCAAGTAGCAAGGTGACGTCAAATGACGTTTTGATGACATTAATTGACGTTAGAGATATCGTTAAGACGTTATTAAGACCTTATTTGATACCATCTTGCTATTTGGGTTGACACTTACACATGTTGAATATCGACACGACACAAAATGTTGAGATGACATAAATACAACATGTCAAATTAACACACGAATGTGTTAGAAATTTAACACAATTATATAATACAATTTTAACAAAGATTGATTTTAACGCAAGTAAATGTCTTTTACTATGTAGATTAGTTTCATAAATGTACAAGTTTTTTTTTTTTAATTAAAATTATTGAAAAGAAACACGACCGTCTGTGCCCTGTATTTAGAATATAGAGAACCATATACGAGGGCAGTCCGATAAGTACTTAGCCTACAAAAGAAAAACGAAAATTTTGGAAAAGTGGCGATTTATTTCTCAACATAGTCTCTTTTTAGCTCGATACACTTGACCCAGCGATGCTCCAACTTCTTTAACCCATCTGAAAAATACGTTTTCTCGAAGTCTGCAAAATAGGCCTCCGTGGCGGCGATGACCTCCTCATTCGGCCAAATTGGTCGAATTGGACTACGAACTGCTGCCCCATCCACCGTATTCTCCAGATTTGGTCCCGTGCGACTTTTTTTGTTTCCAAACTTGAAAAAGTCACTCACCGGGCAGAAATTTGAGTCGAATGAGGAGGTCATCGCCGCCACGGAGGCTTTTGCAGACTTCGAGAAAACGTATTTTTCAGATGGGTTAAAGAAGTTGGAGCATCGCTGGGTCAAGTGTATCGAGCTAAAAAGAGACTATGTTGAGAAATAAATCGCCACTTTTCCAAAATTTTCGTTTTTCTTTTGTAGGCTAAGTATTTATCGGATCGCCCTCGTATGTCTCTGTGTGTCTCTAATGAGACTTCATTTAGGAATAATTTAGGAATCATTTAGGAATCATTCAGGAATCATTTAGAAATAATAGTAATACAAACAAGTTTTATAGTTTAATGTAATATATTAAATTGAAGAAGAGTAACTTATAATCACGCGCAATTTATGCAAATAATATTATCCTCCTAAGCTTCGCCGTACGCGGAAAAAAAATTAATCTTAAATCAAGAATAGATATTTTCATATATAAGCGGAAATATCATAATCTTCTTAGGAGACTTCTAATCTTGATTTGATTGAATTTATATTGATGCAAGTATTACTTGAACTCAATTCAAGACTAAAAGTCTTCTAAGAAGATTATAATATTCTCGCTTATATCTGAACACCTATTCTTGATGTAGAAGACTAATTTTTTTCCGTGTAAATATCATGTGCCCAATTTTTACATATAATCTTTTTTTCGTTTGATTTAGATTGTAAGAATCTCTCCGTGTAGTAAATATAGGGAGGATTCGTGTCGTCTTCAGAGTCAATGCTTTGTTCTGTTTCCCGTCCTATATGCCTCCGGCGTTCTACGATCCCGGATTTTGTCCCAAAGATACAATAAAATACACGTGCATATGTCTAGATGACAACATTACGACAATATAAATATACACTAAATTCTTCTAATATGTTATAAATCAGTTAATACATTCGATTTCAAGATAACAATGCCATGTCACTACGTGATATGAGTATATTCATGCTATTTTCTTACAAACTTACCTTGAAAAACAATATTTTTTCACTTTCTCACTAAACGCTTGCGCACACAAAACCCGCTGTCGCTCGGCTGGAAATGACGTCTGTAGCGTTATTTCGTTTGCATACAAATGGAGATAGTTGACCTATGTTTTAAAGCGTTGAACTCCTGTATCCCACCGGCCTCTTCAGTGTCTCTCTCTCACCTGCACACCGGGTTCAATTCTCGATCACACCGAGCGGCCGCTGCGCGCGCTTTATTAGGACGCGAAAACGCCGCGAGCTTGATGCTTAGTGAACCAAAAAAAAATATCGGGGGGGAAAAAATGAGACATGGTCGAGTATGCATGACCGTTGGCGCGTAAATTGCGCGTGCCATCGCGGAATTTATCACGCCCGGGAGTTCGCGCAACCTACTTCCGGATCCGCACGCGTTTGTCCGCATAAACGTCTAAAAATGCAGCGGTCCGTTATAAAGCGAAGAAGAATGGCGTGCCCGGTAATACGGATATTCCCGGCGAACAATTCGCCGGAGAAATTAGTGTGTTCGTGCTGGTCGACACGTTAGATGCGATCGATGAGAATCGAGGAGGGGAATAAACATCTCCCTCGATCAAACTCGTGCACGTGCGATCTGTATTTGCACGTTGCAAGTTTCACGAAATTGCCTATAAACAGTCCGATCGATCTGAGAGACTGTCTGAATTAGCGTTCCACGCTCGCCCGAAACCAATCGATTTCGATCCCGATATGAGACAATGATGATCTGTTCTTTATAGCTGAACTGGCTACACTAGCTCAACAAAATTACGTACACTGAAGCGTGAGAATCTTGTACGTACGCTTCGTACGCTTCGATGTATATATGTATAAATTTCTCGAACTAGTGCAGCAAGTTCGATTATAAAGAATAGATCACATAGCGCAAATGGCTCTGGCTCGTTGCACGATCAACATCAACAACGGTCGATGTGAATTTTTTTGGAGGGGCGTCCGAGAGAAGCAAAATGAATGGTGTTTTTACTCACTTCCGCGTGACGAAACGCGCATACGCAGAGAGCCACGTCGGAGAATCCTCCACCTCGATAAGCGGAAAGTGCCGCCGCGGTGACGGTGCGGCACTCGGAGTACCGTTTCAGGGCGAAACTCTTCGCGCTTCGCCGCGGCCGGGTCGATCTTCGACAATGGACTCGAGTGAACGCTCATCGGGTTCGTTGATCGCGCGCATTAATTACGATCATCTCCGATCCCGCTGCCTGCTCTCGCTCTCTTCCTCTTCCTCCTCCTCTTCCTCCTCCTCCCCCTTCTCCGCTTCCGCCGACGCCGATAAATCCCTTCCGTTAAGTCACCTCCGTCTCCTCCTCGAGCTTTTTTCCGACTGTGCGAGGGCATCAAAGCTTTGTCGGCGCGTTGGCCGGAAGACCGAGCAGATTCGAAGCATTAGCACGGTCCGATGGAAAAGAGAGACGTTTACCCCACGTTGTAGTCCTCGCTACCCCCGCGTCGCTCAAATTGCCCCGCGCGCCCTTTCGAGCCCCTCGCACAGTTGTGTAGCTGGAAACTTCGGGCCCTCGACTGAACTTTTGCCGACACCCACTGTCTCTTCCATTTTTATTATCGCCGACGATAGACTCTTTATTAACATTAACACACAGATTGTCATCTTCTGTACGGATGCTTCATTCATTCGATTACGGATAATACCGGGAACTATATTTTTTCCAAGGTTTATTACGCATAATTGGCAATTTCAACGCGCGTTTTCTGATATCTTGCGCGGATAGTCAAGGAGTTATACTTGAAAACTTTATCAAAATACTGATTTTTCTGCAAAGTTTACGTCTTATTAGTTGCGAAGACTTATATAAATGCTTTTACGCAGTGAAAGCACGCGCGAAAGTGAATTGGAACATTGCTCAATATGTGACGAAAGCGACTTAAAAAATTTCAAAATTGACATCTCTAGCTGTCAGTAGTGTAAATATTTATCTCATGGAAATCCTGCAGCTTGTATGTACTGAATGTATCAATGTCTCCAGTCAGGAAAATTTTAAAGAACATCTTGTTATATTTTCAATCAAATTTAGAGGCTTAAAAATATACGATAAGTTTTCAGGCAAATTTTTATACTTGGTTAGATTTTATTATGGTAAAATAGTAGTGCACATTCCTCGTGTTCATATTTATATCACACTTACACTTACGTAAGATCTATATGTATGAGAAATACAAAAAGAATAGCGTGATTATATCAATGTTTATGTGATATAATATTTTGAGCATCATCTTTACATTATCGACGCTTATCAAGTTCGTTATCGACTTTGGCATCTCCTTAAGGATGTATTATTCATTAATGCCGTACTTTCAGTGGCGTATCAAGAGAGTCGCGTGTAAATTTAATATTCATCAAGCAAAAATTACGTAGTTATTTATTTTACATACTACATATTTATTTTATTACCTAAATAATAAATGTTAATTTGAAACGAAGTTGAGGTAAACATATACATATTATTACAAATACGCAAGTTATTTTTTATTTTTTTCTTATTAACATTATATTTATCCATCAGTTGATCCAATAAAAATGCACAGATAATAAAAATAGGTATATAAGTATTTAAATATCTGCATATGTATATATATTTCGAATATTATTATAAGATATGAGCTTTACACCGTTATATTTTCAAAATATAACAGCCAATGATCCTGAAATTTGTGTATAATATCTGCATATTTGCCTTTAATACCGTAGTAGTTTTTCAAAATTTAATTTTTAGTTTAGAAAATATTAAAAATAGAAATTAAAAATAACACACTAATCTCTCAAGGAATATATGAAAAATGTCAACTTTAATTACATATATTTTAATTCCCGAGTGGTTAATTTTTTTCTAATAGCACGAATAATGAGTTAGATAATATTTCAATATATAGTGCAGTGCAAATTTTATCAAAATCTTATCAGATTCATTTCACCTTACAACCCCCTTTAAATTACAATCACTTTTGATCCATACTCTAAATTACCGCCAAATTTTTAATGTGACTTAACATGTAGATCAATTTGTAATTTTTTCATAATTTTTTGTACACTTGGACACAAGCTTGCTTCTTAATGGCGAAAGTCAGAGACCTGGAATAATATACATTTTTTCCTCCTAATCATTCTTATACCTTCCATAATCTGCGACCTGCATAGGAAAATCGCGGAAATGTGCGATATATGGCCGGAGCTTTTTCTGCAATTTAAAAACACTCTCTCGTCTGGAGGAAAATCGCGTCTCAAGAACCCGGGGTCTTTAGTCGCAGTTCTCGCTTACACGCTACGTACTGCTTATTATTCCAGTTGCGTGGCAATCGCGCACCCCGCACGAGCCGCACTTTTCTTCGTCAATTGCTCGGTCCTTTTTAGTCCGCGACTTTCCGCCCCGCGTGTGTGTCTCGTTGCTCGCTGTCGCGAGATTAATCGCAACTCTCTCTCAGGTCCGGGTAAAAGGGATCGATTTAACTTGCGTCTGCAAGGCGCACCGACCGTCACCTGCGTGTCTCGCAACGCACCGTTCCGATCGTGTGTGTGTGTGTGTGCGTGTGTGTGTGTGCGCGCGCGTTTAAGTACGTGTCGACAGTCGACGCCTTCCTTCTCACTCGACATTGGCCGCGTTTTGCTCTCGCCGTTTACTCGCGCATAGATTCGTCGCGATTAGATCCGCGAGACCCGATATCAATGCGCGGTATGTGAAAGTCCATTCTTATGCGTTCGACCGCACAGCGCACGGGAATAATACGGCCGCGGAGACCTTTAAATTACTAACGATTATTCAAACGGAGCTGCGCTCGATTCAAGCGATTATACCCGAAATGGAGGTCGCTCGGACGTCGGGGATTTTCAAGCGATAAAAATGCATCGCGATCCCTCTTCGCGCGAGAATAGTCGCGCGTATGCGGTTCGGACAAGGAGTTATCCCGGACTAGAAAGTAGAAATTTGTAGGACGAAGAATCGCCGGCGAATCGACGTTATTTCGCGAAATTTGCAATCATTACCGAGAGTTCTCGGAGGTTATTCGTTTCTGTTCAGCTGGAAGTTTTCAACCGAGTTCTCGGAGAGAGAAAATACTGTTTAGTCGCCGAAACGTCGAATATGTCGAAGCGCGAGAGAGACTGTGGGAAACGATCACCCTATCCCAGGACATTGTCGCTATGGAAAAGTTGGCTGAAAGTTTCGCGTGAAACTTCGCTCGTCGATTAAGAGAATCGCGCTGCAGGGACTTCTTCCGATTATATTCTCGCTCCATTAAAGAACTTAAATTATTCTAATTTCCTTCTCAATCGTTTCCGCTCGCTGCGCACGAGCCAAACGTTACTTTTATCCGGCGAAAGATCACATACCGAACTGGTCACGTTTGCGAAAAATTGAAAATTATTTTCCGTTTCGCAGGCAGGAAACCGCATTTTCCTGCGTGTTCCCGCATATAAATTTTCTCCGATTTTTCCAGATGCAATATAGATTCCAATTAGAATATCCAAAGTTGTCCCAAAATACGTTATCCCACTACGACACCAATTGAATATCCCAATTTATCTCAAATATGGGATGAAGCCTCTTTTCCGCAACGCTGATTAGTCGTGCGTTGCGACTTACTTTTACGCTGCGTGCGACTGTTATTAGAATCGAGTGTAATTTAAGGAAGTTGTAAAGCGAAATAAGTTTGATAAGAATTTGATGAAGCTCGCACAGCGTATACACTGCAGTATTATCGAACTGTTCATATAGTTAGAAAAAGATTGACCGTTCGAAAACTGAAATATTTGCAGCCAAAACCGTCGCTTTTTATATGTATTATCTGAAGTTAGCGTGCTATTTATAATTTCTGTTTTTAATATTTTCTAAACTAAAAATAAATTTTTAACGATAAACTATATTAAAGACTAATATATGGACATTATATATAAATTTCAAAATTATTGACTACTTGAAAATACAACGGTGTCAAGTTCATAATTTATAATAATACTCAAAATATACATACGTACATATATTTTGTTAAATTTAAACTTATATATCTTCCTTTATTGTTCGTGCATTTTTATTAGATCATGATGTATAAATACAGCATTAATAAGGAAAATAAAAAATAATATTTTCGTATTTGTAATATTTTGTATATATATTTACATCAATTTTGTTTTAAATTAATATTTATGATTTAAATAGTGAAATAAATACGTATAAAAACGTAATTTTGCCTGATAAACATTAAATTTATGAGTACTTCCTTAATGCGCCACTGAAAATACGGCACTAAGAAGTTAATAAATAGAGTTATATTTTTGTTGTTACTATGTTTAATAGCGCACACGTAACATGTATGCGTGTGCATACTTACAAAGTAGAAATATTTAAAATATTAAAAATTATATTTTATTAAATCTTAGCGTAAACCAAAAAAAATCTTTAAGAAAATATTCGGGATAAGCAAATAAGATCTGTTTATATTTTCTACTTAAAATCGTATATTTGGAATATTACACTTCTAACCAGAACCCATATAGATTTCCCAACTAGAATCCGTAATTAGTTTGGAAAATCGGACTGAATCCCAATTAGACCCCAAGAAATATTCCACACGGGTTTCTCTCGCGCTAACGTGTCGCCGTTCGCGATACGTCCGGTCTAATCGAACAATTCGCCGAGACGACGTGTGTTGCGGCCGGCAAATTCTGACGCGTCCTGTAGCCTATTACGCGGGCAATTTATTAAGCTTTGTGATTAACACACGAAGCGTAACGAAACACCGGCGATGATGGCTCGTAACAAGCCCCATAGATTTCAGCGTCTACGGACGGGCGAAATATTCGGAATATTCGGATCGTGGGTGTAGATACTATGTAGCAGCACCACCTCGCCCTGGTAGTAGATCGTAACGCGCAATAATGGCTTCCTCACATCTACATGCCTGAACGTGCGGCAAACCATGCGGTACTCCCTGAATCCTTAATATCCCCCCGGAAGGTTGGCCATCCAGTCGTTTATAATTCTCTCGGAATATACGTTCCCGGTATCGCTGCGAGGAAATTTCAAACATCAAACGCTACGAGCGCGCTCGGCTGCCCGACGAAAAGCGAGACTTGAACTCGCGACAGATTGTAAATGGATCTTCCGTGTTCTTCCAGACGAACATGTTAATGTCGATGTCTTTTTCTCGAGAAATTGATAACAATATAGATGCTAATTATTTTATATCTAAATATTAATATTAGTCTTATTAATGTAAAGTAATATTGGATAAATAGTGAGGTATTTAAATGCTAAAAAAATCACCAAGACGTTGTATTGCGTCGGATCGATGATTGTGAAACTTATTATTATTATTATTATTATTATTATTATTATTATTATTATTATTATTGGATAAACGGGAGAATACTGTCTCCCTCTGGCTACGCAGAACAAATAGAAATAACGGATACATTAGCTTACATATATTAGAAATCGCAAGAAAAAAGAAAATAAAAGTAAATTTAAACAAAAGAAAGGTTTGATTCGATTGAGAAATCAGAATGTGCATGTTTCGAATTTCTCGCAGTTTCAGCTGACTTTCTTGGTTAAAGATCAATTTACGAACCCGAGTTGAGACCGGCGGTCGACTTCGTTATCTTTCAATTTGCGTCTCTCGCGCGTGAAGCGTGAAGTTTAAATTAAATTTGCGGCTTCGCGATTAAGTACCGCTATCGGATTAGGAGGTGAAGCGCTCGCAGGAAAAAAAAGGATCCGCGAGTTTTGGAGAGGCTCGAAATAGCGCGCCGGATATCGTGCTCCGGCTCGCGATTGTTTCTCATGTTTTACATTTCCCCCGGCTTTTCCGCGTGCCCGTGCGGAAGATAAAGCCGGGAGGAGGTCTGGTTTCACAGAGGGAGTGAATATACGCGTTCGCGAAACACGTCGTGCGCGGCTGCAGGCAGGCAGGCAGGCAGCCAGCTAGCCAGTCAGCCAAGCAGGCAAACAGGCAGGCAGGCGAGGATATAAAACGACGAGAATGGAGGCGAAGTCGATCCCATTTAACTGCCGGACGACGAGGCCTTGGAGTATCTCAAAACGCGTTCTACGACTTTCCCCGCTTGCATCGAGCGGATAAGGAGAAAAATGAAATCGAACGGAGTGCGCGCGCGGCATGGCGCGGCGACGGCGGCAATGCCGAGGAGAAAGAAGTTAACGCGATTTACCGCTCCGACAGATACGTAATTCGCGAAATAGCGAGACGAATGGCGAGAACGTACGGTATCTCGCGAGAGATGTCCCAAGACTATCGTATTCATCTTTGTCTATCGGCTCTCTCATCCGGCGCGATGGCTCCCCGTAGAGCTGTAAACGATAATACGCTTTTTGCGCGTTCCCATTGAATTTATGATTATCTTATGTGCATCTATCGGCGGTAATCGAGTTGAACTTTCGAGTAATCGTTTAGAATGAGGGAAAAATACTGAGAGAAAGGGAAAAATCTGTCAAGATACCTCCGCAAAGCGAGGCGTTTTTTTCATTATTTATACGATGGCTTGATTATGATAACGATTAATATTCAGACTTCGATTTACACAGTATCTTTTATATTACATGGTATTTTTTGCAACGTCAGCGGTTTCATGTGTTTCTTTACTAGATTTTTGCATGAGATTAATTAGCGAGGAAAATATTTTATCTATGCACGCAAGGTATGCGGAAAAAATATGCTATTGAATCAATAACATTTCCGACAGTAGCGTAATTGAAGTAAATCTTCTCAATTCAATGGCGAATATCATTAAAACTCCTACGTTATGTATTGTTTCAATAATCAAAGTATTAGTTTCAATGATATCGCTTCTGAATCAAGGAGATTTATTCCAAATAAATTATTCTGGCTCAATGAAACTACACAAAAAAAATCATAGACAAGCCATGATGAACTGAGCACAAATCAAATAGCGCTATGTAACGAAATGCAACTCGCGTGCTGTTGGAAATTCTATTGACTCAACAGAATTTTTTTCATGTATACATGAATAAAATATCTTTCTCGTTAATTAATCCCATGCAAAAAATCTAATAAGGAAACACACTGACGTTGCGAAAAATACTTAGAATTCTTACGTGTTGTAGGTACCTCCGCCGATTGATTTCTACACATGAAAGTGATAACAAACATGAACCTGTTATCGGTTTAGTTTATTACACATTTATCACTACTATAGCTCCGATTATCTTGGATATTTCGACAGCGAGAAAACAGAGACCATTTCTTGATCATCTCACTTTCATCATCGTACTTTAAAGGGCCGTAGGACAATAGCCGTAAAGCGGGGCCTACAATGAGAATTTAAGGCGTAAGATTTAAGAAATTGATGTATCATAGTTGATTTTTCTTTTATAATTTGATTGTGATTCGTCAATTTCTTAAGTCTTACGCCTTAAATTCTCATTGTAGACCCCGCGTGTAATGTATGCAGTAAGACGTAGGCAGTAAGCTAATTGACTAACCACAGTCGATTTACTTCTGAAATATATAAATCTAATTGGTTAATTAGCTTACTGCTTGTGTCTTACTGCATACTTTACGGCTATTTTAGACGGCCCTTAAGTATGCCTACAACAGGTGTAGTAAGCCTTAAGCCGTGAGGAATTGATTAATCACAATCAATGGATTATTCTTCTCACATTCGACTGTGATTGGTCAATTTCTCACGGCTTAAAGCTTACTACATCTATGTCCCGGTCTATAATAGGTGCTTTAAACTCTAAACCTTAAGTAATTGACCAATCACAATCGAATATGAGGAGAATAATCGACTGTGATTGGTCAATTTCTTAAGGTTTAGAGTTTAAAGCACTTATTGTAGACCAGGACTATTGTAGGCACCGCTTTAGGGCACACAAAAGAACTAAGGCAGTAAAATGATTAACCAACCACAGCCGACTACTCTCCTTACGGTCGAAGAATAATCCACTGCGATTGGTCAGTTTTCTTACTGTTTAAGTCTTACTTCTTAGGTTTTTCCGTGCGCCACGAGGTGCCCCTATACTTTCCCAACTTCGCCTCCTACGTTTTCTTCTTAAAATGACACGTGGAGAGCGAGGGATCTTTACCCCAGACGCGCCCTTATTTTTCACGTGTCATTGCCGGTCGGCGACCGAGCCGCGCGGCGGGCCCTCACAAAAGGGACCCACGCGGTACAGCTGAGCGCAATACGCAGAGGCCCACGGCGCTCGCGGCCTCACGGACCCAGCGCTCTCTCCCAGGACTCTCTTCGTCCGCTTCCTCCGCCTCCGTCTTAACGATGTCTATTCTTCGACCCTGTGGTGGTACGGCGTGCACCCGTGAGTCACGGCCCTCACGTGACTCATTGTCAGTCGTGGCTGACGGTCGAGTGCTTCGTGCACACGCGTATCCCGTCGCGTCGTCGTCGTTCTCTTCTCTTCGCGGGAACGACCGTGAAACGGCGCGCGATGCGCCCACTTTGCTTAGGGCCCCGCGGGAACCTTCGCGGTTAAACGCTCTTTTTCTTCGCCTCCTCTCTGTTTCTCCCTCTCTTTCTCCCACTGTCCCTCTTCCGATCTCGATCTCCTCTCCCTTTCTACGCCCCTCGCGAGAAATTAATTCGCGGTGGGAATCTCGCGGTGGGTGGCTCGCTCGTTGGATTTCCCTGAAAGCACCTGTCATCCCCCATTGTCCGCGAGATCGGCTGAAAGTATAATACCGCTCAAGTGCAACGCGCTGTCCTCGATCTTCCCGTCAAAAGGGATATGGAAATGCGTTTCCTTTAATTAGTCGCCCGTCATCCCGGAACGAAAGTTCCAGCCGCTGTTTTCGTGCCTTGTTTGCCCTCCTCGGCACAGTTCTGACAGCCATCGAGTACACTCGGCGCCGAATAACGTGGAATCGAGGGGCGACGCGCGATGGCCTTACAGTTGCGTAAACCGAAAGTGCAATGAATTTTTGCTTATCGCCGGAACCAATTTCTCTCCCCGTCCCGATAGTACGCGAGAATAAGGATTCAATAATTCTTAGACATTGACGTGTATTTCCGTCAGCGATGCGTCAACACTCCGACATACCCGATCGTGAAATGGAATATCCAAACGCCACTTTTATATGCGTAAGAAATATCTCACGTTTATTCCAAAGCTTACATTTAGAGCTTTGGGAGTAAGCTTTGCAATAGCCGTAACTGTAAAACGTAAACTCAAGCTGAAAAACCAATCAGTGTATCGTTTTAGATTTATGTATTTTGAAACACGGTAGAAACGACAACACATCGGGCTTTACGCAGAAATAACTGAGATTCCAAACTGTTGAAATCTAGTTACATCTACTTAAAGCTAAATTTACCGTCGCTTCTATCGCCTTTTGGAATGCATAAACTTAAAGCAATATAGCGATTGGTTCTTCAGCTTGTGTCTTACAATCACGGCAATTTGTGTGGCGCGGCCCTTACTCGAAGGCTCATATTTATTCCAAAGCTCTCGTATCGACGTTCCATACATATCTCGGAGCAGGCTGTTCTTCGTCGTCCGGACTTCACGGAAATCCCACGTGGAGGGCGTCGCTCCGACAACCGAGTAACGAGCTCGAGGATTAAACAAAGCGATCGCACTTAGCACGGTCTCTCGCTCCCTGAGAGCGATCCGAATTTCCAATTAAAGTGCCGCAAGTACCGCGTGGCAACTTATCTGTTAAGTGCCGCTCCAAGGCCTCGTATATCATTGTTCAGCCGGAGAAGCCGGCAAGAAGAGCCGAAGTCGCCGTCGCGTCGCGAATCCGAAGGATCGGCGCGAAAAACAGGATCCGCGACGGCGACGACGACGACGTGTTTCGCCGGCAACAAAAGCATTCGCGTCTCCGCGTCATTCACGGCATGCTAGACTGATGAATGTTTTATGAATTACACGCTCGGCGAAAGCCCTGGGACTGCGCGACGTGCGAGAAAGCTGATAGCGCGCGCGCGCGCGCGTCGTGAAGGATCGAGAGACAAGGACGTCTTCTTCTCGCCTGGCTTCCACGACGGGACGCGCATTGTCGTGCGACGTGGAATCCCCGTCGCTGTCATCCGCTCACCGAGCGGCGGGGAAGAGTTAGACAATAATGCGTTTCCGTTTTGCTTCGTGATCGAAAAACACCGACGGAACGACGACGGCGAAGACGAGGCCTCGTAGCAGTCAGCTTTTCCGCTCTTATAATCACGATAGACACTTAACGGGAATCCGCTAATTAAACCGTTCGACGGAAACCTGTCTGTGCTTCTCTCGTAGAGACAATAGCGACGGATAGTTTGAAACCTGAGAGAGAACACCGATTGCAAAGTGCGAGCGATTTTAATAATGATGATGACGACCATTATTCACGGGAGGAATTCTTTAGAATGAATAAGAGAAGAACTAATCGCTTATTGACTGCAGAGTATTTGAGTGAAATTAAAATTGAAATTACTAGAAGATAAAGTAAATAAATAATACATAAGATGTCGTGAATAATTAATACTTAGATTGAAATTAAGACGCGGATATTTTTATCAAGTGACGCGCATACCAGATTGTTTAAATGATGTTGCAGCGCCATGAAAGAAATCGACATGATCCGAGAATGAATTTACCGTCACGCATACCCGAGTCGAAATAGTCCTCCTTTAAGTGTAATTTAGTTCTGCATTGAGTCTTCTATTGTGCTCCTCTGATTCTACAAACGCTAAACGATGCTAGGAACGTATTTCCGTTTCCTCCCATTGAAGACTTCACGTAGAATTTAAAATTTGGACTCTGGTGGTCTACACTGAAAAATGAGTTCGATTGACTCTACATGTCAGTGGGACAACCAAACGCGTTTTGATCGAAGGAAACAGGATTTCCGGTTATGAGAATCAAATTTGGCTCATGAAAATTAGAAATGTTGTTTCCTTCAATCAAAACGCATTTCGTTGTCCATTCTCGGGTAAATCCAATCAAACTCACTTCTCAGTGTATTTAAATTTGAATGAGAATCATTTTGATGCAGTGTAACATAAAAAAGAGGGCATCATCTTAAAGATCTGGAACCGTCAATATTAATTGTTCTAATATATTTGGTTAGTCAATAAGGTGATTAACAGACGAATCTTAAAGACGAATAACAGATTAAACACATCTATTCTCTTCTACAAGAATAACATATTTAGTTTTGCAAGAAGTATTGATAATCATGACACGTAAACGACATCGGTTCACTTATGTTAAACTTGCTCTATCATATCAAACGTGTATTCTCTTTTTTTTGTTGCGACAAACGACTTTATTGAGCAGTAATATCGGCGACTCGTTTTGTTCGAAACTGCCGACAGTAAAAAGTACAATACAATAAATAAAAATTTTACCGCTATGGAGAGACGATTGCCGGAATCGCTTTGGCGGAACGCACAGAAAGGGCAACAGGAAAGACAAAACCGAAAGACGATAAAAATTCGTTATCTCGCGCCACTCGGTTGTCGTGCCATCCATACTCACTCCGTTCGTGTCTTTCGTTTTAAACGTGCTTACGATTTCCGCGTTAATTGCAAAGTTTCACGATTATAGCGGAAACAACGATGTGCGAGGTGCGCGCCCGCCGCCGATAGCGATCGCTCCCGACGCGCGAGAACGATTTTCAGATTAAACCTGATAAACCTCGAATCAGACCGCGGATTACGACCGCGGATTGGAATCGGAAATCGAACCGCAAGATTCTCGCACCTTTCCCGCGCGCGCGATATCGCAATCAATTGCAATCCCCGTCGTGTCACGCGGAAGTTTCGAGTCCGATCGTGATTCGATCTCAGATTCCAATTCACGATCGCAATCTGCTCGCCGATTTTAGTACCAATCCAAATGCGTGTTCTTTCCCTTCTCTCTCCCTTCTTTTCTTTTTCGCCTCGATATAGGGGAAAAGAAAAGTGAGACGTTAAAATCGCGTTAAAGCCGGGAAGCCGAGCGCCATCGGTGCGTCTTCGCGAGTAACAACTTCCGCGTTACGGAGTAACGCGAAAACAAGAATAACTGATCTCGTTAACTCGGCGTCTTTGCGGTTCAATTCCGTCAATTGACCGCCTGGTCGGCCGGTCAATTGAAATGTCACTTGGCGGAGCACTTAGTCAGTGCTGCGCGCGGCAGATGACGCGTTTACGTCTCCACGATAATTTTCCGGTAATTAAGTCTGCGCGCGATAACGTCGGGACAGACGACGCGTGCCTCGGCTCCCTTTCTTCTATCTTTAATTCCAACGCGCGTAAACTTCCACATTGCACTTCGGGATCTTGCGGAGGCTGTCCCTTTGTCTACATCCCGCTGGCGGTAAACATTATCGATTAGTACGAAAATAAGATTAGCGAAAGGGGGAGCGATGTGCACGCATTTTTCTACTTCATTTAATAACAGAAAGAGAAAAGCGTTCTCTCTCGCTCTCCCTTCTCTCTGTCTCTCTTTCTCTCTCTCTCTCTCTCTCTTTCTCTCTCTATCTATCTCTCTGAATTCTCGTTTGCCGAGAGGAACAGCAATTTCCGCTACGATAGTCATTTCAAAGCAGAGTCTTATATTACGGGGAGATAATTAAATATAATATTACTGCGAGCGGCATGCACTGAATTAAACGGCGACACAAGACGTTAATAACTAGCCACACGTATCGTGTGTAATTTTTCCCGACGCAAGCCCTCCGGGGTTTCTTCCTCGCAATTTTCCCCATCGCGATCGCGGAGAACGGTGCGATGAAATAACCGGATTTCGTCGACGATGTTTCTCCTCATTGCGGAAGAATCGATTCGGGAAGAATCGGCGAAAAAGGCGATTAAAAGGGGAGCACTCGGTGATTCTGTGCGCGAAATAATATTTCAAGTGCAGAACGACAGCGCGCGCTCATAACTCTCCCCCTTTAAATGTCACCGACACGTTTGAAGCGTGTCTTGCTTTATATTGGAGACAAGGCAAGTGGTCGGCTCTTGCGATCTATAGGAAAACAAAGTGTTGCCTCACCCTGAGCGGGAGGGCAAGAGGGAAAGAGAGAGAGAGAGAGACTTCTCGTATCGGGCAATAAGTAACGCTCTCGCTGGTTTACGATCGGTCCTTACGACGGTATCAGTTTGCGTGCGGTGTCGCCGACTAGTAAATTCCTACGTCGGACTGTATCTAAAACGTTCGTTCATTCATTCATTCGTTCATTCATTTGTTCTTTCCTTCATATTTTATCTCCTCGAGCGCGCGGCCGAGGCACTGTGAAATTGCAAACGAAGATAAAAATGATAACGGTTAACATTGATGATGAGCGGTTCGTAGGCGTGATTTCTACGACTCGCTCGTATGGAAGTTACGTTCGACGCGATTTGATTCGCTTATTTCGTAAGAGCGGAACTTTGTGCTCCGGGATACATCGTTTGTGTTGGACTAAAAATATATCCTGACGGAATACTTTATCCTGCGTAAATCCGGGTGGCCTTTGCAGATTACTTAATAATATTTCGAAAGTTGAACTTTTATTAGGTTGGTGCGTATGAAATGTCGCATTCTCTTTACATGCGGACGTTTTCCTCCCTGTTTTCGTTATACTTTTGTATTTGGCATAACCTCATTCATACTCGTATTGTCCATTGCCAGAGACTCATTTCAACAAAATAGGTTTTCTCGAAGGTCTTCCCTTTTTTATTTCTTTTGAGTTTATTACCGATATGAATTCTGCCGACATTCGCGTCATTTTCTTATATGAGTACAAACTTGGTAATAGTGCTGCAAAAGCTGCACGCAACATAAACCAAGCGTTTGGGGAGAATACGGTTAACAATCGGAAAGTGCAGCGTTGGTTCGAAAAATTTCGGACTGGCGATTTTTCACTGCAAAATGAGCCGCGCGGAAGACCCAAAACGTCTGTGAATAATGATGACCTGAAGGCTCTAGTGGAAGCGGATCCAGCCGTATCCACGAGGGAACTTGCTATCAGGATGAAAGTTGACCATACAACGATATTGAGACACCAAATTGTACTCCCATCGCTTGTGAATCGGCATGGCCCGCTACTGCTCCATGACAACGCTCGGCCGCACACATCGCACAAAACAATTGCGAAACTGAACGAACTGGAATATGAAGTTTTGCAGCATCCACCATATTCACCGGATCTCTCGCCGACCGATTTTCATTTTTTCAAGCATTTAGAGCTGTTTTTAAGAGGCAAACACCATGAAAATGAAGACAGTCTAAAAAACTCGATATCAGAGTTTATTAATTCTAAAGACCAAAATTTTTTTAAGACAGGCATCTACGCTTTAAAATCTCGTTGGGAGAAGTGTATTGAAGCGAATGGAGCATACTTTGATTGAATAAACAGCTTTTGAAGAAAGATATACAGTTTTATACAATCACTTAAGAATCCGACATTTCATATGCACCAACCTAATACTTTATCCGTCTTTCTCGTTCTCCCCTTTTTGTCCGTAAATATTATAGTCGAATCTTAGAATATGCAAATGTATATTCACAGAAAAAAGGGTTTCATTGAATTTTGTACACGTGTTTATTTGACTTGAGTTTGTTTAACCCTTTGCACTCCGAATTATATTTCAAAATCATATAAAACGAGTACTTACAGTATTTGTACTGAGAGGTCTTATGCTATATTGCTATAATATTGTACTAATAATATAATATAATATTGCACTAATTGAGTAAGTTCTCTCGAGTAAGCGGCTCGAGTAAGACAAAGCGGCCATTAAGTGAGTGAGACTCGACAAAGGAGCTCCTGAGATAAAAACTGATGTCGAGTCACACTCGACATAGGAGTGCAATGGGTTAATATAAATAACAATTGATTTAATATCAAATATTATTTTATATTTGATTGAAAGTGTTACATTAGAATAAATCATGTTGGTTAGTAGAAAAAACATGTAGTTGAAGTTTGGGGCGAAAATTAAAGAAATGCTTTCAAGTTTAATCTTAGTAAAAAACAAAAATATGGAAAAACAATAAAATTGTGCAAAATGTGTCATTATTAACATAAATAAGAAAAACCGAAAAAATTACGCGTACGCGCAAATATTCACACAAATTAAAATTTTCACTGATAGTCCCGATGGCCTGTGCAAACAAATGACAGCAATAATTTTACATTCCATGGAACGATATACATGAGAAAAAAATAGTTTATTGTAAACGAATACCCGGAAGATCTCCATAATCGACAAAGTTCATGCGCGTGCTCGAAAATCGCTTTAAACTTTAATCACATGAAAAAAGATTATTACTTGGCGACCATATTATATTAGGCCATCATGATATATAATCAAATGTAAGAAATTTTAATAGGCAAATAAGAGCCGAACACACGGTTGTTAAGTGCGAATATATATTTTTAATTTAGGAGGATAAATATATTTGATGGTGTGATGACACGCACGCCGACGTTCCGTCAGATTTTCAATGCATGTAATATTATTCCATTGAAAAACGAAGAAGTTCTTTAATATTTTTCTAACGTAGTGTTACTTCTTACAAATAATTTATTGCTTGTGACAATCATTATAATGTTTGGATAAAAATGCGAAAGATATTTATTATTCGATGTAAAGATATTTATTGTTTGAGAAGCCAAACAATTCTATTCGTTGAGTCAAACATTCGTTTATTAATTCCACTGCAAGAGACAAATTTGTCCCAATTAAAGAAATTTTATTAATCCAAAGCAATCCAAAGCAAATCCAAAGTAATATTTTCCTCTGTGTATGTACAAGATTCTCATCTATATTTTGCATACAATATGCTACTTTGTAATATACGATTACACAAGATTCAAGCCGCGAGACCATCTTCGCCGTTTCAGACTTAAACTCTGCGAAACACTTTCTCATCTCACCGCGTAAAATTCAACGTCTGGCTCGAAATATCCCCCTAAAATTAAGTCTCACGTTAGGTTTTTAATCAAGCGAGCTTCATTCGCCGTTTTTCGACCATAAAGTCCGGCGAATGCGATGCCGGTAATGCAAACGGGTCCAAGTCGAGCCAACCTATTGTTCCGAATTATAGCTTTCCAAGTCGAATCGCTCTCTCCCTCCCTCCCTCCCTCCCCTTCGCCGTTTTCCGATTTCCCGTGAAAACTTAACGGCTGCTTACTTCGGCTGCCAACGGCGGCTCGGATCAGAACGTTTCGTCCTGACGACGACGACACTAACGTTAATGCGTCTTTGTCCGCGCGGCAGCGTATTGTTCGTCGCGTAAGAGCCCTACCGGATGGCGAGTGTATCGTCGTCGTGGATGGCGTACGAATACGCGGTGGGATATCGACCGTTTCTCGCCACTCGTGTGTATTCCCGTCGTTGCACGCGCACACCGTCGCACACAGGACTCGCACGTACGCACACTCGAGCATGGTGGTGACCGGCAATGGTGTGCATGGTTGTATAGTCCTATAGTCCTCTCCTCTCTCTCTCTCTCTCTCTCTTTCTCCCTTTCTCTCCCTCTATCTTGTAGTCAAGCTCTACCGATCGAACGAGAGAGACTGTAGTCGCACGGCACGCTTTCGGCACAGGGGTTGGCCCGACCCACATCTCCAGATCAACCCTCCATCGACTGTTTCTTGGGTGCGTGCACGGCTAACGTTCGTTAAACGGGACGAGCGTGTCGTTCGTGTTGAAAATCGCGGTGGTCTCCGCCCTTCGCCGAGGAACTCGCTGGCCGGACACGTCTCTACCTCCCGCGGTTTGCGTAGCGTTTCCAGCGCTAAATATATCGCTAAATAATCGTGGTACAGGTGGCGAAGCGTGTCCTGGTGAAATTCGTCCGAAGTTAGCCCCGTTACTTGTTACCCACGATCCATCGAGTCGCGAGCTGCTCTTTCGATCGGTCAAAGTTCAAAGAACGGTCGAACCTGGCGTTCTCGCGCCGGCCTTTTGAATTATAGACGCGAGAGGAACGCGCGAGAGCCGCGAGCGATAAGAAACGATGACCGCGACGCTGACTAGAGTCCCTCAAGTAAGAGCCAAGTAAGAGTCATGGCCATCTCGGCCACTTCGTCCTGATTGGTCTAGTTCCTTTTGATCAGAAATGGCGGAGCCGAGGATTGTCAGATAAAGGCACTCTATTTGTAACTAAATGTTATTCTAAGATGTGAGATAAATAATAATAAAATAATGGAAAAGTTAGTTTTTAAGATATTAAAAAGCTATATTTTATAAATAGAATTATAATCACAGATAAACGGCAATATATCTTCAGAAAAATCTGCCTCAATTCGATATATTGTAGTCATTTTTCAGATAGATATTTTAATGATAAACTATACAGTAAAAACATATTATATTTGTACTAAAATCGGTCTTTATTAAAATTTTTATGTTAAGTTTTTAACATACTTGTATTTTAATTTAACATATTGCGTTTTATCTCAATATTTTGTGTAAAATCAATATGTGTAAGTGTTAACTCTTTTCAGTCGAAGTCCGAGATATTCCCGACAAGATACCCATGCTTACAACTATTACGACCGGAAAGACTTAAAATAACACATTTTATACTTTAGTGTCGATTAATATATTAATTTTGTATTCATTTTTTATATAATATTCGTGTTATTTCAACATATTCGTTTTTTCTTAAATTGATCCAAAAATTTGTATAGACCGTTTGGGACATATAAAATGTGTTAAATTTAACACCAAATTTTTTTACCGTATAGTATAAAATATGATCAGAATCATACGTACGGTCACATTTACTTGAACATACTAGAATAAAAATATATTTTATGTTAGGTCGATATTCAAACATGTATGTGTTAAAATCACACATTTTATATTTCAGTGTCGATTAAGGTATTATGGATGTTAATTTTGTTTTAACCCTCTAGTGGCAAGGTGTAGTCAGATTGACTTCGCGGCTTCGTTTAATTTACAGCGTGCACGTGCTGCTTTTCATCTTAAGGAATGTTCCATATTATTATTTATTTTTTTTTACAATGTATTTTGTACAATGATTATATAAAAAATGGGCAAAACATATATAGCATAGAGTCGAATCTGATTCTATTTTCCTGGATACGTTGAAAGTCCATCTTGCCATTAGAGGGTTGATTCTTGACAAATTTGTGTTTCTTTTCTTACTCACCTTTAATGTGAAATTAATATAAAAATTGGTGTGGGCCGTTTGAGACATGTGTTAAATTTAACACGAAATGTTTTACACGCTATTTTTCACCATCAAGTCAGAAATGGCCACACTCGAGAGACTCGAACGCCACCGATCGCGCGGCGCGCGCGTAGTCACCGCCCTCAGTGACTTCGATGACTTCGCGGCCACGCCGGCTTCGTCAGATCGTGACGACACCTTCTGTTGTCGGGGGGGCTGCGAGCGCCATGACGCAGCACGCTCGCGACTATTTTAACGATAATCCCCGGCTCGTAATCGCGCTCCTTAGAATCACGAAGGATAATCACGGAGACAGAAATGACGACGGACTTCATCCGCCTTATGTTGCAGCAGCGTCGGCGACAGACACCAAATTCGATAGTCTGACGATGGACAGACGGACGGGAGTTTGAAAGTCCGTCGAGAGCGCGATACACCGCGTCGCTGGACCGTCGCTGGCCGTCCGAACCGAGTTTCGCGAGATGACGGAGGCTTGCCCCGCGAATGGATCCAGGATAAAGGGTGCGTAGGACTCGGCCGGCACCCAGAGGTACACCAGGAACCGGATCCAGCATGGGGAAGTGTTGCAGCAAGCGGCAAGAGCCCCAACCGATCGGTAAGCGGGGTTAGTGGCGAATCCTCTGAAAAGGAACCGATCGATGATCCGACGCGACGATCTGTAGTTAGTCAGCGATTGTTGGGGTCCTATTCTTTCTTTCTTTCTTTCTTTCTCTTTCTCGCGCTCTCTTTCTCTCTCTTTGTTCGCGTGATAATGGACTCGCGTACAAATGCGGTCTCATATCTTTTCGAGTGGCCGAATAGACAGACCGTCTCGTTATCGGAGAAATTTCATCGGAGAACGGATATCTATTTAGTCGTAGCTTTTTGAGTCACGACAATAAAAACAAATGTGTCTGTTATTCATAGTGAATCATGTAGACGGGAAATTTAATTTGATCGGAGTGCCGGGAGAAACAACAATCGCTGATCGACTTTGCGAATAACGATGTTGCGAATCAATTCCTCGGACTCGGGTCTCTTTTTCGCCCTCTCGCGCATCTCTGTCCGCGATCTTATGTTGAGGAGGTTGTAAAGCTCAGTGTCGTCTTTTCAGTGGCACATCAAGGGGACCAGTTATAAATTTAATATTTATCGAACAAAATTACATGCTTCTATATATTTATTTCATTACATAAATAATAAATGATAATTTATAACGAAGTTTAGGTAAGCATACGTATATAAAATATTATATTATAATATGAAAATATTATTATTTTTTTTATTTTTCTTATTAATATTATATTTATACATCAGTTGATGAATAGAGATGCACAAATAATAGAAAGAAATATGTAAGTGTTTAAATATATGCGTATGTATATAAATATATGTGTATGTATATTGAGTATTATTATATACTATAAATTGTGAACTTGACATCGTTGTATTTTCAAAACAAAATCAATAATTCTGAAATTTATATATACAGAGAAAAACATTTCTTTAGATTTAATAAAATTTCTTTAATTGAAGCAAATTCGTCTTTTAGAATGGAGCAAATGAACGAACGTTTGACACAACAAACAGAATTATTTAGTTTCTCAAATAATATAAATATCCTTACGTCAGATAATTTTTACTATTTCTCTTATATTTTCATCCAAACCTTAGAATGATTGTTACAAATAATAAATTATTCCGTATAAAATAAATTTTCTTTTTTATTGGAAATCAACTATTATTTTCTTTAAATAATAGTGTTTTTCTATTAAAATAAAGTATGGTTTATTCTAGTAAAAGAACAATATTTTCAAACAAAAATGATATTTGATATTACATTAAGTTGTTTATATTAAACAAACCCAATTCAAACAAACACGTGTACTAAGTCCAAAGAAACTTTTTTCTCTATATATATTAATCTATGTATTAATCTTTAATGTCATATCAGTAATTTTGTAAAAATCTTATTTTTATATAGTTTAGAAAATATTAAAAATATAAATTAAAAATAGCATGCTAATCCCAAGAAATATACCTAAAAAGTGTCAACTTTAATTGCAAATATCTCAGTTCTC
This sequence comes from Dinoponera quadriceps, assembly GCF_001313825.1. Classification (NCBI taxonomy): domain Eukaryota; kingdom Metazoa; phylum Arthropoda; class Insecta; order Hymenoptera; family Formicidae; genus Dinoponera; species Dinoponera quadriceps. Next base: position 960,112 of record NW_014555488.1, read on the forward strand.
GGATGGTCAATCTTTTCTAATTGCACGAATAGTTCGATAATATCTTAATATATATGTAGTGCAAGTTTTCCATCGAATTCTCGTCAGACTCACTTCGCCTTACAACCTCCTTAAATGTAAAACCTTTCGGGCTTAGTCGGGTTCTGGCTCGAATTTTCCGTAAAAATGATGATGTCGGATCGCGCGCGCGCAGGGTGTATAAATAAATCGAGAGAGCTTACCAGTTTTGAGATTCCCGTGACACAGAAGCGCGAGAATGTACGTCTCTCTTTCTCTCCCCCCTCTCGTCTCTCCGTCGCCGTCCCCTTTGACTTAAAGACTCGGATTCTCGGTTCAGGTTATAAGAAGGCGGACACGGGACTCAGTTCAAAGCACAGCAATGGAGGTTCCTTGGACCGATACACTGCCGACCCGAATCAGAGAGGCGTGCAAGCTCGGGCGGATATTATCCGGCCGAGGCCGACACCCTGTAAGCTACAGATACCGCATCAACCCCGTAAAACCAGTCCGACTGTTACGTCTGCATGTGTGTATTTTATGTTTTTACTCTTCTTATGTTTTGCTTTTATAGCGCCGACCGTGCGTCTGGGCGATGATCGAACCTTCGTTTCGCAAGTGGTCCAATTTTACTTTTTTATCGTGAAACCGCTCGCAGCATCGACGTCCCGTCCCGACTTGTTTTCTCAATGTCTCCCCCTCCCCCCCAGAGAAACCGAACCGGTTAATTTTAGTCGAGATCGTTTGGCGACGCGCGAACCGTCCGGTCGTGTTAATGAGAACAACGATATTCGGCATAATGAATCCGTCGTATAATGAATTCGTTCCCCTGGCACTCGCAGTGTCGGGGGACGAATTCCTCAGGATTATACCGAGTCCCAGTTTCACCCTTTTTTGCATAAAACGACTGGAAACGTAAATTCAACGCGAGTACCAAAATCAAGACGCTATATTTTTCTTCTTTTTCCTTTTTTTTCTTCTTTTTCTTTCCACCATTCTTCCCGCAATGTATTCGACGAGTAATTCGACGAGTAATCCGCGTCTTTCGATCGATTAGCTGCGCGTGCGAGTCCTCCGGAGTGAAATCGATCTTAACCGGTTCGGTGCTCGGCTTTACTCCGCTCCGAACAGAGACATGATAAGTTCGATAAGACTACACGGGTCGCTTCTCCCCCGACAGCGCATTCACAAAGGTCCAACAAGATCGTGGTGGCCCTGTACAATTACACAGCGCGGGAGAGCACCGATGTTAGCTTTATGAAAGGCGACCGAATGGAGGTCTTGGACGATTCCGAGCCGGACTGGTGGAGGGTGTTACACTTGACAACCCTGCAGGAAGGCCTGATCCCTTGGAACTTCGTGGCCGTCGAGCGTTCGATCGAGAGCGAAGAGTGAGCATCGTTTATCTCAGTCCATTATCATCGCGCCCGTTGTCGACGACTCGTCATGCCGATTGTCGCGTTCTCTCTCTCTCTCTATTTCTTCGCAGTTGGTTCTTCGAGAATGTGTCGCGCAAAGAGGCAGGCACGCTGCTCTTGGTCGACGAAAATCCTCGTGGTACCTTCCTGGTGAGACCGAGCGAACACAATCCGCGGGGTTACAGCCTGTCGGTGAAGGACTGGGAAGAGGGCAGGGGCCACCATGTGAAACATTATAAGATCAAGCCGCTCGACAACGGCGGCTTCTTCATCGCCACCAATCAAACGTTTCCCAGCTTGCCGGCTCTCGTGATGGCGTACAGCAGTAAGTGCCTCTCGTTACCTTTTTTCGTGTCACCACCTATTTTATTCTTTTTTATCAAAGGAGAAGGCGGTATTATAGCCCTCCATTTATATTTTGTACAATAACTTTGTCAATATTCAATATTTTTAATTGAAAATTTTAAAAAGCTTATATACGTCAGAATATTGTTCAATCGATTCGAGACCGAAAATTATGAAATACGAAATTGTTATTTAGAACTTTATTTATAAAAATATGGCGTATTTTGTAAAAAAATTCATATATTTATTCAAAATAAACTCTCTTAGGAGGAACAGCAATAAATATAACCGGGAATTTTTAATATACAAAATAGGACAGTTTCTACAAAATGAAAAAAACTTTTAAACTTAACTTGAATTATTGACTTATCGTGTAACTATTTCGATATGAAAACTTCGAAAAAATAACCGTATTAAATCTGTTTTAATGAGGAGGTCACATTAGCAAAATGCCATGTTATTGTTTAACTTTGCTTAGCTCAAAACGCATACAGCGGAATAGAATGTTAAATAACGAACAAAACACTCAAATGAATTCACACAAAGTGTCTGACGCAAACCGTCCCATCCATCCATCACACTTGTAGTGTGGGTAAACAAAAATGCCCTCTACTATTGTGGAAACAACTATGCAACATTTTGAATTATTAATTATTGAAAATAGCTGTGTACAGGTGTCTAATTAAAGGAGCCTCTATACATGACTGTTCCCCATAATTAATAATATAATTAATAACTGAACATTTTATGTAGTTCTTTACAAAATGGTGGAAAACTTTTGTTCATGTTAACTACAAATATACGACGGACGGCTTGCGTCAGACATCCTGTATATTCGTGTGATAATATGCTTAAATTTAAAACGAATAAGAAAGTATATATAATTAAATGCTAAAATGTACCTTGAAAACGTTTCGAAATGTTCGAAAAAGGTTGAAAATGCGTCATAACAAATGCCAACTATTGTGTTATTGGCATATTAGCGCAACTACGTAACGACTGAACAAATGATTCCACAAGTAATCACTAAAATTCGCCTATTGGCGGAGATATTCAGACGAATCACGATACCACCTTCTTCTTCTTATTTTATTATATTACACGCTACTCTTCTTCTTGAGTCAATAGTTTCTAAGAGAAAATCATCCGCGATCCACGCGTTTCCCTGTCGGGGCGATCGAGTGCTTCTTACATCGACGAGTATCCAACGAACGAATAATGACTGTGCCTGTCACTTAGAAAACGCGCTGGGCCTCTGCCATGTGCTGTCGAAGCCTTGCCCGAAGCCGCAGCCGGACATGTGGGATCTCGGGCCGGAGTTGCGCGACAAATGGGAGATCAACAGGAACGAGATCCAGCTGATCCGCAAACTGGGCCACGGCAATTTCGGCGAGGTGTATTACGGCAAGTGGCGGAATAAGACCGAGGTAGCAGTGAAAACACTGCGTCCCGGGACCATGTCAACGGAGGCGTTCCTGCAGGAGGCGGCGATCATGAAGCAGTTCCGGCATAGGCATCTGGTCGCGCTCTATGCGGTCTGTTCGAAGGAAGAGCCCATCTACATCGTGCAGGAATACATGTGCAACGGCAGCCTGTTGGACTTCCTGCGCACAGGGGACGGCAAGTATATGCAGTTCGAGGACCTGATCTACATCGCGGCTCAGGTAGCGTCCGGCATGGAGCACCTCGAGAGCAAGCAGCTCATACACAGGGACCTGGCGGCGAGGAACGTGCTGATAGGCGAGAAGAACAAAGCGAAGATCTGCGACTTCGGCCTCGCCAGGGTGATCGAGGACGACGAGTACTGTCCGAAGCAGGGCAGCAGGTTCCCTGTCAAATGGACCGCGCCGGAGGCCATCGTCTACGGTAGGTTCAGCATCAAGAGTGACGTCTGGTCGTATGGAATCCTGCTGATGGAGCTCTTCACTTACGGACAAGTTCCTTATCCGGGTGAGTACCTTCCTCTCGCTACCCTTCTCTCGTAAACAACGCGAGCAAGTTCTCGCGTGTGTCTGCTATTTACAAGCTGTCCGAAATCTTGTTTGGTATCCGTGATACGCAGGAACGGGTGAAACTGAATAAGAAAGTGATGTACCATTTTGCAAGATTCGCAATAGTTAACGAGGAATTGAATAATCCGTATGAGCTAATGAGCGCATGGAAGCGTTAGACCAGACTCTGTATAAGGAAAAGTGGTTTACTTCTGAAGGTCTCCCAGCAACGATGGGTATCAACTGATAGCGAGAGGCTAATATTATTTAATATTTTTCCGGCTCCTCCTCGGCCTGTGTTTCCCTTCGGCGCGCGCAGTCCTGCTGTGTCATTCTTGCTTGCGTCCTCGCTTTGAACTTTTGATATTCATCTTCATTGAAAAAGTTCCAAATGAGGTGCCGAAACGTCTGAATAATAAATTGATTTTTCATATCCACACTGTTAGTATTTGTTATATTTAATATGGCATTATTAATACCGTATAAAGGCTCTTGCCCTTCTAATTTACTTTTTATGATCTCATTAGAGCCGTACATCTCAGCTCAGGTTTCACCTGTTCTATCTACACGTCATGGATACCGAGAAAGGTTTCGGACACTTTGTATATTTAATGATCGATATATATCTCGGATGTATTGTCGACTTCTCTGTCCCTCCGTCAGGCATGCACGGCCGCGAAGTGATCGAGCAAGTGGACAAGGGCTACCGCATGCCGAAACCGTTGAATCACCCGCTGCCCGACAGCATCTATCGGCTGATGCTGCAATGCTGGGACGCCAGCCCGGAGAAGCGACCCACGTTCGAGTTCCTGAATCACTACTTCGAGTCGTTCAACGTCACTAGCGAAATACCGTATCTCGAACCGCCGACGGACTGATATACAGCCCATATGCAAAGCCACCTGCCGCCGCACCGTCACTTTCACCCAGCCCACATCAACTGTGCCATGGAATTTTATGGTATTTACTGCTAAGTAAATTATTTGCGCGTGCGCGCATCTCTCGCTGCCCTCACACCGGAACCCTCGCGAACTGTGGATGCACCGCTTTCCCGCGAGGAAAGGACTTGGAGAAGAAAAAAAATGAAAGAAAGAGAGAGAAAAGGGAGACTCGAAGAACTCGTGTACTTGGTCGGCGTTCTTTCTCGACGGCGGAATTTTTCTACAAGTTTTCGGCGACCAATCTTTGAAAGAAAAAAAAAAGAAAAAACAAAGAGCGAAATAATGCAACAAGAAAAAAGAGAAACAGTGCCGCGAACTCTCTTCCCCACTCCCCTTCGCCCCTTGCATGTCCTTAGTGTTTTACCATAGCACCGGGAATGGATCAAATGGATCGGAAGTTGGGTATGCCATGGTGTTTTTTTTTTTTATTATAAAACTTAACGTAAAAACCGCGAGGCAGCCTTGCGAGAGAGTACGTTGACTTTAATCTTCACGACCAATCGTTACGCGTTTAAATAATCGTTAATGAATGTAGCAATCGAGCGAGGGAGAAACTAGCCGCGATCGAGGATCGCTCATCGGCGAGTCGCGTCTTACCCGCCCTTTACTGCCCTCCCCGCTCCCGTCCTCCTCCTCATCCCGAAATCCGCGACTGCTTGAGCGCGTTTTCATATTTTTGACGATAAATAACAACCAATAAAGACATTAACGATGTTGGTAAATTTAGGAGCAAACAAGTCACGGTATTAGAGAGTAAACGGGATATATAAGTTTGAAGATGAGAAATTCGAAATTATATATAGATTATATACAACATAATCGTGTATTAGTATGTTAGCATATGATTACGAGATACACGTAGCGCGAGAGAGCGAAAGAAAGAAAACGAATGAGTGCGAGTGAATAAATGTGTGTGTGTGTGTATGCGTGCGTGCATGCGTGCGTGCGTGCGTGCGTGTGCGTACGTGTGTGTGCATGTGGTGTGTGCGTGCGTGCGTGCGTGTACGCGAAAAAAAGAGCGAGTAGGTGTGCGTACGCGCGCATGTTCCCACAACAGTAAGTTGCATTTGTGCGTCTCTCAATTGATCTCGGATCGGTCACATCCGAATTTTCCTAAAGTCCAAGTTTTGGATATAGTCCTCGGAACGAAGGAGAGAATGAGAAACGCGGTGAGAAGCAACGGTACCGCGTGTGGTACCGTTCGCAAATGCTTTCACGACGTGCGTAAGTTGCGAAGCGGGCGGGCTGGGCGTGTGCTCTGACGGGTGTGAGAGTCAGTTGCGAAGAGAGTGTCGATGGGTTTTTCTCGGGAAGGGCACTGTGTTGTCCCTCCGAACGCGCACAGCTGCGTCGAGAAGCTTATTTTTCGGATGCACGATATATTATCGCCGCTCGCGCGACAGTGTATTTTATTCCCCCCCCCCCCCCCCCCNTTTTCCCCCCCCCCCCCCTCCAAATGCGAGTCGTATGTGTACGAATGATCCTTTCTTCTGATTTCTTTCACATGCGCTTTGCCTGTTATTGCCACGCAATAATAATTTCGTCCCGGTTGTAAAACGCATGCACGCGAATAGACACATTCGAGAGTCCTTTGTCTCGCGTCGCGAGAGTCGGCCGTCGGTGCTCCTCGGTGCTTAACCGGTGTTTCCGATGAAAATTTAAGACGTAAGACTCGAGCTTTAAGCCGTAAGAAATTGGCCAATCACAGTCACGAACGTGAGAGAAATAATCGATTGGGATTAGTCAATTTCTTCTTACGGCTTAAGATTTAAAGCTTAAGTCTTATATTTTAAATGTTCATTGTAGACACCGCTTTAGGGTTGTCCCACCTTCGGATAAATTTATCTAACGGATAAATATTTGAAGAACGTTTCCACAAAGAAACAAAACTACAAGAATACGAAAAAGTTGCTGCTCTATACTATTAGGGATTACCACAGACCTGGAAAAGTCAGGGAAAGATATAAAAAAAAAATCTGGAGTTTTCAACTTTGCTCACAATTCCCTTAAATCCTCCCAACTGTATTCTTTTTTCCAATACTTATTTATTTTTTATTGACCTGAATTTGCATTCAGGACTATATTATGCTACTAAACTCCTAAGTTTGTGCTCTAATAATATAAGCTATCTTTTCTGCAACCCCTGCTTCTAAACGTTAAAGTTTCCGATTACATATTGCTCGTGGAAAATTTCCCGCTGTCGTTTGAAAAACATGAAGAAGTCTGGGAACTTCCAAGTTCATTTCCTATGGCAACCCATTATTGAAAAACAATAACATGCCAGTAATTTTTTTCTTGCGGTTCATTTCCATACGGGAGCGTTTTTCCGATTTATCCATCAGATAAATTTATCTGAAAGTGGAGCAACCTTTTATGCGGCTACTCGAGAGTTTCGTTCTCCGAGAGCGCTTCTCGATCGAGCGAAATTCGCGAGGCGGCATCTCCGATCTCGGCCGGTCGACTCTCGCGACCGATCGTTTCGTCCTGTGCGTTCTTTCGCCGATCGCGCAGTATCGTCAACGTCTCCGAACGAGTTGTTCCACCGCACGCGCGCGATTCAACAGCGTCTCCAAGCCCGAGCAGGCGAGTGAGCATCCCGCGGAATACCTCGCACAAATTCGCGTCGCTTTCATTTCGCAGGTCGTTGTGCAGCGTCGCTGCGTTATCACGGCGCTCTCTCTTTTTTTTTTGTTTTTCGAAACGAGCCGTCGGTCTTGTTGAGGAGAGGAGAAAAGGAAGAGAAAGGTGTGAGATTTAAGATAGAGATAGTGAGAAAGAACGAAAGCGAGCGAGCGAGCGAGCGAGAGAGAGGGGAAGAGAGAGAGAGAGAGAGAGAGAGTGTGTTATTAGTATCCGGATAAGAGAGTGCGAGTGCGTGAATGCGTTTGCGGGGAAGAAAGAAGGTACGAGCGAGAGAATGTCCCCGAGCCCGCGTCGTCGCGACGCAGACCGACATGTTGTGGGGCTTTACGTGCACGAAGACGGGCGTGAACAGTCGGGAATGCAATTTCGGATAAACTTAAGTCATCGATGTTACTCGTACAAAGTGTCTGAAGAATTGTAAATTTTCTACTTAAAAAAAAAAAGGAAAGAAGAAGGAGGATACAAACGACAGATTAGAATAGAGAACCTTAGGTGATAGGCGTCGCGGCGTCTCTCGCCAGGATGATCGGCGGCTCCGTGCTCTCTCTCGGCTGATCGACAAGCGCGTCTCGCGGTCCCACGCGTCCGATTCCCCAAAGGTCAACTTTGTCGCCGTCATCCCCGCGAGACGTGTCAAGCGCGAGACCCGAGATTGAATCGACCGCACCGACGTCGCTCAGTTCCAGCCCCGGTCAACGTAGTTTCGGAAGTAGTCGTAGTCGAGGAAGGCGTGAAAAAGCCGTGAGCCGAGCAGGCGATCGTTTCGATACACGAGGCGGGATATCGATCATGTAACTTTTTCTTTAAAGTGGAAATGTGAAAAGTGAAATGATATCAAATTAGAAAATTTACATTTCTCACGAGTTCTCGTTAGAGAAGAAGATTCATGATCCTCTGGGCTGCTTTCGTAAATCTTACTCGACAGATAGAGTAGCATTTAACGAAGCAATCGTGATAAAGAAATCTTTGCTCTTTTTGTCTTTTTTTGGATTAGTCAATTAAATACTGTTGAACAGGATGCCGTCGAATAGGATCTCTGAATGCAGTCCTGAGTATTGATCACGATCTAAATTCTATACTCACTTTTATCGATAAAAGTGTCTTAAATGTGGCTTCTCAGCCGATCAGATGGTTCCTAGACCACTTTTAGAGACATTTTTATCGATAAAAATGAGTTCAGAATATGAACAGAATATGGATGATCAACACACCCCAGAGGGTCTTCTTCTCTAGCGTGAACTCGTAAAATGTGTGAATTTGCTTCATTTGAGGACTTTTATTTTTCACGTTTTCACCCTGGAGGATAAGTTACATGATCGATATCTAGATTGTTAATTAATATACGCGAATACTCGAGGGAAGGAACGATTAATATCGCGCAAATCTTCGAACCGTCGCGTACTCGGATGGGCGGATAAAATTCCACATCGAGTTATCGCCATTTTCGCTCCTCCGTAATAAGGGAGAGCGAATTGCGTTGACCAGAATTACTCGACTCAGATTATCGATGATGAATCTTTTTCCTCTATTTGCTACTCACGCGTAAAATCACGAGTAAGATCTGAGAGGGAGTTTTAGATCGCCAGCCAAAGTAGAAAAGAATCCAGTCACTCCGAGATACAATGCCAAAGTATATAATCCCGGAATCCCGTCTCACCTCGACATTCGCCCGATTGCTCTCCATCTATTCGGGGCCGAGAGATCGTTGAGCGGAGTGCGTCGGTGCGGCCGGTTCTCAATGTATACATTTTACTGTGTCACGATAAACACGATGAGCCATTACGATACGATAGATATTAGCGATTATAAAAAGTGGAAGCAGTGGACGAGTGCGTTGCGCGTATGCGAGCGTAGGAAATTGTTACATCCGTGTCAGCGGAGTCGTCTCTTCATGCGCGCGCGTCTCGCCGAATGCGAAGAAGTCGCGGTGCTGCAGCTCGTGGCAACACTCGAAAGTTCGCCGCACGACGCGAGCATCTCGAGGCACATCGTAAGAGCGTCTCATCGGACGACCAATTTCCGGGACGCCACCTCCGGCCGTCCCCCGCAGACCTCGCGTCCGGTGTTGGCATAAATCCGTCGAGATTTGTGCGACCACTCGACGAGAGAGAAATTCCCTGGTAATTTATATATTTTGTGAAGCTTTACGAGGCTCATAAATGCGGCTCTCCGACGACGAAGGAACACGCCGACGAGAACGGCGCGCGCGTGAAGAGGCGCTCACGTTTACGTAGCGTTTAGGGAGTAGGTATATTACGTCCAGTACATTTTTTCTATGAGCGTTTTGTACCAATGAACTTGTTTTGACGATCATGATCGCTGCCGTAGGTCGTAGTTTAGAAATACAGTAGAGTTCGAACCGATGTAAGATTGCGACAGGAACGACCGGCAGCGTCCCGGGAGGCGTTTAATCCCGAGGGACTCGCGGCCGTTTAAATGCGACTTTCTTCAGACGGCTCCTGACGAAGGGAGATCCAAGAGAAGGTCCTTTGGGAGGCCTCGAGGTGTCCGAAGGAAACGGAAAGAGAATCTCTCGGCCGCCTTTCGGCCGTTTTCATGGTGTCCGAGAGACCGGCGCCGAAAAGTCCAGAAGCTGCTTCAGGCGTCTCCGAGTTACGGAGTCCCCGAGGTTCTCGATGTCTCCCTTGGGCCTTTGTGCTGTCCAAGGTCGGAAGAAACGACGAGTTCGAGCGACCCGAAGCGTTCGTGTTATGTGGTATCTTCGCGTAGATTGTTTCATTCGGATCACATTTGGACCATGTATTTACAAATTATCACGGTAAAAGGCGTCACGGCCTTTCTCCACTGAATCTAGAGACTGATATCGTTTAAATAAAGCCCACGCGCGTTGTGCTCTTGAACGTATCACAGCCGGGAACCGTACGTCCGATTGCTCGCGCGTAATTTTGATTAAGTCCGCGTGATTTTCTTTTATTTTTTATCTTGATCTCGACGGTCCGTCGCTCTGTCGCACGCGACGGAAAAGAAAGGCGTGCGCGTTCTCTCTCTCATCGATCAGCGTCGCACGAAATCCCCCGTCACCCGATCGCGGACTGTCCGCTTCTACTTTTGTTCCCCCTCCCCAGTGCGCAATCGCGCGTCTCGAGGAGCCGGGAAGACGAGGAAAATGACCAAAGTAGTCGCATCTCTCTCTCTCTCTCTCTCTTTTTCCCTTTCTTTCGGACGTATCGTTCCCGCCGCCTTTTATTTGCGAATGACGACGTTTGAATTCACGGCGACCTAAGGGCGAGAGATCAGCGGTTTCATACGTGTTGTAAAACGTACTTAAACGAGAGAGAACTTGCATCACGCCTCTCCTCAGTCCCGGTCTACGATAAGTGTTTTAAACCTCGTGAAATTGATCAATCGCAGTCGAGTGTGAAAAGAATAATCGACTGTGATCGGTCAATTTCTCAAGGGGATCCTGGAGTTGTCTTGTTTTGTCGCAAATTTGTTAGTGCCCGTTACTAGCTGCGCGGAATTAAAACTCTTTTTTGCACAATTGCAATATGCACGTTAATGTAGGCAAACGACGATTGATTTTATTCGAAAATCGAAAAGAAGTTTTATAATTTGTTAACTTTTTTCGTTTTTCAAATAAACCTATCATCGTCTACATTAAAGCGGTGTCTATAATAAGAATTTAAAGCGTAAGACTCGAGTTTTAAACCCTTAAGATGTAAGGAATTATCGCAATCGAATGTGAGAAGAATAATCGATTGGGATTGGTCAATTTCTTACCTGTTGAAAGTTTAAAAGTCAAATCTTACGTCTTAAATTCTCATTGTGGCCACCGCTTAAACGTGCGCATTCATGATTGTGCGAAAGAATTTTTAATTCTACGCAGCCAGTGATATAGTATCAACAGATTTGCGGTGAAACAAGACGACTCTCCAGGATCCCCTAAAAGCACCAATCGCAGACGGAGACTCGCCGTCGCCGTCATTGTCGTGGTGCTCCCGTCGGCCGGCCGTCGCGACGCTCGTTCAAGTGAAATTCTCGATAAATCTGTGATATAGGGACAGACCTCACGTGTTTTTTTTTGATACACAGCGGACGACACTCGCTGTCGTTCGCTCGCGCGCACGTGGTCGCCACGGGAGCACCGTCGGATGCACGTGCAACGTCACCGAAGCGATGACGGACGGAGAACAAACGAACGATCGACCGATCAGGCAGCCGCGATCGGCTCTGTCAACAAAATCATTTCGCAAGAACGGATTCATCCGACGTGATGCGCACACCAAATAACCGCGACTATTTTCTCGTACGCGTCCCTGCCCCCCCCTCCCCCTCCCCCCTACCTTCGGCTCTTTCGTTCGAGTTTTCTTCAGCCGTACGTACGTACAATACGTACATACATGCATATATATACACACATACATCCGCGCGCGCGTCGATGCGCGTTCTCATTCGTACCTAAAGCGAAAAAAAAAAAATGATCGATACACTGTTGTCTTGTTTATATACCAAAGCTTATTATCATTAAGTAACTTAACAAGATTACTTTGTATGATTATGATTATTATTATTATTATGATTATGATTATTATTATATTAATTGTCATAAGCCTATGCAGATCAATATATTATGTATCATATTAACGTGTCGCAGACTTCATTTCCCTCCGATTCCGGTAAGCGACAAGTAGCCGGGATTTCTGTGCCTCTTTCTCTCTCTCCGAGTTTTCGGACGTTCAACGTCGAGGCGTCGAAGCGGAACGCGCATTTGTAAAAGTGCCTGACGGTCCCGCGGGCGTTCAGATAGTCGCACAAGGTACTCAGTTATCCAAACTTCAGAGCTCATTCACCGATTTATTTTGAAAACCGATTACTCCTCCTCTCTCTTTCTGTCTTTCACAATACAAAAGTTTCTAAAACACAGACGCTCCACTGTTTTTCGTAGATTTACGCGAAAAGTAAAATCGTGCAATATATAAAGAGGGGAAAAGGAAAGAAAGAGAAACAATAAGATGAAAGGGAGAGATTGCAGGATAAAGTACAGCGACGTCTCGTTACGTTCTCCGAGAATGTTCGTATAAAACGCACAACGTCAATTTCGAGCGGCGCACATTTGGCGGAAGTACAAAACGTGCTCTCTCCTTCGGTTGCCGCGTGTTTTAAGAAAAATCATTTAGCGGATTAAATTAGACACGTAACGAGCGAGTGAGCGAACGAAGGAACGAACGCACGCACACGTGCACACATGCATGCACGTGTGCGCGCACACACACACACATACATACACACGTGCAGTCGCGTGCCTGTCTGCGTATGGTATCGTTATGATGGTCGGAGAATTTACAACGTACGCTAGAGCGCGTTTCTACGTGCTTGGCTCCGCGACATCACCGTGTTGCTTGATACAAACACATTCCCGCGACAATTGCGTTATGAAAGATAATCGCGATCCAAAACAGTCAGGGAGAATTCACATCTTGACGGAAAAGCAGAAAAGCAGCAGCCAATCAGAACTCGCGTTAGTAGTCGACAGTTACTGCTTACTATCAGCGCGAATTCTGATTGGCTGCTGCTTCTCCGCTTTCTATTTTCTGTCAAGGTGTGAATTCTCCCTTGTGTATGTGTTTGTGTGTGTGTGTGTATCTGCACATGGCGCATACATATACATACATACATACATATATATATACATATACATATATATGTGTGTGTGTATATATATGTATATATATATGTATATATACTTAAAAATTAAGTGTACATCATTTCCGCCATGTGCGACATCTTCTTTGGAATATGGACGAACTCCTCGAAGTAGCTGGCGAGCTCCCCGATCGTAATGTCGCACGATGGTGGCGATATCCGCGCCTGCACCGAACAGGTGTTCGTACTTGAAGGTTGGCCGCCGGACGGGCCGTCCGTCTGGCCGCCGCTCGAGGAGGACGCCTGGCCTCCGCCTGGTCCGGGGCCCCTCTTCAGGCTCGGCATCGTGTTGCTGCGGGTGCGCTGATAACCACCGGCTTCATAGTCGTCGTCCTGAATACTGGTGTCGTCCTTGGTCTGCCGGCAGTCCCGGCGCATCTCCAGCTCCTTGAGGTCCCTCGCGACCGATTCGGACTCGATTCTCTTGGAGCTCTTGCTGGAAATGCTGAACTTACACGAGTTCTTGAGCGTGTCCACTAAGTTATCACTAAGACAGCCGGCGCCGGGGGCGTTTAACTTCAGCATCGCCTCGCGCAGCACGGCGCCCCGTTTGCTCTTCTCCGCAGCTACTCTCTCGCTCTTAGACGGCTTGAAGTTCGTTGTACTCTTGATTCCCCGCGGATTCGCCGCGAACACGGTAGGCCTGTTGGGCATGGACCTCCTGCGGAACAACCAGCTGTTGTCGGTGGCGCTCGGGTACGTCTTGCTGAATGTCCGGAACGGGTTCGTCGTCTTCGGCTTGTCCGTCGTCGCGATGCTGAAAGAATGCGACGTTATTTTGCGAAATGTACGCCAGATGCAGACTCGGATACTGAATCCGCTCTGCAATTGATCATGATCTCTGAACACGCGAGTAGAAATGTACCTTGTGGTCATCATTGATTTCGTTTACATTGACGTCTCGTTAAGCTTCCTGTAAAATTCTCTATGGTTCTTTACAAGTGCAATCGTTACTCCACCCGGATAGCCGAACCTGCACAAGCAGATTTCGCGCCTGCTGCAGATTTTGCCGGCAGCTTGTTAGCAGAAATACAACAGGATCTGCTAGCAGAGCATCGGTCACTTCTTCTTGGCAAAACTGGCTGTATCAATTCAAGAAATTTATACATACCAAAGTGTGAGAATCATGTATGTTTGCCTCATGTGCTTCAATGTGTATGTAAATTTCTTGAACCGGTGCAGCCAGTTTAGTTAAAAAGAACAGACCATACGATAACAAATTGACGGCAGAAACTAAATGGAATCTTCCGTTTTTCTGTAATCATTTAAATGCGCTTAAATGAAACATACTACAGATACTCCTCAGTTTCTACCGCCAATCCGCGATCAAGCTATACCAGCAGATTCTATCGACAAAGCACAAGCTTAATGTAGGCACAGAGATAACTACAGACCTGCCGCAGTATTTTGACTGAAATTCCTCCAATCTGTCGGCGTACTGCTAATATTTTGTTTATCATTAGGTATTTTGTTAACTTCGTACGTTTACCTCGTTACTATTATCATTTACAACGCTAAATTCTTCAGCCACTAAATTCTCACTGTACACAGTAAAAAAAAACATTTTATGCTCGCGTTAAAATCGGTCCTCGTTGAGATTCTTGCGTTAAATTTCCAACATAGCCGTGTGTTAATTTAACATATTATGTTTATGTTATCTCAACACTTTGTATCGCGTCGATATTCAAAACATGTGTAAGCATCGGGACAGCACATGCTTCAATATCGATTGACGCGTCAATTTTGCGTGATATTTGCATTATTTCTCAACATATTCACCTTGCGTCGAACTAACACAAAAACTCGAGCGGACCGTTCGCGAGGTCGTGTTAAATTTAACACAAAATGTTTCACCGTGCAGCCTCCGAGTTACCGACGAAAGCCGCTCTCGTGTCGCAATCACGTCCCAAGTGACATCACTTGAGCTCTCATTGCTACACGCGTCGCATTTTTCGGACGGTCTCGAAACCTGTCGAGACTTCCCGTCGAGATCAGTCTCGGACGACCTTCCGTCGGTCGTCGGGTCTCGTTGATCCCGAGAACGGAGGTCGACGAGCCTCGCTCGACACTGGCGCGCGGGAACACGAGAGAGCACTCGGCGCGTCGGAGCACTTCCGGAAGGAGAGCGGGAACGATGCTTACTGCGGACAACTCGTCGACAGACGATCAATGTGGAGCCTCTGCAGGCTCGCCGGCAGCGCGTCGTCGGTCATGTTGGCCGCCTCGTCCGGATTTATCGCGAACACGGCATCCTGCCGGACGACGGCTGTGGCTCGAGGGCGCATTCAGGATACAAACACTGACGGTGACGGTGCAACCTGACGGGCGCTCAGCTGGGATTAGGTTAGAACGTAGTAGATCCAACGATGACGACGGTGATGGCGACGGACGATGATGATGCGACGCGATGGCGCGCGTTCGCGCTAACCAACTGCTCTCTCCTCTCGCTCGTCCACGCTGCTTCCTCCTCCTGGTCGGGCGCGGACCCGCTCGCGCGCACCCCAGCGAGCGAGCGACCGGGTCTCTGATTTGCGGTACGCGCGCCGATACGCGATTAATTAATCGCCGCGCTGATGATGAACGTAAATAAACACCGCTACTGCGCGCGATCAGGCTCTCATAATGACGACGGTGATGATGCGACACTGCCGCCGCTGGTTGCTGCTGCTACTGTGCAATTCCGCAAGATGCCGGAAGAAGACGTCGCAGAGGCCGCTGCGGGCGCACAGACGCGCCCGCTATTGGCTGGCGTCCATCGCGGAAACTTTTGCTTCCCATCGCGGGACGGACTTTCGAATGAGGGAGCACAGCTTCTCGACGATTTATCCCGATCGCTCTCGTAAGACCTGAGACCTGTTCGTTTTGATGCAACCTGTGCGTTTTAATGTTGCCGCGCTTGAAACGGAACGGGCGTGCGGTCGGAGAGCCTCAGAGCGATGAGGAGGACGGCGGCGAAGTGCAGAAAGTGCAGACGAAAGTAAGACGGGCAAATTTCTATAATGCGCCATTAGGAGAAATTTCAACTTCTGTTAAAGCTGCTTCAATTGATCGATCAATTTGGACGAAAAAGCGAAGATTTCTTTACCATGATTGGTTAATTGAATGCTACTCCACCTGTAGAGTTTTCAAACGCAGCCTACTGAGAATAGAGGGAAATAACGGGACGGCGAAAGAGCGATACGTTGCGTGTCGAGAGAAATAGATAGTCGTGTGAGATAGTGGATAATTAGTAGAACGTATCTTTAGAGACGTTGAGGCGAGAGAGAGAGAGAGATAGAGAGAGAGAAAGCTTACTGCGATTAAATAATGCAGTTATCAGGTACTTCCGTAGACTCTCTTTGTGCGTCTCATAATGAGAAATAATTCTATTCTCGTCTAACCCTCCCCCCACCCTTCCGTTCTCTCTTCCTCTTCCCGTTTAACAATTTAATTGTGTATTTCAATGAGTTTGTCTTAAATACGACTTATATGTGTATGTATATATTATATTAATGCATATATATATATATATGCATTAATGTTCGGCAAACAACAGGATGTCCGAAACTTTTCTTTCAATCGCTCATGTGAAGGTAGAACGAGTTAAATTAAAAGTCCACCATTTTGCAAACAACCACGCAAATTATTAAAGATTGAAAATGGTCATGTATAGAGGCTTCTTTAATTAATAACTCAAATATTTGCAAAATAGTAAAGTTTTATTTACAAAATAATAAAGGACATTTTTGCTCAGAGTGGCTTAATTTACATGTATGTGACAACTGTTGTACCTAACCGACAAAGTTCGAGATTCAAGATTCAATATACCGATGTTGTCATTAGATACAACAGCCGTCATATATTTATAGATTAGGTCGCTTTGAATGAAAAAGTCCTTCACCATTCACCGCTTTGCAATTAATACGCAAATTTTGGAGTTATTATTTAAAGAAACCTTCATGTATGATCATTTAGAGCTATCATCTGCTATCATCAAACATTTGAGATATATCTTTCGAAGTATATTGTATTGAAAATCTTTCTCGAAAATTATTATTATTATATTTATTTATATGGGAATCATTCCTTTGGTACAAAGCTTGACATAATTTGTCGAGGAAATCTAATTAAAATTAATAATAACAAACAATAACATAATAACAATAATAAAAGAATACATGAAAAAAAATGATTCAAGAGGAACTTAGACTTCGAAAGATATGTCTATAGTAATTTCCGAGAAAGGTTTCCAATGCAGTATATTTCGAAAGATATATCTTTGGTCGTATACAGTATATGTTCGTAAATGGAATGTATAATCTCAATAACTTCTCGCGCACACAAGATTTACGTGCTTTACCTGAAAATGCCATCGGCGATGAAAAGACGTTGAGATATTCTGCTTGCCTCTCGTACGGAGTATAATCGGAGATTGTGTCATCAAACTAAAGATATCCGCATCAATTTGCTCACGTGCTGCAAGAATGCACGCTTACGACGAGCGCAATTAAACTGCATCTATCACGTTGTTGCAAGCAGTCTCTAAAGTGTCGAGAATACCAGAATCCATCAATTTCGATCAATATTATTCTCTTTTATTCATTGTTATCCTTTACTGTCCCTTATTCTCGCACTGTACGATTTCAATCTAAGAGTTTTGCAATCATTCACTTGTAAAGTTATCAAAAAATGTAATACAGGATTGATATATTTGTTTAAGCGAAGATAATTCAACGTCGCCGAAGCGACATACATACACACACACACAAATTGTAATCCCGATAGTGACGGATCTCGCGTATAAAATTCAATGATTCACTGGGCGAGCTACGTGCTGACGCACTCTTGGCCCGGCTTTATTTTAGCGTGCGGTTGAAACATTTACGAATTCCTGCTGCTGGAAAGCATGGAGCGGCGAGGAAACGCGACCAGCTTTCCGGCCGTTTCTATTTCGTGCTAAAAGCGCACATTCTGGTCGAAACCGTTTCGAAATACCTCGGTGGTTCATTGATACGTATAACATTACCGAGACGAATTGTTTCAGATTTCGTGATACTTGGCGAATAAGAGGAGGAGTGGGGAGAGATAGGGCTTTGTACTTTATTACTGACTACATACATTTTTCTGTTTCAGGAACGGACGTTCTATTCGGCGGCCTTTCGTGCACACGTCGTCCTGGGGAATACAGACGTCGGTTCGAAGATCTACGAGTTCTGGGCATGTCTGACATTTCATGCAACAATCGTGATATTTGTGACTATAATCGTAAGAATATAACGTCTCTTTTATCCGCCGTATTAGTGAAGTAAGATTTTTCTAATATTTGCAAGAGAATGTGCCTGTCTGACCCCGCCGTTCTTTTTGATTTAGACAAAACTTCACAATGTTTCAACCCAGAACTCATCTTGCATGCACACTAAGAGAACAAATATCTGAGAAATAAAAAAAACTTAGTAAATACCAATAACATATTTATTTGTATTAATATACAAATGTTTTTATATTGAGAAAAATGTCTTTTAAAATGAGGAAATATTACATTTTCTTAAGTCTGTAGCTTTCCACGAGAATAATTATTTATTCTATTTTAAATAAAAAAAATTTAAATTTAACCAAATATATTATTAGTACTCAACGAATAAATATTTTTTTTTAATTTCTAGATTAATTTAGATATTTTTTTATTTTATAATATAGGTAAGGATGAGGCAATAATTATCGCAATCTTGAATATCATGGAAATGTAAGAATAGGAGGGACATTTATCCAACAAAAATTGCGTTAATATTTAATCATTATTTCGAATCTATTTTCCGTGGATATAAACTTGTCTCGTCCTCATCCAGTCGTGAATAAAATATTTTTACCTTCCGAAGGTATTCAAAGTGGTAGTAATTATTGCCTCACCGCGCAGGTAGACTGTTCGATTCGACAGAAATATTGAATACGCGCAACATCGTGATACGCGCATAGACGACTTGCGCGCGTCTAATCGCGCTCGTCATCGTCATAAATGATCTTCCAGGTATATGCACGCCGCATTTCCGCCTGAGCGTATAAAACACGCGGGAGATCGCTCTAAAATAATTTCTAGAGCGGCGTGGAAAAAGTCGGGCGGTGTCGGGAATTTAGCTGTTTAATCGGTTAGAAATGAGCTCTGGCGGCGTGCCAGGATCTCGCGCACATTAGCGCGCGACGAGGAGTTTCCGTCGCCTGTGACACTGGATAGATGCACGTTGCACCTACGCATATCCGTTGCACCGTTGCGGAGAGCGTTCTCTGGCGTCGCTAAAGGACTGGCTCGCGCCGGTCACCCGATCGCCAGCGCGGAACGCCACGTTACTCCCTTACGGTAAATTTATATTTTCCACGGTTATTACGCGCGGACGATCTCTTCATGGATCGCACGTGCGTTTACGCCTCTAAATCAGCGCGCGAATTACGTTATTTCACGTCGAAAGTGTGTTCACCAAGTGGACGTAAATTAGACTGTTTTATGAAACGCGATGACGCGAAGTCGCCGAAAATTGGAAGTGACGATTTTGATGTTACTTCGATTGGTCGTCGAGTGTTAGACGTACGAATGCGAGTAGGGGCGGCTCGAAATATTAATTCCGCGCTGGTAGTTATTTCACGATCGAGTCAGAATTGAAATACGAGAAGTTCTACTTAGGTTGTGTTCGTATATAGAGAAAAAAGTTGCTTTGGATTTAGTTAATACGTGTTTGTTTGGTTTGGATTTGATATAAAACATAATTTGATGTCAATATCATTTTGAATGAAAATATTCTTTCACTAGAGTATGTCATGTTATTTGATAGAAGAAACGGTATTATTCAGAAGAAATAATGTCTGATTTTCAATAAAAGAAAAATTTATTTCACTATATATTAAGTTCTTTTAAGTTCTTAAAATGTTCTTTAATATTTTTCTCACATAATGTTACAAACTTTCTCTTTCAAACTCTTTCAAACCATTTATTATTACCATTTATTGTGACAACCATTGTAACGTTTGAATTAAAATATAAAAGGAATGTTATTTAATGATATTTATTGTTCAAGAAATCAAATAAGCCTGTCTATTGAGTCAAAAATCCGTTTGTTCATTCCAAATGATAAATTCGTTTCGATTAAAAAAATTTTATTAAACCCAAAGATGCCTTTTTCTGACATTGTGTATATTCACTGTTAGCACTGAAAATCTATACGGAGAGAAAAGATTGGTTGAATTAACGAAATAATGAACGAATCAAACGCCTTTTGGTTGAAGGAAACAAAATGTCTGGTTTTTGCTAACTGAATTTAATTCTTAGAACCAGAAATTCTGTTTCCTTCGATCGAAACGCGTCTGGTTCGTTCATTATCACATCAATTCCGTCAATCTTTTTCCTCAATGTATAATACACGGAATATATAACAGAAACTATAGATTTTCAGTACTGACAATAAATATACACGAACACATTTTTACATCTGAACTCGAGAACGTACAATTCGACGTTTTCGCTTTGAACTCTTTCCTCACGCGGGATACACGAGAAAGCTTTAAACGTTAAAAGTGAGGCCTTATTAATAGGAATTAGATCACAGATCTTTCCCCATTTAGATACAAAAATAAGAATCATATTATGAATAGGAATACAATCATATAGTACAACGAAGTGGAGCGCTTTCTTATCTCATTTGAAACTTACCGGAGTTCGTCGGTACGGACGTGACGTTTCACACGCAAGGAGCGAATGCATCCGTATTTTGACACGGCCGGCCGCTACGGATATAGCAAGCTAATTAGAGAATCGGGGGTACCGGCTCGCGACCGGATGCAACAGGATGCTCCATCGAGAGTTAGGATTATTTAAATAAATGTCGTGAGTGCCGTGGCGTGAACGACCGCGCTCTTTCTCGCCTCTCCTCCTCCCCCTTCCTCTCTCACTCTCTCTTTCTCTCTCTCTCTCTGCCTCGGGTCTTTCATAATTTTCCTATCGGACGAACTATAATTACCCGGACGCGCGAACGCTCGCGATTCCGTCCCACGGTGCAGCTCGTCTTCCGCAAATGCACGCGCGGATGCGATCGTGGTCTTCGCCCGATTCGCATAATCGTGATTGCAATCGCGATTACCGCCGCGATTCACGCGAGATGTCGATTTCCTTTTTCGACGTTACATTCCTCGAGCAATGTCCATGCAGATTTTTCCCTCCGCGTCTCAACGAGATTAAACACGTTCGTTACCGCGCTTAAATCGAAAGTTCGCTCATTACAGCCCATGCTATATTTTTAATATCTTTATTTAACGCAATGCATGATTTTATTACGTTAATTAATTATGCACACATGAAATGTATCAAATAAGCAAACTGAGCATTTTCCATAATATCACACGTATGATATGATGCTGAGATAGAGAACGTGTTATTTACAAAACGAAGTGAATCCCCCCCGATCGAACAGCCAACGCAGTTTCACACGTGGAAGCAGACTGATTTAATTACTGGGATTTTCCACCTTTGATTTGTTTCCTTGAGAAACGATACGATTCGGTATGATCTCGTTTCCTTCGACTAGTCCGCGTAGATATTATCCCAGATTTCCCCAGATATAGTATTATTCCGATTTCCATTAAAATAATTGCCCCAGAATAAGTTATCCCATTACAACATTAAATTAATTGGAAATCCCATATTTTTTCTGGCAGGCAGATATATATATATATATATATTGTTCGAGATTCGAACATCGTCGAATATTCGAGAAGAAGTATCGATTATGTCTATATACCGCTCTCGATCAACGCAAGTTACAATATAAGCAAGCGACCAACGAGAGATCATAAATCTGATGAAAGGATGCGAACGAATCGGGCCCGCGCGTTTAATAATATCAACTTGGCAACGTAAGCTCGCTCTTATCGAGGTAATAAAGGAAAACATGTTATTAAATAGATCATAATCAATCAGCTCGTGACTCGTTTGCGCCTTTCGAGGATTGCTGCGTTTAATCGGTCGCTTAAATCGTCAGTCTTTCGGTTCGTCTCATAACATTCGGTAGCATTTAACATGCTCTCCAATTCCGCCATCGCTCGCTGATCCTATTTCTCAGGTTAAGCGAAATTTCTCAAATATACTCTCTTCGCACGCGATTAGCTCGGAATCATATTTATTATAATTTGTAATATAATTTATTTATAACTTGTAAAATACATTTTCCCATTGAATACGAAGTGCGTTGAAACTCGTCGAAAAATGTATTACAACTTTTATTATGCCGATTGTACATGTAAAGTGTGAATATTTAAAGTATCCTGTATATTCTGTTCAATCGTAGTGTAAAAACAAAAAATCTTTAGAGGAACGTCGGGGATGACCAAATAGAGTTTGTTCGTGTTTTCCACTTAGAATTATATGTTTGATACTTTAAACTTCTACACTGAAAACCCCATTTAGTCGATTCAAATAGAAACGAAAATTTTGGTTCTCACAAAACCAAAAGATTTTAACGAAATTTTCTTTGAGTCAACCGAATGGGTTTTTCAGTGTAACTGGAACCTGCGTAGATTTTCTAACTAGAATCCATAATTATTTCGGAAAATCGAACTGGATCCCAATTAGACCCTGAGAAATATTCTATGCTGGAGGTAGCAGAAAAACGTGCCTCGCGAACCTCGCCAGGTCGCCTCGGCTCCGTCGTGTCGCGAATAAACACACGGGTGATTTTCGCGCGTCCACTTCGCGAGCAAGGGGCGAAAGGGGCTTCGTGAAGTAGTCACGAAAGTGACTGCTGCCGTTCCGCGTTTCGCTCGTATTCGTCCGCCGCTGCCGACGACGACAACGATGTCGCCGTGACCAAAAGGTTCACGATCCGGACGATATTTACGAGAAACGTTGGCACGCGCATAAGCGCGCAGAAGCCGGCAGAAAGCGGGGGCGGTCGGTAGGAGAGAGAAACGATGACGGAAATAATCCTAAGCAACAGTGTTGCGCGGCTCGCTTGTACCCGGTGCGAGCGACTAAATCCACCGTTTCACCACATTTTCCCTGCTCGTCGCAGAGGCTCGTTCCACCCTGGCCCCGTCTCTCGCCGCGCTGTAAATCGCGACGACCATAACGATGACGACGGGGTGCGTGCCTTGTTACAGCATTCTCCTCGCAAATCGCCGATGCCTGCAAAACCATCGGCGGCGAGTTTGGACTTTCAGGTGTGCGACGGGGACGTCTCGCCGTCGGGGAACCGCGCGTCGGCCGCGCTTCGGAAAACGGAGATGGGGGGCGTCTAAGCTCGAAGAGCTTTCTGTTTGAACAGTTGCACCCCACAGTTTGGATAGCTAACTGCGCTTAGGCGTGCTCAATGCGGCGTATCGCGGCGTGTCTTGTTGGTACACGGGGGAGATACATTTCATTTGGTTCGAGAGGATCATTATTTGTCGATCAGACTGAAATCGTCGCTTTTAAACCGCTTAAGTCAAAATGCGCACACATCGTACGATACAACACCTTCGTCGTTAAAAGAACAAGTCGATTCGTATGCTCTTGCAACATTTTTTCCTTGCTGGATTTCATAAAGAATACAGTGTCGGATATACACCTTATCTGTTGCATGTTTGACTCTACTGAACTGAATACTTTCGAAGGTTATGCTGGGCTTTTCGCTGTACTAAATGTCATTTTTAATAGCTATATGTCAACACTACATAACCGCAAAAGAGCGGAAATCAATTGATTAAAATCAATTGGTTTTAAAATTAATTTCTTAACTGCTTAAAAACATTTGTACACTCAATATATAACTTAATTCTATACAAAAATGTGATATAATCGTCACGAAAAATGACGAAAAATAAGTATTATTGAAACGTATATAAGATAACTAAATGTTACGCCATTACGTTAATGGTATGTAATATGAATATTTTAATACAGTAAACGTTAGACGATTAAATAAATAACGTAACGGTGAAAATCAGGCACGGGCTCGATAGGTTGAAGGTCGCGCGGCCTTGGCGCGTTCAAAAGGTCGCGTGAGGTTCCCTTGAAGAGAACAACTTTCATATTATATACAATTATATTAACACGTGATATTATGTCGATTACACTTCTTGCATTTTAAGATCTCGGGTTGAAATTTTGTTTCTATATTATCTCTACAATTCAAGCTTGTGCTGTCAATGGAGTGTCTCAAGATATAATATATGAATTATTGTCTTACATTTGACTTCACAAATAGCTTCTCACTGCAATTCTCTCCATATTGGAGACGTCAAAAGAAGACTTGTCTCAGAATTATTTAATATTCGGTTATTTTAATACTTTAAATCCCGCGTTTAATCTTTCAATGAGCAACGTATTAATTATGTAATTTGGTCGGTTGCAGATAGAGAATAAGATAAACGAATATATTAAATAATTAATTTGGGTAAATAATGAGATTGACGGTTAAACAAAACAACAAACTGTTTATCATAATCTGTTTATTGTCATTTTTATTGGAGTTAAAAACTATAATAGGATTTGGATTCAAAAAGAATGCAGAGAATAAAGATAGCAGTTGGGTATGCATAGCAATAATAATTAATAAAAAAATCGATAGAAATTTAAATTTGACGATTTTGTAGAATAACAATAACTCTTTAAACGTAAGTGTGGAAAAATCATTGGCAAATTCAAGATGGAAATGTTTGGAAGAAAGGTGCATGGATTATTATGATATCTCGATTATCGCTATTATGTGTACATTATTGATTGGCGGATAACAATGAGTGAAGATTACGTAGCCTTTTCTGTTTATTGTTTTGTTGAGACTCTCGCGGGTCTCGAACTTTTCCGTAACCGAATTAGACCCATACCATATATAGAAACGTAAGCAGTAAGCAAATTGACCAATCACAGTCGATTATTCTTCTTACGGTCGAAGAATAATCGACTGTGATTGATCAATTTTCTTATTGCCTAAGTCTTACTGCTTATGTTTTTGTGTGTGTCATGAGCCTGTTTCGAACCGACGAGCCATGCACATACCGCGACGTGGAACACACACACATACATACACACACACAAAGAGAGAGAGAGAGAGAGGGAGAGAGAGAGAGAGAGAGAGAGAGAGAGAGAGAGAGAGAGTCGGCAGATTAAAGGCGACTTGCAAATAATTCTGAGAATTATTAAAAAACAAATTCTCCTCTTAGACATAGTATGCGTTGCGAAATTCATCGAAAATAACTGTTGCCACCTTTAATCTACCGACTATGTGTGTATATGTGCATACCGGTTAGTTATCAGTTTCATAAGCCCTTAAAATATTTTATCGAGTATTTAAAAAATATTTGTATTAAGTCGACATTAACATGTGTTTTTTCGATCGAATTTACGAATATCAGTGTTAATTTTAGTGCCATGAGAGACTGTCTGGAATATTACGATGAATTAACCGGGAACCAAGATGCTGGAAGCTAGAATGGAAAACGGAGGGTACAGGACGCTGAACCAGATATGGACAATGATACATTATATATATTTTCAGGTATGTTAAGTATCATTTATTATGGATATGTCCGATTTTACGTTTGACGAACTTAAACACGCGCAGTGTTTAAATACTCATAATTAAACCGATGATTAACGACCTACTCCTATCTATTTCTAAAGCGATTCACATGACATGATTCCTAAAAGAAAATGTAATGCAAGGAAAAAAACGCTTATTCATTTTTTTCTAATTTTATTTAGCGTCAATTAAAGTTACAAAACATACTGTTCTAAATTTAAGTAATTTCTAACAAAATTATAAGAAAAGAATCTGTCATTAGAAGTCAAAGTTTCAAGAAAAAAATCTGCCATTTCGATTGCTTCGGTAGTTATAATATTAACCCGGGAACAGTCACCTTATTTTTTTACATAAATGATTACGAATATTTCATGCTTATTCCGTTTCTTAAGTTTTATTTTTTTAGTTTTTCCTCATTTTTTTCAAAAAGTAGCGAATAAATCTATATATTTGTAATGACCCTAAGTGTAATAATAAATCGTAGAGCGATTGATAATGTGCTATGTTTTGTTAATAATAGCGACTTTTAATTGGAGTCTAAATGACTCCAAGTGATGATTAATCCCGATGTAATATTTACATTCCGTGCGACAATTCACTGAGGAGACCCGATGCGAGCATCCATGTCTCGTCGTCGTTGTCATCGGCGGCGAATAGCAAGAGAATGGGAAGAGAAAAACAAATTTTAGAGTGTAGCGCGCGTTGATCTTACGGAGAGATATATACCTGTGATTCGCGTGCTCGGCGGTCCGTCCAACATGATGGACGATGATGACGGGGCCACGTGCGGCTCCCGGGGATTTAAACGGAACCGTACGTCTCGTCCGTGTCATGCGTTCGGCAGTAATACGGCTCTTAATATGCGGACACTACTATAAGTGTCCGCATATTAAGAGTCGCGTAAATCCATGGCGCCACGACCCCCCTCCCCCCAACCTGATATAACATATCGCGTAGCGAAGGGCTTAGAAACTGGGGAATCCGGCGAGGCGCGAAACGGCCGGCAGGAAACGTCGCGGTAGCTTCGCGCTCCGCTTAATTGATCGCGAGAGCTCTCTCTCTCTCTCTCTCTCTAACAATGCCTCTCCTTCCGCTGGCTGCATCTCGTTACGATGAAAATAGACGGCAGGAAACGGATTCCGATCCGCGCTCACGCGAATGGGGATGCAAAAGCGCCGAATTCTCTCTCTCTCTCTCTCTCTCTCTCTCTCGCTCCTCCTCCCTCCTTCCTCCCTCGTTTCCTTCCTCACGATTGTTTCGGTTGTCGGTGAAGCACCGGCTAATTAACAACTTGTCTCATTTTGGCGTAATCTGAGAAAAAAAATGTCTAAAAATTTCATTCGTGAGATATAAGATCTATTTCACAGAATATAAAATATATAAAATAAAATGAAATAAACCTTATATCCGATAAATAAATGTTTAAATACTTTTTTCTCAGTGTGGCATTTACGAGAATAATCCGTCGAATAAAAATGCAGTTCGCGATCGATTTATCTTTCTACCCATGTGAGAAATTATTTTATCCTCCGTCGAGTTCTCTCTGTAATTAGTCATATTATACAAGAAGGATCCAATTCACAATATTATGATTTTTGAGATTTTGTTATCAATAGGCTATACGTTTTTCTATGTAAATCAAAAAGATTCAAATAGCGTTCTTCTGGGCGCCCAAAATTAATTAAAAAAAAAACAATTTTTATTTTCTACTAATTATGCTATTTTTTACTAGTTATGTCTTTTTAGACTTCTTCTGACTTCTTGAACGATTGTGAAGAAACTCGATGCTATATACCTTTTAAATCATGCATCTTTATTCTTCTCGAAACGTACTATGTGGATTTGGTCTTTTTTGCATAACTATGGCTAATTAACAATTCGGCTCGTCGTTGTAAACGTTTGCGAGGAAAATCCGCCGAATAAAAATGCAATTCGCGGTCGACTCATCCCTCTACCCATGTGAAAAATTATTTTATTCTCTGTTAAAAAAAAATTTATTCTGTTGTAATTATCCTTTATTAACTTAGTCCAAGGCGAACGTCCAACGTATGTTTCCGTCTCGCGGAACGTACGTTTCGGATGGAGACGAGTGTCTACGCGACAGTCACTTTTACGTGATCCGGTAATACCGTATAGTTACAATTCACCCGGACATGAGCGCGGCTTATACAAGCATATATCTAAATTACCGCCGAACGATTCACTTCCGCTTCTGCCGCAATTTGTGTGCGTGTGTGCGCGCGCCGTTACTCGGCGCGGACACAATTTTTCAGGATAAATCGCGCGCGCTGACGGAATAAATCGACCGACATAAATTCACCAACGCGGATGAAGGCGCGTTCACCCCCTTCGCCCACCTTTATTTTAGGTACCGCCGGCTTCACCGTTTCGCTCGTCGCCGGTCGTTGACTTTGAACCGAACGACGTCGTAGGGAGTGTATCATTCGGCATGGCCGACCGACATCCTCGACGACAGACGCGACATGCGTCGAAAATCGGCTGCGTTCGATGCATGCGCGGCCGCAATGTGTTCGCGCGCTGGTACACATTAATTAACCGCGCGACATTTACGACGGGATTCGATACGCGCCCGGCTGCAAGCCAGCAGACCTGATTGTCTCAATAATCGCGTGCTCCAGAACTCCTTCGACGTCAGATTTTAAGAGCGACGGAGCGCGGTCGTCCGGGTGAGAAGTGTCTGCGCGCGTATCATCGTAAAACGCAAACATGCTTCACCGGGCTCACTTTTAGCCGTATTATTTTCAACTCGAACAATACGAGATACTTATCCGAACACGAGACGCATCTCAATTCTCGAAACGAGAGTAAATTTTAGGTGAAATTGCACCGTCCATTCGTACGTTGTACGAATTAACAAACTTCTGTCTTAAAATCTTATATTTCTCAATCTTTCAACCTCTGTTTTATCTTGGAAATTTCCTTTGAAATTTCCTTACGATCTTAGATAATACAAACTTCTAAAGGAACTCTTAAAGACGTCTGAAAGACATCTATCTGAAAAGAACACGACATTCTTTTGGACGTCATTAAAGCATGTTTTAGAAGTTTATATTGTCTGGGATGTGGTATACATCTTAAAAATTTTCTACGGTTTAAATAGCCTAATAATTCTTAAACTTCTAACAAATTTCTAAAATTTTTTTAATATTCAAATTACACAATAAAAAATTTTATGTTAAATTTAACGTATTTTACATGTTCTAAATGGTCCAATTCCAATTCAATTTTTTATATTAGTTTAACACAAGGTAAATATGTTGAAAAATAACACAAATATATCAAATATATCAAAAATTAACACAAAATTAATATCCATAATATGTTAACCGACAGTGAAATGTACAATGTGTTATTTTAACACTTACACGTATTGAATATCAACACAACACAAAATATTGAGATAATATAAACACAATATGTTAGATTAACACATAAATACGTTAGAAATTTAACTTAAAAATTTTAGCAAGAATCGATTTTAATACAAATACAAAATATTTTTGACTGTGTAGCGAATGTGATCTGATTGACTTGACAACCTCCACCGTGTCATTTTTGTTCGCAAAAATAGTATTGAAGAAATCACCGGCAATGTCTCGAGATTATTTCTGTGAGATCTGTAAAGTTAGCGAAATGCGAATTTCTGTAAATTCACGCGGTATTCGTTTATTCATAATTTATTCACATTTGTCAATAGAAAGATTATTTTCGTTCACCCCACAGAAAAAATTACAACCAAATAAAAACATTTAACAAATTTTCGCATCGATGTCACTATAGTTGCGTTCAGCAGAAAAAAACAGCAAATAAGCGTTTTCCACTGTTCTTTGCAACTGTTGTAAGATTTTCTGTTGAACGACATTTAGCAATTTACGCTGCTCCAACATGTTTACTAAGCGGTCTAACGTATTAACCCATTAGCTGCCATGATCCCCATTTGGAGATCAAAACAAAACATAATTTGAATATAATTATACTGTTACACAACTTTTTGTGCATATATATAACTTATCCGGCCAAAAATTTCAGAAAGAAAATTTGGCAGTTAATGGGTTAAAAGTATGCTGGAAAAAATGGCGATCGCTTAGAAAACATGTTTCAAAAACGTAATTCGTTGGTGTCGTTTGCCGGAAAATCTTACAACAGTTGCAAAACTGTTATCAGCACAGCGCAAAGCATTTATTAAGCTGCTCTTTTTCTGCTGAACACAGCCTGTGACTGTTTTTCTTCACTTCTAAACGTTTTTCTTTCACTTCTAAGCGACTTCTATGCGATTGTCCTCGGTTCTTTGTAGACTTCACAGAACTATTTCCGTGGACTTTTGATCGCGTCCCGTCGAACGGGATTGACTCACCCACGCGGAAACTCGCGGCGAGGCGAAGATTCTTCGGTTGCTGCCGCGGCTGCTGCTCGTCTGCCGTCGTCGATGATTATTTGCTCGTGCGGGAGGATCGGCCTGTTCCCCTTTGCTGGCGAACTTCATCTCAGCGGCAGCAAAGCGGAAAAAGACACACCCTCGTCCAACACTCCGGACGTTGCTTGTGACATCGCGATTTTTTCAGACCTCGTTACTTTCAGCCGTCTCATCGTCTCGTCCAGTCTCTTCCTCCGACAGTCTTCTCGTGTCGATAAGTCTGAAAAATGCTCGATTTTTCGTCGGATCAAACTCGTTAAACTAGTCTGTACGTGAAAGCGCGCGCGCGCGCGTGTGTGTGTGTGTGTACACCTTCACGAAATATTGTTTGTGCATGTGATCTGGGACACCTGTATATTCTATGTTGAAAGTTTAAATATTCGTACACTGAAAAAAAATGACTACGTTCAAATAAATATTTGCTAAGGACTATTAGAATATATTAGAGTGTATTAGAGTAGTTTATTTTATTTGGGTTAAGTAAATATTACTTGAATGCAGCACATTGAGAGAAAAAAGTGCTGCACTCAAGTAATATTTATTTAATCCAAATAAAATATACTACCTCAATACTCCTTAGCAAATATTTACTTGAACGTAGCAACTTTTATTTCAGTATACTTAAAAACCAAAACAACAAGAATGTCGAGAATTAGGTACGTGTCTAGGCATTAGTACTTTTACGTTACATTTCGCACATCGAAGCGTGTTAATTCTTTTCGGCTTCACCCTTCGTTTTTTTTTGTTTTTTTTCCGAAACCTCGGCATCGCGAAGAGATCGCAGTTGGTACGCCCCGGCCGATCTAAGAATCCCCGTTACAAATGAAACACGTCGGATCCGCGCGTGAAGGTCGACATAATGCATCTCGATGTCTCCGAACAATGACATACCTGTTGCGCCCCGCGCGGGCTATCTTGTACGCGCAACGCGTACTAATCGGCGATGCCTGGCGTGATTTCTCGCGACTCAATCAAGCCGACATGAGATCTTGGCACATACGGCAGGTCGAAAATATACGAGGAAGAGGCGTCCGTCAGTCTGTTTGTTTAGTAAATGACGCGAAATGATCGTGTGACGGGCCGCACGAGGACGCCCGTCCGCCCCGGCACGGGTTCGTGTGCTGGAAAGATATTTTACACGGACCTCCCATCCCAGCGCGCCCGCAATCAACATAATTGTTACCGTTTTAACGGCTCGCGCGGAACGCGACTTTCGCGCTAATAATACCGGCGGCCAAGAGATCAACGCGCGCGCCTCCGCTCGCCTCCGCCCGACAATGACACCGTCGCGAATTTTGCGTGTTGCAACGATCGAAACTCACAGGACTCGACGTGTACAGTCGGCGTCATGTTTAATGTATCATTTCCTAAACTAAGACTTATACGTGATTGTCAGTCTTACCCAACGCGTAAAGTTGAAAATCGCATAAGTAATTATAGTTATAGTGATAAGGTTAAAATGACTTTAATTATAATAACTTCGGCATTATGTGCACATGTAAAAGGTTAAAAATTGTGTAATAGTAAAAAGTTTCAATCTAGGAAATGGTGCAGCATACACGGTAAAAGATTTGGTGTTAAAAACGGTCCATTGAAATTTTATGTTACTCTAACGTGAGGGTTATATTTTTAATTATGTATTTTAATTATGTATACTTTTTAATTCTCCATGCTCGAGTAACACAAAATTTTAGTGGGTTTTTAATGTAATAACGACGTGGGATTGCTTAATTTTCTAAAGCTTGCGCGCGTAAGGAAATTCTAGTGAATTGCATTCACGTCGGTCTGCACTCCTGATAATTTGTTTCAGGGCGTTAAATAATTAAAATTTTGATTAAAATGTCTAATAAGTAAATTATATTCTGGAACAATATATATTCTGCCACAAAATTTAAAATATATTGCTATAACAGTTACAATTTGGCTCTTAAAGATTCATCCTAACTTTTACGGCTAATGTTACTGACAGAGAGAGAATCTATGTAAATATAAGTTAATTATATTCTAATAATAATATCGAGACAGTGAAAAAGAGAGAGTTCAATACGATTTTTCGGTTAAATTAACTTTACTCAACCAAAGGAAACAAATTACTCGTTAGTCAATCATCATCGTTACAAGCAATCAATATCGTTATCTATAACTTGTCGCCCATTACACGGCATATTTCCTGCACTGAAAAAAAAGCTGCTGTTCAAGTAATATTTACTTAATTTAAATAACATGATTATTCCAGTGTTCTTTGGCGAATATTTACTAGAAGTAGGAATATAATTTAATATACACAGTATAATATACATGTATTTCCTTCGTTTAAGTAGACATTTACTTGTATGTGTTAAAATTGTTGTGACAAATATTAAATTCATAATATGAAGAATATCAGAATTTATTTTTAGAAAATACTGGACAGAAAAGTTTAAATTTAAAATCTAAGTTCAGTGGAAAAGAAATATTACACAATTTTAATAAATACTCTCCGAAATTTAGAACCATTTTACACTTACATTCAATAATTCATTTACAAATTACAAACATAATTATTATTGCGTTTAAATAAGTATTTTTACAAGCTATTAAAATGTACATAAATTGATAAAAATATTACTTGAATTAAGAGGCTAAAAAGAGGTAATTACATTTACTTGATTCTAGCACTTTTTTGTGTGGAGCAGAGCATTCGTCTACTTTTCTCGTACATACATACATTTCTAAATTTTCATTCTTCATACATCTATAGCTTTTCTTTTCTCACATATTTCTAGATTTTTCTTTCTCATACATATATAGATGTATCGCTGTCCCGCCGAGGAAAGCGGAAAATCGAACAAAACTTTTCGACCCAATAACAAATAAGTATTGAAGCACGCACGATGAGTGAATCTTGGCACGATATTACATCCGCGAAACATCCGCGCGGATTTCACGATTCTCACCTGCCGTATCGTTTTCCCGTTTCGAGCTGCTTTCAACAACGCGTCGCTCTGTCCGGACTAATTCTGGTATCAAGGAGAAAGCGCGAGCGCGGCCGCGGCTTTAATTTGCTTGTCGAGAGACGCGAGCGCACATACGCACGTGTCGTCTTCGCGCCTTGTAAATCTCGCGCGACTGTGAATTAATCCTTTTATAAATCACGCGAGCGTATTAATTCGCGCGTCCTCCCTCGAACGCCTCCCGAAGACGGATTAATTCTGACTCGACGACTCGCGAATTAATCTCGAGAGGGAAACCGCGATTAATTTCGCGGACGAGACGAGAGAAGAGAATATGCGTTTTCGCCGGAAGAATCGCAACTCCGACGGTGTTGCTCTTTCGTCCATCGGACGGGGCTAAACGTGCTCTACAATGGGTAGTTGTATTACATGGCAGGAGTATGTTTATGAGAGGTAAGAGTAAAAAAATTAACCAATCATAGTCGATTATTCTCCTTATATTCCTTATATTCGAATATGATTGGTCAATTTCTTATTCTTAATCTTCATGAATATATGTAAACTACGCTTCAGATACACGGACGATTAGAATAAAAGTTCGGAAAGTCGATTAAATCGGGAATTTTCACGTCAGGGGGCGAAACATCGGGAGGAAAGGCTGAATATCACGTGTCTCCAGCGCACCGTTCGTTTCGAAATTAATAAACGGTCAAATTTAACCAACGAGATATCCGTACGATTTAACCCTTTCGCTGCGTGCGACGCATGTATCCTCGTAGCTGAAAAGTACACGGGAAAAATAATTTCGCTAGCACAACAGGTTGTTAATTATGAAAACAACAAAAAAGAACTTATTACACGGGTTAAATTATTTTGTTATTGTAGCAAAACCGTTGCTGTGACAGCGATAACATTTTGTTGGCACAATCAAATTAATTTGTTGTCTATATATCCAGCAAATAGCAATGGATATCCTTAAAAAATCTTTCTGCTGTCCGAACAAACCTTTTGCTATCCTAAAAGCTAACAATTTGCTATGCCAGCAACATATTTTTCTTCGTATAATTTCTCAATTACATACACATATTTCAGTTGTATTACATGGACGGCTATTTAATACCTTGAGGTATAATTTTTAGCTGTGGCAGCTAATTCTTTTTTTTCGATGCGGCTCGATATTCCAGATACGTCCGAGCGCTTTCCCCGATTCCCCGGTGCGCAAGATTTATTCCCTGCGATCGTTGAGAATCGACCCGGTGATAAAATCCAGCGCGAGTTCTCCGCCGCCGCCCCACGACCATGTTATTCGAATATCCGCGCGCGAAATGCGCGGGCTAAGATCCAGCGGGTGTTTCGCTATATTAAGATCTTCTTACGTAACGGATACTCATATCCCATGCGAATACATACGCGAACATTTAATATGCCCGTCACGAATCCGCGCCCGTACTTTGGGCGAGCATTCGAGCGTGGCGAATGCGATGCGATGCGAGTTAATTCGCGAACGCGATTTTGTAGCACGGCTTGGCGAGGCTGGCCCACCCTTCGTCAAATGACGCGTGGCACGTGAGCCCGAGATGACGGCGAATAATTGTTTCGTCTCGTTACAGCGTTTGCGTTGCATGCTGTTAATTTATTTTGATCGATTACTCTTTTCCTACGCTCGCACAGTAAAAAGAAATATCTCGCACTTGTGTTAAAATCAGTCCTTGTTAACATTTTTGTGTTGAATTGTTAACATTTATTTTTACTCGTGTGTTAATTTAACATATTTACGTTATCTCAATATATTTTGGGTCGATATTCGACATATGTAAATGTTAAATAACATTTGTTATTGAAACAACACTTTTTTATACTTCTCAGTATCGATTAACATATTATGGGTATTAATTTTGTGTTAATTTTTTACATAATATTTGTATTATCTTTCAACATATTCGCTTTGGGTTAAATAATACAAAAATTGATACAAAAATTAACGTGACAGTTCAGGACATGTGAAATATGTTGAATTTAACATAAAATTTGTTATTGTACGAGTTGAAATTTTGATGCTGCTTTAACGCTCTTAAGAATAGTTCGCGCCTACTTAGACGGTCTATCTACTATAGACTAATAAAAAACCTACTTTAACGATACTGATATTTTTTATCGTCTTTACTGAATTTTTAATTCTACAGATTGAATTTTAACGTTACCTTCAACTATTTTGACGCTAAAACGGAAATTTAAGACATCATCAGGGTTAAAGTAGAGATAGCCAAAGTAGAGGTATACCTGAGTCGAAATTTTGATGCTATTTTGATGCTTTTAAAGATAATTTACGCCTACTTAGATAGCCTATAAACTAATAAAAATCTACTTTGACGATATTGATACTTTTTAACTTCTTTTTTGAACCTTTAATTCTACAGATTTAATTTTCACGCTAAAACAGCGAAAACAGAAATTTAAGACATCATCAAGGTCAAAGTATTGTAGAATTAAAGGTTTAACATAGAGTCAAAATTTCGGTTAATTATGTTATTAGAAATGAAATTGAACCTATATTTTGCTATCTTAACTCCTATTGTGTTGCAGAATTAAAGGTTTAGGCCAAAATTTCGACTTGGGCACACAACAATTATTTTAATCCTTAGAATTATCCAAAATCAGTTTGCAAATGTGAATTCTACCACTATTGAGACAGAACTCTGTTTTCCTATAAATATTCTTATCTTATCTCGCTCTATATATGTATATTTGCCTCTCGGGGCAACATTATTCGATTATTATATTTAATATCTCTACTTGAGGCTGTCGTCATTCGGTCTATTTTCGAGGTCCGCGCGTTCGTCGCCTCGTTAGGACGAGGCGAGTACGTAATATTTTCAACTGTCGTCGCGAGTCCACGGGCTGGCGAAAAGGTCGGATCGCTGAGACGCGCGATACGTTATTAAAATATCTCGCCTTTCGTGATTCTCGGCCAGCCGCACGAAGCGCGCAATTCAGACGCCCCGTGAATGTAACGGGAATAAAATTTGGTAACATGTGGGATATTTACCTGACACTTCCCCAAGCCCACGTTAAGCCCTACGGCGAGTCTTACGTCTGTATTATTCCACGCCGTCCGAAGATTTAACGTTGTTTGACGTGCAGCAGCATACGCGTCAGGCTGAGGTGTGCATATTTCAATTCGACGATTGTCTCGACGGGAGGACCGCTCAGTTATTCTAACTCGAGTTTGAATTACCCGGTTTTACGGTGAGATATGAATTCTCTCGTGACGGATGAAGCCGTAATAATGTTAGCGGACATGGGAATGAGGGAAGTGGAAAAATCGCGCTTTAATTTGACATGTATGTGACCGTAACGAAAAATACTTTTAATAGAGTTAATTAAAAATTAAAAGCTATTAGTTTTGTAACAAACCGATAATCAGATCGTTGCTGCGTGATAAAATTTACTTACGTACTCCGGATCTCATGTCCGAGAGATGTTCGATCTGTGAGGTTTCGTAATGGGAACTTTCCTACGTGAAATTTTCTAACACAAATTGCGGCGCACTTTCGACATAATGGCAATGCAAGAGTGAAACGCAGCCCCGTCGATGTTTCTAACATTCGTTCCGGGTTTTATTCCTGCGGGTCGAGGAAACGCGTGCGATAGAGAAAGAGAAAGAGAGGAGAAAGAGAAGTGTAATTATGGAAACATCCGTCGTCTCTTTTTCTGTAGCAGATGTATAAGCGCAGCGGTACTTTCGTCTTTGCTCATGGAAGTTAAAAATAACAAAATAAGTTTTTTCAACGAAAAAGGGAAAAAGGCACAAAGCACACTTATAAAGTTGTTGTTTCAAGTTTTGTGCAAATAATATTACTTTATCTGTTTCTTCTACAAAAGTAGTGAAGTCAAAATATGCCAAATGTAACAACGAGAAAATATGTTACCTATAATAATAACAAATGTTTAGAGCAAAAAATAATAATTTCAAGTAAAAAAGATTTGAAGTAAGAAAAATAATTAGATTTTGCTACACTTGAAGAACTTTAAGAAAATTAAATTAAATTTCACGCAAAAAACATTGGAAGTTAAATCGAGAATTGATATTATTTAGGATCAAGTGATTATCTTTTCTTGATATCGTAAGGCAAATTTTATGATAAACGTATAGGCATGAAATTAATATTAAAAGGAAATTTATTTTCAAGTATATCACGGTAACTGCCGAGGATTAGAAAGGATCAATTTACGCTCGGATGTTCCGTCTTGTCCTCTTCTCGTTTTCGTTCGTAAGTTCGTGACGACGATACATCTCGCTGCGTAGCTTCCCTTTTTCCTTATTTTCCTCCAATTTCGCAGTATTAGCGCCCACGAGAATCCGCTTGAAGGATTTTCAGTCGCTCAGCCGAAAATCTTGCTGTGGTCCCGGAAACGCGCGAACCAAAGCGTTTTCCACTTGCAGAGCGTCGCGAATTTGACGTCGAAAATGCAAGGAACAGAAAACGGGGGGTGCAAACCCGAGGATAGGGGCGCGAGAGGTCGAATGGAGAAGCGCCGAAACTCGAACGAACATGAGAAAATGGGGGTGGAAAGAATGCCGTGAAATATAAATATAAATCCGATCCTGTGTCAATCCCCCCTCGGAGGCCACGCCGGAGAAATTCGCCACGCCGGGGTACTTCGTGCTCCCCGATATTCGCGTTTCTGTCAACAAACGTTTCGAAACAGGCGGAGAGATTATCTTCTGTAGCAATCCGTAGATTCCGATCGAAGGATCCAACGGGACCCTTCTTTTCAGGAATTCGCGCGAGAAAATCCAAAATTCAAAGGAAGGAACTATGTTTCAATCCAAATCTAAATTTCCGATCTCTCAACTTCGAGACTACACTTTTAAAGTTTTGCGAAAAAAAAAACCATTTCTCCCTCAATTTTTCCGCGGGTTTCTTCGGTTTCTGTCCCAAGGGTGCAGAAATTCGTTTAGAAGAATTCACGTGTGATTATAACCTGCCACATTGACTTTTATTCCGTGAAGAAGGTAAGAAACCGAAAAAGAAATCCGCGGAAAAATTGCGAAGGTAACAGTTCTTTCCGAAACTTTGAAACGTTACATTCGAGATTAATTATCCCGAGTTTCCGAAGAAGAAGCGGACCGATCCACCGCGTATTTCGTCCGTCTGTCCGTCCTTGTAAGAATCCTTCACGATTCCTGCTATCTCGCAAACCGACGCGCGCCTCGTCCTCGAAGACCGTGCGGGTCCCGACTGCGTGTCCTGGTGAGAGGCCGCGGGCCCCCTTGCTCCCCCTTCGGACTGGTACCCCTCGGGAAAACTGGTAACGGTGCGAGGGTGGATGCCTCGATGCGACTGACTGCCGGTTTCATTCAAGAAGGCGTCGCGACGCCCGGCGCTGAGCGCGCACGCGCCCCGACCGCGCCGTTGTTCTTCCTTCCGTCGTCTATTTGGGCCCCGTGCGTTCTCGGCTGCACCCACGCAAGCCGCACACGCGTCCACGCACGCGCAGCGTGCGTACTCGCGCGTCCGCCGATTTATTTCGATCGATTGAAATATATTCCGGTATTAATAGACGGTGGCGAATGGGCCGCGCGTCCTTTTCCGCGGCCGAAGCGGCGACTCCCGGCGACGAGGAAGGCTCCGTCGTAGGCTTTCGAAACGCCCAGGAGGGAGAGAGAATAGAGGTGCGTGCGTGGTCCTCTCTCGCGTTTTCGGAAAACCGGCAAGCGCGACTTCGACGCGCGATCACGCGGATATCTCGTTATTCGCGTTATGGTTTATTAACTTTGAAACGAACGGTGCGAGAGGGTGGCACCCGTGACACCCAGCCGTCCCTCCAGATGTCTCGCCTCTCCTCACGCGGAAATTCGCGATTCAAACGATCTTCCGCGAACTGACACGAGAAATCTGTCCAGAAAAACCACCTAGGCATTGTTCCAACGAAATTACGACGGCGCATGCAACGCGCCAACACGACCGAAAGTTGACGAATGCTTTATCACTTATCGAAAATTTAGTCGGGCAATAAATGCTTTTTGTCTTTTCTGTTTATTAAGATAATTATAGAACTCTTCTACTTATTAAATAACTCTACACAGTAACAAATTTTGCGCTAAAAACGATCCGCTGAAATTTTTTTGTTACTTCAACATTGGGAATATGTTAAAAAATGCATAAATATGTGTTAAATTGATATATTCACCTTGTCAATATATTACTTTTTAACATGTTCATCTTGTTAAAATAATACAAAATTTGAGTGGACTATTTTTAATATAAAATTACTTGTTACTGTGCACTTATTAAAATTAATTGACTTATAGATGGGGGCGCGTGACCTTTGGGAATAAAAGAACTGATGTTTATAGCTGAGATTCTGGAGGGTTATTGACGCTACATTGCTAAATCCAAAAACAAGTGGTAAAGGCAAGTTATTGAAAGCGTCAATGTCGCAAAATAAAACGAAATGGAGAAACATTCGTTCATGCATCTGTGGTCCCCACGCGTCTATGTATACGTTGAAACAGTTAATTGAATAATTCATAAAAATAAAATAATAAAAATAACTTGAATAATTATTTGAAATAGTATCTGATAAATAATTGTTTTCTTTTACTTATTGAAATAATACCGTCACAAAAGAGAGCCAGACGAGACCTCTCGTGGTATTTGCTCAATGTTAAAACTTACATTCCTCTCACTGCACTTATTTTCCACCGTGAATTCCTTTACTTCCCAATATACGTCGCTGTAATTAATGCTGCACGAATTTCACGAGGCAAACCAGGCGATTTGCTCCGGCGAGATCGCGTGTAATCTCGAACGTGTGTTGCGACGATAAGTTAAATCTCGATGGGAAAATGTAAGTGCGAATTATCGCGTGCAGTGAGACAAGCGGCAATCGAGTCCCCCTCGGTGCAGGCGTTCGCGCCTGGAATGCCATGAATAGACCACTCGCCGGCGAATCGTTGAGAATCGCGTCTGTTTTTATAGGTCGGAGAAACTCTCGAGAGGCGATCGTTAGTGCGAGATCAATGGTCGACGTCGATGATCGACGATCCGCAGTTGAGAGAGCTTTTCGAGCTCGACACTCGCGTGCGAGCGTCGAATCTTCAAAGCGAATCCCGGCCCGTTGAGTGACGCGTCTTCGTGATACCGGCTTTAACTTTGATTACGCCCCCGACGTCCCGGACGGAGAAAAATCGCAGGCTCCCGCGCTCCGGCGAGATTATGCGCGCGCGCGAGATTACGGGCCCCGAAATAAAAATCCGCCACGTATCCGTGTGTAATTGAGTGTGTGCTCGAACGGAGCGGGGTGGATCGAGGAATTCCGCTGCATCGAATGTGTTGCAGAGCGAACCATTCGCGGAATGCGTTTAACAGCTACTTCAAAAGTAGGAAGAGTTGCGTTCGAATGTATTCGTACGGCGCGTTTCGACAGGAGTCGGTGAACAATTTTACATTATTGAATATGAAAAATAATAATAAAATTGAAAATACATACCACAAGGACGAATCGGGAAATCCGCGGTAGAACTTCCGATATTTTACATTCTTCCTGCCTGGAAAATACAGACGTGTGCGAATTATCAAAGTAAAGCTCGAAAATTGCATATTTTTAATTAGAGTATTTATTTTACGTAAAGTTTTTTTTTACATTTAGGATTCACGGGTCCATTCTCAGTGAAAATTTTATTTGTGCAACACTTGCGGAATTTCTCTCTCGCGAATTATTCCTGTTGGCAGCATTACTTGGCAATACTAGCGCATGCTATTGTATTTACATTTGTTCTTCTGGTAATTGCTGTCTTCAACGTTTTCTGTTTATGCAAATTCAATATTTGTTCAATCATTTATCGATTGTAAGACTTATTCGGGCTTCGTTTTTCAATGATTAAATTAACTCTTTCCGGTCGTAATAGTTGTAAGCATGAGTATCTTGCCGGGGATATCCCGGATTTCGACCAAAAAGAGTTAAGAACGTTTGCTTTTTATCAGGTCGGCGTAAGAGGATGCATGCAAAATACTAGAAGACTTGGA
This sequence comes from Dinoponera quadriceps, assembly GCF_001313825.1. Taxonomy (NCBI): domain Eukaryota; kingdom Metazoa; phylum Arthropoda; class Insecta; order Hymenoptera; family Formicidae; genus Dinoponera; species Dinoponera quadriceps. Next base: position 1,001,027 of record NW_014555488.1, read on the forward strand.
AAAAGGAGAGTCCATAAAAACATATTTGAGTAGGAAATGTAATGTTTAACTTTTTTTACCATCAAGTCTAATAATTTGCACACCTCTGTGTTCTCCTCCGCTCGTGAGTTTTTTTTCCAAATGATAGCGAATCGACGAGACGATTCTTCGGTGAATCGCGAAGGATGTTCGCAGATTCGTCGGGGAGAGCTCTCGTCGGGCAAAAATACACGCAGTATGACACGGTCAAGCGCGCTTCGTACACGCCGCTTGATACTCGCGTGTCGCTGGAATAAAACACGCGGCCATCTGGATCCGTGGCGTATAGAAAAACAAACTCGTCGCTTCGATCCTCCGCGATTTACGGTTCGTCCGAAGGCCTCGCGATAACCGGCGTATGATTCGCGGATACCCGAAAATATACCGCGCAAACACCCGTAACGAACGTCCGCTGTAATTTTTCATTTCCCGTTGTACGTCGTCCCGTCGACCGGCGGCACTTGTTCAAATCGACGAAGCGAAAATTAGCGTTGCGTTTAGAGAATTACTTAATTCTCGCGTATCGCCCGGCTGGAATAATTCTGGGATACATATTAGAACTGGAAATTATATTCGGAGCTTCGGCCCTTCGAAATTAGGAATTTCTGAACCTTCGACACGTTATATTCGAATAAATGAAACTTTGAAGTGTGAACATTCGAACATTCGGATATTCGAATGTTTGAATATTCGAAATTTCACGAATTGGAAAGTACGTGCATCCGTTTTGTAGACATAGTAAATAATATTTACTATTCCAAAAAATGTAATTGTTTCTTACATTGCTGTTACATATCACGGCAAAAATTGCATTTATTTTAAAATAAAGTTACTGAGATTTGTTGTTTGTACTTTTTTCATTCACTTTGTTTTAAATTAGACAAATCCAAATCTCAGAATTGAACTAAAGATACTTAATACGTATGTCTAAAAGATATCTCAAAGATGTCCTATTATCTAAAAGATTTACATTTCAGAATGTCTTAATATTATCTGGGTTAAATTGATATTTTCGAATTGCACAGCATTTTGTTGTATTCTCTAAAATTAGTTTTATTAACAACTTCGATATTTCGAATCTTGGAATTTCGTCAAATGTTGAATTATGCAGACGTTTCAAATATGTCGAACAGTGCTAATACATATATAAATTAGCGAATGGCAGAGATAACCTCTCACTCTCTCTCTCTTTCTTTTACTATAAATTCGTTGCTCGAATCAGTTCGCACACGATACTCCGCATCTTTCTCTCGTGTTGGTATATTATTTATATTACTTATAGTACTTCATTCTTCGAAGATATACGTTGCACACAGCCAGACGAAAAAATCGGGCGATCCGTTGGACAGCCGTCTGCTAGCACATTTCGTTTCCCTTAGCCCAAGAATATATATAAGCTATTTTCAACCTCGATCATCGCGAGAAACAGAGAGAGAGAGAGAGAGAAAAAACGACTAGCATATCTCGTGAAGAGAGGAGATACGAAAAACGCGCAACGAAACTCCACTACGAGCGTGCTTTTGATCTCGGATTCACTTTGCAGCAACGATCTTACTCTCGATATTATACGCACGACTCTTTAGGAAAATCGGCGAACATTTCAATGAAATATTTGTAGCTTTGTCGCCAATATATTTTTTCTCGCTCGCTGCATTCGCGAAATTCTCGCGACCGGTCAGCTCAAGCGTCGCAATTCGCAATCTCTAAAAAATGTATTCGACTCTCTCTCTCTCTCTCTCTCTCTCTCTCTCTCTCTCCTTTTCACACAAAAAGTTTAAACAGAGAAATTTGGAATAAACTCGACGAGAGCGCGCGGTTCGAGTTAAATACCGGAGATCTCGAGAATCGAGATGATTCATATTCGCAGCACACAGCGAGGAAACGACGAGAAACGTCGACTCTCTCTCTCTCTCTCTCTCCGTTTTCTTTTTATCTCGTGTTTTATTTCCCCGTATTCGGCTGTCGCGGGGCTGGACGCGAGGGGACGGTATTCATGGGGCGCGGGGGCGGCCGCGAGAAATCGGTAAGAGGGAGCGTACGTATCGGGGGAGTGCACGGGAGCGAAGTGGAGGCGCATTCATAAGGTAAGGCAAGAAGGGAACGTTTCTATTTCCGGATGCGCGGCTTTCCAAATATACTCGGACGCCACCCGCCTTTACGTCGTACATAGCCTCCCTCCACGTTTCAGCCCCTCTTCCTCGCGGCCACCCTCGCGTCATCTTCCCGCGGAGCTCTCTCGCGCCGATCTCTCACGTTCATTAAGCGACCTCGCGGCCCGTGTGGATCACCGCGCGGATGCGGACGCATTTAAACAACCGTAATTGCCCGCTCAGCGGCCTGCGGCTCTCCCTTCGGCTCCGCTACAAGCTCGCGCGTCAAGCGCTTCGATTTTCTTTCTGGCTTGTTGACGTTGTCATATGATAAGATCGATGTTAATATTGAAACGGGTATCTAATCAAGAGTATCGATGTCATTAGTGATACCGGTATCAGAACGAAAATATTGATACAGATACTGATATCGGAAATTGGAAAACTTAAAATTAAAAGGAATGTAAAAGTTAGGGAAGTGTTTATCTTATGAGCTGCTTTTAAAGATTTCGTATGTTTATGCGACGATAATCTTATTATGGTATCAAGATACGTCTATCTTCTGTATTAGACTTTCTACGGTTTATGGTCGAAAGACTTTAAAAAGGATCCCAATGAACATCAACTAACAGTAACATAACATTAATGTTATAATTTCCCATTCAACGGTGTAAATGCAATATATGCGTGTGTTATGTAACAGTTTTATGTTACGCTGTTGAGTGGGAAATTATAATATTGATGTTATTTTGTTGTTGGTTGATGTTTACTGGGATGTTAAGGCTCCTCGCTATGACTGTTTTTATTTGCTGACGTCAGAAGCGAGATATCGCATGCCAAAAATTATTGCGGTAAACGTGGAAATAAAACAATATACGCACGAAATGACACTTGTGATCGATTTCGCGCATTTGTAAAAAATGTCCAGATGTTTCTCCTTTACCCCAGCGATCAATAAATAACTGTAAAATTAACGTAACAGAAATCATGAGTAAATATAAGTTTAAAAAATTGCATGTTACAGTAATTTTCATGAAGCAAAAATACATATCTTGAAGACCGACTAAGTAAAAAGTTAAAAAAAAGGTTGAGAAGATATCGAAACAAAATAGTATTGATATAGGGCCGAATATCAAAAGAAAATATCGATACAAAAATACCCGGTAATAAAAGAAAAATATCGATACTAACATTATTATATTAGCAGTATCAAAACATCCCTAGTTTTGGTTATAATTTTAAAGTTTCGAAAAAAATCCGTTTTCCCCATTTCTCCGCTGACCTTTTTGGCTTTTTACCTTTTCTTCGCGGAAAAAGGTAAATGTGACAGATTTCAATCAAACACACATGAATTTTGATATCCCTGGGAACAGAAACTGAAAAAAATCCGAGGAAAAATTGGGATAAGACGATTTTTTCTCCCGAAATTAAAAAATTATAGTTAAAAATGATAGTATGTCGAATTACTTCGTCCACCGATACTTACCTTAGATAATTGTGCACGTGTTTGCTAATTGTAATTAGATGCCATTGGAAATATCTAGCAACAACGACGTTACTTTTCCTCTTCGACGGTCGGTCATAGAATTATTCCATTTGAAACGTAGTATATGTTCTTCACCAGAACATCTTCTTTGCGCACTTGTATTTGCGCAAGGAAATACTCACTAAAAACTCAAGAATAAAATTTATACTTTAATCAGAGCTAATTAATTTTCTCAGTGTCGAACAAGAATGAAACTTCGCATTGACGGGCTAAAAGTGAAACTCAAACGTCCGTTTTTAACGCTCAGAAGAAATGAGACGCAGCTTTAATCCATTCGTTCGTCGTTTCGCGCACCGTCACGACTCGCTTTGTTAAGAAAAACAAGTGGAGATTCATATAGAATATCCATATGGAATCCCATAGTTGCCTCTGGGGATTTACAGCAAAAACTCAAGTCCTACGTAACAAACCATATAGATTTCTACACGGATTTTCACACGCAATGTGAATTTCCTACATGGATTTACACGAGTTTCCTTGGATTTTCACGGGAATTCACGTGGAAATTTTCAACAAGGCGCGCATCAACTAATTAACACGCAAAATTATAATTCACACGCGAACGGATCTCAGAGGAGAGGGACCAGGAAAGGATGAACCCCTCCCAGGAAGAGGAAATCGTGAAATAATCAGCACGCGCAAATGCTTCTCTCACATATTCTGATTTTTTTGTCAAAACCGTTTTCTTTATTTTGTAGAAAACTGCGTGATAAGTACACCAATAATCTTGCAATGTCGAAGTGTTGCCGATTTATATCGGGGGTAGGCTGGAGCACCGTTCGGCGGGGATGCTCTCTCGCGATCTCCTCGACGAGATACACTCTCGCCCCCAGAAAACACCCCCTCACGATCCGAATGGTCTCCCTGCCAGCCCGTTGTGTGTTACATCGTTTGCTTTTCTTTTTTTCTCCTAGCAAGCCAGAGCGGTGAACAACGAACATGTCTTTTCTTTATTTTTTCCCTATGTGATAGTGTGGTACGACGCTCTATAATGTATAAAAAAAAAGAAACAAAAAGAAAAAAGAACGGAACTCTCCGCGTATCCTCTCTAACCTCTCTAACCTCTCTCACTTTCTCTCTCTCTCTCTCTCTCTCTCTCTCTCTCTCACTCTCTCTCTCTCTTTCACTCTCACTCTTTCTTTCTCGCTCGCTCGCTCTCTCCCTTTCTCTCCATCTTTTCTTCCCTCCCTCGCCCTGTCATGGCGCGCTCGAACGAACGTGACTCGCATTCGAAATGTGCAATTTCGCAGCGCGACGCGCCTCCCTCCGAGTGCGGCACGAACTCGCGCGATCTTTCCTCTTCCCTCCTCGCTTTTCCCGCCCTCGTCGTCCACCTCTCCCTTCTTCCCCCGATCTCCTTTTCTTTGCATCTCGCGACGAACTCTCGCTTTTCACTTTTCTTTTCTTTTCTCCCCCCTCAAGGACGAGATTTGATACCGTTTTTCGTTTTCTCTTTCTCTCTCTCGTGTTACTCTCGGAAGCGATCTACTACTTTAAACGACACTGTTTCCTACGACATCGATCGATTACTTTGAAAAAAGAAAGGAGTCCCACCAATCTCCCTCTGTCCATTTTCTTCCCTTTCCCTTTCTCCCTGGCTCTCTTTCGCTCTCTCGCTCTCACACTCTCTCTCCATTCTCGCCCGCATTTCGCGCATCGCCACGAACGGTCGAACGATTTGCTGTTGGTGTGAACTTGCCGCACGACGCGACAGGTTCTGTCTTTTATTCTCTCCTCTACCTTCATCGCGCTCCCTCCTCCTCCATCGTCGCGCGAACCTCGCGATATGCACCCTCTCTTCTTCCGTATCTCTATCTCTCCCTCGCACACTACCGTGAACTCATTCATCTCTTGCTCTCTCTTTCTTTCACACACACACACACACACACACACACACTCTCTCTCTCTCTCTCTCTCTCTCGCCCTCTTTCATTCTCATGAATAAACACCTCCGTCGCACTCACCACGCATCATCGGAGGAGGGCTAACCGCGGGATAAAACGCGTCTACGAACAACGACGAGATGATATCCCTGCCGGCGTGTTTGCTGTCCTCTTGATTCGATTCGCAATTTTGCATCCGGTTCGCGGGTCTGTGCATATTATAGGCGTGTCTAATATAGCTAATCACCTCGACTTTTTTCTTTTTCCATTTTTCTTTTTTTAATTTTGCTTCCTTCATAACATCGAATTTGCGCTTCGCGGAGCACGGACCGGGGAAGTCGAAGAGCTCGTCAGTCCCTCCGAGTTTGAGGGAGTTGTTTCTCGGGAGGAGAAACGGAAACACCCAAAGAAGGGTCTGCTTACGCGCGGAGAAAGAATTCGCAACAGGAGCTAAACTAAACAGCAATGAAGACACCGTCATTGCTACCGCAGCTAAATTGATTAGCTGTTCGAACTAACACGCTACAGCGAACCATATAGTTGCGCCTCACAGCAAATGCATTTTGCCTATAATAATTAATGTCGTTGCTACAGTAGTTAAATTTATTAGCTGCGGCAGCAACATTAGCTGTCCCAACTGCCACAGCTAGATTTTTAGCTTCTGTGATTAATTCTCCCTCGGCGCGTAGAATCTCGGTCGGAGGGACGATGAGTTCCTTCGACTTGCCCTTCACCGCGAGAGACTAGACATACCGATCTCATTAACAGTACGATTATAATTATAGCTTATATAGAAACGAAAACTTCTCCGGGGGCTGCGCTCGAGCCCCGCTTTCGCAACCGCTCCTCCCCCCGCCGCAATTCCGCCGCGAGGGAGGCTACGAGTTGCTTATTTTTTTTCTTTTTGGAACACCTTGGGAAATCACATTGCGCCCAAGAGAGAGAAAGACAGAGTTCTCTGGGTCCGTCCCGCCGTCGTTTTCCTCGGCGCTGAGAACTTGCCGGCGAGAACGACCGGTATATCGGTCGGCGACACTACCGGATGCAAACGATCGTCGCTCGATCCCCCGTTATCACGGCTCAACGTGACTAGATTTATCCGACGGCGGCGGCCGTCGACTCGACCTCGACGTCTTGGCGAAATTCAATTCCGCTCCTGCGAGGCACTCCCGGACGGGGAGGTCACCGACGAAGAATCGGATGCGCGAAGCGGCCTCTCCGGCGACCGGAGACACGTACTCGTGGAGACGGTCCAGCCGACGTTCCGATCAAGAAGAAAACGAATCGAACGCGCTAACATGTAAACTACGGCTTAATTTCTCTCTCTTTCTCTGCTTCGACTCGGATCGTTTCGGCGGATACATCTTGATCCAAGTCGAAATTTTAGTTCTACATCGAGTCGAATTCTACATTAAATCATCAAAGGTATCCTATCCTATTGCGCTCCTTTGATGCTGCAAATGTGAAGTTATTTTTTCTCCGTTAAAAGACTTAATAGAATTCAAAATCCCCCCGGGAGGTCCCATTTCTTTTTGTGTCATCGGGGGAGCACTATCAGTTAGTTTCTCCACTTGAAGACTTAATGTAGAACTGAGTAGACTTAAAGCAGGACCAAAATTTCGACTCGGGGAAATTTATACACTCGTTCTCCGCTCTCGCGTATATCCCGATTTCTCGTCGCTTCCTCGTTCGCCGAGGACGCGCCTCGTGGTCTCCAAAACTTCGCGCGATTACGATTCCGCCGTCGAGTCGTCCGCTGACGTCGCACGCCGATGTCGCGATCGGACCGGCGACTCGTTGCTCTCGTTGAGACAAGATTGCTGAGAGCGGAATCTTATTTGTGCGACGCTCGAGGCGGTGATACCCCGATAAGAGTTATTTACAAAATTCGTGCGATACCGCCGTCGCCGATGACGCCGACGACTCCGCTCGATTTAGACCGTACTAATGAAATAACTTGATTCTTGTTCTTCGGAACGCCGCGTCAAGCATTCGGTTTGATAATTTAATCAGCCGAACGGCTCGCTCGAGCTGAACGGATTTCGCGGGAGACGCAGTTTTTTTGCTCTTACTCGCTCGAAATAACAATCTTTGTGTTGGAGCCGTGAATCAAGTCGGCACGAAGGAAGGATATTAAACTTCCTTGACCGCATTTTCGCCGCATCTTTCTTTCTCTCTCTTTCCTTCCTTTCTTCCTTCCTCTCTTTCTTTCTCTCTCTCGTGTTGAAAGGCCACGATTATACTCGTACATCTCGCACCTCTCAAAATCCCAATTAACAAATTGCTAGATATCACGATGTTCGATAGCGAATAATTAGATAATCAAGTTCGCTAAAAATTTTACTTCGCCTAGAAACTTATCATCTAAAATCTGTCTCGCTCGTCGCGTCGTCCTTTCTTCCCTCCTTTTTTTTCTCTCTCTCTCTCTCTCAATTCAATCTACAGGTCGACGACGTCGCGAATTTAACCGAAACTTGCACAGGACCCATCGAATTATATATTCCTTCCTCCCGCTTTTCGAATTCGTCTCTATACCCTGCCCTCTCCTCCCGCCTCGACGCTTTCGCTCGCTCCAATTTCTCTCGTTTAGTTTCGTCGAGAGAAAGGGAGAGAAAGAGAGGGGAAAAAGAGACATGGAGAAAAACCGAGCGACAAAGAGTGACGGTCGCAGGTAAGAATATACTTAATCTCACGTAAGAACACAAGTCTCCTCCACGATCGGTCGTAGCCCGATTGTTTGAGGCGTACCGTCGGTTCCCTCCGGTCGATTTCTCCATCTGTCTCTCTCTTCCTCCCTCCGTCTCTCCCTTTCTCACACATGCACGCACACATACACATATACACACGCACACATACGCATACACTTGATTCGCCTACCGGACGCGCACAAACATCTCTCCCGATATTTCTCCTCGATCACTTTGCTCTGCACGCACTCCCTCTCTATTCCCTCTCTCTCTATTCTCTCCCCCTCTCTCTCGCGCGCGCGCGCGCCTTTTTACATAGAATACGATTAAACTTCGTCGCCTAATATTGCATGCGCGTGAACACATTTCAAAGGTGAAACAGAAAGACAGTACTCCCTCTCCCCGACTCGCCCTCTCCGCACGTAGCGACTAATAAACCTAACGTGAAACAGAACAACGTCGCACGTGTGTTATACAAACTGCCCAGACGTCTTGCTCCCTCCCCTTTCTCCCGAAGGTTAATAATTTTTTTCCTTCATTCTTTCTTCCTTCCTTTCCTTCTTTCTTACGAAGAATTCATTAACGATAATTAGGACCCGCGGTCGAGACGCCGATTGCGCCTTCATCGCGCACGCTGAGAATGCCGAATTTGTCGTGTGTCGAGAGCGACGATTTGACGAGATCGCGGGCGACCAATCGAGAATCTCCACCCCCCCCCCCCNGGGCCACCAATCGAGAATCTCCCCCCCCCCCCCCTCCCTCAACAGAGTAATGCTCGGCGAGCGAGGGATTCAAGAGGACGCCGGTGTCCTTGGAAACGAAGCGGAAGCTCGCGAAATGAACGCCAACGGAGATGTACACCAGGTGCCCGACGGGGATTCCGCCTCTCTGCCTCGCGCATTCCACACGCACGTCACGTTGGTCACAAAGGGAAACATATCGGTAAATTTCATTGCAATTTCTCCTCGCGTCTCTCTCTCTCTCTCTCTCTCTCTCTCTCTCTCTCTCTCTCTCTCTCTTTCGCTCTCTCACTCTCTTTCTCTATCTCCCTCCCTCTCTCGGACTCTTAAGAAATACAATAATTGGTGACTTCTCATAAAATAATCGAGTGATTCGCTCTGTCTCGGAACTGAGATTCGAAGTCGACGGCGCGTTCGCACGTCCATCCCCTTTTGGACGTATGTGTGCGTGCGTGTGTGTGTGTGTGTATATGTGTGTACTATCGTGGCTTTTAGTAGTTTCCAAACTTGATTTAATCGAGCTACGTATTTCGTTTTCGCGCGAGTAAAACTGGCAGCATTCGTGATTTCACGATAAAATTATTTTTTCCAATCGCCACGAATCTCACCGTTGATCCAATGATACTCGTAGCAATTTTATATCCGAATCTACACGATAATTTATGCAAGATTGATTATCAACTCGATATATTAACAGGGGGCCAAATTATCGTAACTGAGTGCGCGGGGAAACTGAACGCCGAAATCCGGACGCGTCGCATTCGCGATCGTGAGCGCGTCGTCGAGCACGAATCCCTCGCTCAAACAGAACTCGTCCTATTTCATCAAAGAACTGAGGCCTTATCTATTTGAATAATAATAAAGATAGCGTTATATCTCGGACACAGTTGTGCGAGCCATTCGGAAACGCGAAAGGGATGCGGCGCACGCCCGTTCGACGGTTCTACCGCCCCATTAGTTTAATGCACACCGCCGCCGCCGCCGCAAACGTAACTCCCTGTTTGCGATAAAAACGTTTGTCGAACAAATAACGACCGTTGTTCGACCGATTCGCGATTCTTCCTCGATGCCGCCAATGTACCGCGCTCGATCGCCGGGCGCATCGGGTTGCAGCCATCAGTCGGGCAGCTCAGCTCGGTTTAATTAAAGCGATTAACTCAATTTCCTCTCTGTGTTGCAACTGGATCAATGACCCAGAAAGAGATAGACGATCGTTGAAAAAACAGAATTAGCCAGCCAGCACCGTCGGTGCCGAATCCGCCCTGTTTCCCCTCTTCTCGCATTAATTATCCTCGACGCTAAAATCCACGAAGAAACAACATTTATTCATTCCGATCGCTAATCACAATCGGGAAATCGGCCTTCGATCGTTTCCAGCTTTCGAGATTGGATTTCAGTTGCAAGTCGCGCAAACAAATCCGCTGCCGGGCGAAACGAGATATCTCCGTGCACATCAATTTTCTCCACTATGCACGCCCTTTCCTCCGACACAGTTCCCACACGTTTTAGAGGAGAAGAATAATTGATTTTGGGTGTAATTGAAATTCAAGAGGGATCGAGCGGGATTAGCTCGCGTAAAGCGAAAGAATACCCTTTCGCACCGTGAAGAGGGAGTTTGACACCGTCGATCGTCCGAGGTACATGCGCGCAGCGTGCGAAGAAGAACACACACTCGACGTCACATCCGTCGGAAGAATGCACATCTTTTCGTCTTGGGGGAGGGGGGGGGGGGCGTGGGCGCGCCCCGTCGCGCTCTCGCACGGCCGGCCACCTCGTGTTTTTTTTTTTATGGTATGCGTGTGTAACGTATGTTTGATGTTTACCTTTAAATCGGTACGTAGTATATCGTTTTTAGTCGTAATAAGTATATTGATATTGAACTACCTAGCCTAATATGTACAGAGTTTCCGTTTTTTTTTTCACTCTTGGCACTACATTAATCCTCCTAGCTCCTCACATGCATACGCAACGCGCGCGCGCACTTTCTTCGTTCTTTCTCTGTGTGTTCTCTCTCTCTCTCTCTCTCTCTCTCTCTCTCTCTCTCTCTCTCNTCTCTCTCTCTCTCTCTCTCTCTCTCTCTCTCTCTCTCTCCTTCTCGGTATTTCTTTCCCGCGATCCTGCAATTAGCCGCGCTTTTTTGCGCGGTTTCTCTTGTCCTACCTACCTATCAGACTTACCGATCTCTCTCTTTCCTCGCCCCCGCGCGCGCGCGCGTTGCGTTTACTCGTACGCACGCCTGGTCGCACTCACGCAATCATCATCATCATCATCATCTGCATTATCATCAACATCATCATCATGATCAGCATTATCATCGTCATAATTATCATCAACATCATCATCATCATCATCAAACGATTCGCTCATGCAATAACTCGCGTAAATGTGTGTGTGCGTGTGCGTGTGTGTGTGTGTGTGTGTGTGTCGTCCCCGTCGCTTCTCCACACAACAACAAAACCACCAACCACCGCGCGAGGAAGCCAACCGCTCGCGCTGTCCGGCCGCGTGTTGCGCGCGCGCGCGCGCGCAGCAGCCGCCCGTCGCGAATAAAATATCGTGTGTCGGCAATAAATAATTTACTAAGTCTTCGTCGCGATGAACAAACTTCCGCGATGTCCGACGAATCGAGCCTCCGCCGAGGGCCGGAAGAGAAGGCGCGACCGGCGGCCGCCGGGATATCCAATCTGCTACGTAGGCGCCGCCGGTTGATATCGCGAGCCGCGAATCCCGCCCGTCCGTCGCTTCTCCGCGAAGTGGAGCCTCTTCTTCGCCGTCGTGTTCGCCAGAAATCCCCGGACAGAGGGGGAGTCTCTCGTCCAACTACTAGGTAGGCCGCTTCTTCGCGTCGCGCGTTGGTAACGCGGCTCTCCACCGCGCCGGGCATTCGACCGTCTCCTCCGCTTTTTCTTCCCGTCTGTGTGTGTGTGTGTCTCTCTCTCTCTCTCTCTCTTTCTCCCGCTCCCGCCCCCGTTGATTTTCCACCAACCCTCGTAACCGCTCCGCTTTGGAATAATCTGAGATCTAGGCTAGACACTGGCCGCGTGTGGAATTGCACAATGAGACGCGTCGTCATCGACGGCGACGCAGCGGGCGCGTCGACTGCCCCGGTGGAGAAAGAGGACAGGCGAACCAACGCACGGCGATTGAGCGCAGTCTTTGATGACTGACGATTTCACTCCAGTCAGTTCGGAGCCGGGGCTTTCCACCCTCCGCCGGCCCTCCTTTAGGCCACGAACGGACGATCCTCTTTCGCTCTGTTACTTTCTCTCTCTCTCTCTCATTCTCTCATTCGCTCTCTCTATCTCTCATTATTAAGAACGCCGGAAGAACGATCCAACGAGGATACCACCGGCTGGGATACCCTCCTCTTCAGTGTCTCGCGCACCGTGCGGAGTAAGTCATCGCGCGCGCGTTGACAGGTGCAACAGTACTCCTCGCTGAACACGATGGGACACGACCGGGGGACCTATCCTATGTTGAAGCTTCTCCCGCGAGTCAGTCTTGAAGGACAGTCGTCGATCCATCGCTCGTTCTCGAGGGCGATGCAGCGGCTGCGACGACAATGGCGGCAACGGCAGCAGCGGTGGCGGCAGCTGCGGCAACAACGACGACGGCGGCGTCGTTCCTCAGCGCGAGCGAGGAGGATGTCGTCGTCCTCCACTTTGTCACCGGTGACGACGACGACGACGATGCGGCGTCGCCGCGCATTCTCTCCCTCGGTCTTATTACCACGGATCAGACGTTCTGCTGCTGCTGCTGCTGCTGTTGCTGCTGCTGGTGGTGGTGATGATGATGGTGGTGGTGGTGGTGGTGATGGTGATGATGGTGATGGTGCTGTTGCTCTTGCCGGCTCTCCTCGGTCTCACAGGGCACCACGGTGAGGTTGGACAGATTGCTACTGCTCAGATTGCTCAGGTTACTATTGGACTCGGAATAATTGGACATGGCCGGTCTCCTGCTCGGCACCACCACCGACGCCGCCGTCGTCGTCGTCGTCGTCATCGCCGCCGCCGCCGCCGGCGTCGAGCCGCCGGAATGCGGGAACCTCCGGAATACCTTGAGGAGCGAGCTGCCGGCGCTGTTGCTCCGCATTAGCCGCTCGCCGGGCGTGTCCGTCATCAGGCCCGAGTGGCTACGGTAAGGCGGCGGGCTCTCGCTGTCGAACACCGTGCGATTCGGCGGCGGTCGCACGCACTTCTGGTAAATCTCGCTCTCCTGCAAACGAGAGATTCAATTAGTCCTCGGTCACGGCAGAAGGGGGAGCGGCACGGTGGAAATTCGCGCGACCCTTGGACGTTCAAGGTAGAGCCCCCGGGTCGATAACGAGGCTCGGCGACACCTACGCGCCGGCCAGCTATCTTGCGCGACGTGCGAGGACGAGAGAAGGTGAAAATCAAGTGCCGGTCTGCTGGCGATGGGAAATGGTGAAAGAGAGGGAGGGGGAGAGACAGTCATCGCGGTTCTTCGGTGTTCGCGAACTTACAAGGAGTTTGCTTCTATTTTTCGCGAAGCATCGATCACTCGACTCGCGCGCCGATCGCGATAGCGTTAAGCCTCGCTCGAGCAGTCCGCAGTTTAATATCCCCGCCGTCTGCGAACGATGACGAGGCGTAATAAGTACTTGAACCTGAGGGTTTTGCGCAGCGGACAGGAAGCGAATAAATAAATATGTTTTTCGGTCGTTCCCCCCCGGCGAGGACAAGTCCCGTCGCGACGGCGCGTGTCGGTTCACCGTCTTCATCAGAGGCGTTCGTTTGAGACGGGAGGTAAACGCCACCCCGAGAATCACTCCAAGTTTCCGGAGATTTTCGAGCGAATTTAATAGCGAATTCAGCCGCTCGCACTACGCCGCAAATCTTTTAGCCGAAGCTCTTCTTGCACGTTTCTTACACATGTTTTGCCATTTTAAATCACGACTGTTAACACGTCGTAATTTAACATGTTAATTTAACGATTTAAAGTTTTAAACGACGTAAATTAAATCTGCAAAAAACATAAAAGTAGCTTCAGTAAAATATGTAATTTTTGGACGTTTATGCGTGTAATGATATACTTGGATTTATAGTATAAGGCTCGTTTATAGTCCGTTCTTATGTTTCAGGTCACCTTAAATATATCTTCAAAATTCTTAACCAATAAAACGATCTGCACGGGTGCTGTACAGATCACTTTGCTAACTAAGAAGTATTTGAAGGTCTATTCAAGACTATCTTTAAATATAAGAACGGACGATGAACAAGCCTTAGCGCATACTAGTTTGAGCGACCGAATTCGCTATAAGATTAATCCGTTTATCGAATTAATTTCTCCGAGTTTTCCATCTGTGATCAGTTGTGGGGAAAAATTAAGGTAAATCGAGTTGCAAATAATAGATGCTAAAAAATCCCGAGGAACAACAAAGAGTGCAGTCTCGTGCAATTTCGATCAAGATAAGGGCGGGGAATCCACGAAGAGATAGTTTCAAGAAAAATATCCCCTTCCCTCCGAGAATCCTCCGTTTTCCCCGGAAGAGTATTCCTTGAGAATTATTATATAGTTATCATTATCATTATCATCATCATTATTATTCAATGAGGGTAAGAAGTGGCTGATAAGAGCCAATCGTAAGAGTTGCTCGCAATAATATTACACTAATACAACGAGAAGATATAATTATATTTGCCGCCACACACGTGCCGAGATGTGGTTGCTGGACTTTCTATGTGCGCGACCAATTAGTAACAAATCGTTACACGTCAAAGGTTATTTTATAGCTCTCGATTTTTTAAAATAATATGACTCTTTCTCACACATACATCTCCTGTCTTATTAAATTAACGTTGAAGAAAGTTTGTACTATTGCGAGAAATATTGCTCGTAAAAGCGAGGAATCGAACTCCCAAAATTCGTCTGGCAATCTTCAGATCGAACCGCTTTGTTAGTGCAATATTATGACAACCAACACCTCCGATCAGCTCTTACTACAGTGAAACGTGAGTTTGGCTGGATCTGTCTGACAACCAAACGCGTTCTGGTTAAAGAAAAGGAAATTCCTGGTTGTAAGAACCAAATTTAGTTCATGAGAACTTTTGGGAGATTTTGTTTCCTTCAACCAAGACGCATTTGGTTGTCCATTGTCAAATAGATTCAATCAAACTTACTTTTCAGCCACTTTTTTTCTTTCCTTGAATTTTTCAGAATATCGTTATCACAGCACCGTCAGTCATCGGAACAAAAAAAATGAAATAGTGACTGCTTCTAGGCAAAAAAGGTGACGAAAATGATCTTTCAGACGCCAAAACAATGACCAAAAATAATATTTTTGTCAAATTCCGAGAGTAGTTAAGGCCATTTAAGCAATAAAAATAATATTTACTTTCCCAGGTTTATCTTTGGGATAACTCAACATATATAGCGAGTTCTTTTCATAGTATCGTTTGAAAGTTCATAACAAGGAAAGATCAAGGGCATAGATGATACAAGTACGCTTTCGGAGCAGTTTTATTAAGAGAGACGGCAAAAATATATATAGAATGCCTATATTTTACAAATTTAGCTGAGGAAAAAAGTGACTATATTAAACCGTTTTAGACAATAGTGAATTTTTTTAGTGACAAAAGTGTCAAGGAAAAGTGTTGACAAAAGGTGACTTGAGTGACGGGATGAATAAATCCAACCAAACTTATTTTTCGGTATATAGTCACTTTTTACTTTCTCTCTCCCCCCCCCCCTTTCGTTGAATTCTTTAAATTTTATCATCGTCATCATCATTACCATTATTATTATTATCATTAATTCCAAGTTTCCCAAGTTCCCGGGGACGACGGACAGTCCCCGGACCCAGAAAGCCGAACCTCGTCTCTCACCTGTTCCGGGTCGCGGAGGTGGAGGCCCATGTGCGCTCCGTACGGACGTTCCTCGCCGTCCGGGAGTTGCAGTCTCGGTGGTAAGTCGAGGACGAGATCCTGCCGTACGCTGCCCATGCGAATCGCCCGATCTCTCTGCGCGGCGATCATCACTTCCTGTATGTCTCTGCTGTTGGAACTACCACCGGCACCGCCGCCGCCGCCGACACCACCGACACCGCCTCCACCGCCGACGCCACCACCGCCGCCGCCGCCACCTCCTCCTCCTCCACCTCCTCCTCCCCCTCCGCCACCGCCGCCTCCACCGACCGCACCAGACGGGTCACCGCCGAGACCACCGTGTGCACCGTGTCCGCTGCTGCCGACCTCCATTCCTTGTGTCACCGACAGCATCTGCAAGCGCGACGATCGATTTTAGGGACGAACATTCGGCGAATAGAGTCGCCGGATAGCGATGTGGATATCGCTGCTAGAAAATTTACGATATCGCTAATTCGCACTCGACACGCTGGCCGCTGATCTCCATTCACTGAAAAACACGTTTAGTTGACTCAAAATAAAATTTCAGTTTAGATATGAACAAACAAATGTTTCGCTTGTGAGAATCAAGATTTAGTTCTCTGAACTTAAAGGTTTGGTTCTCTGAAACCGAACTTTTTTTCTTCATTTTCGTTTCAGAGAACCAAATTTTGGTTCTCATTACCAAAACGTTTGTTTGTCCATATCCAAATAAATGTTTATTTAAGTTAACCCTTATCGGATGCTAGCTTTTTATGCGTGATTCTCACTAGGTTGTAGCTGGTTTCGGTAAATATGCGAACTTGTCACTTCCTAAGTGATGTACGACCGCAGCGACGAAGTATTGTTGTCACGTGAGAGGTGACTTACGACCGATAAGGGTTAACTAAATAGGATTTTCAGTGTTGTTCATTCGAAAGCTCAATTAAAGTTCAAGCAATCAAAGATATGGTAAGTGCGATTTCCTCAGAGACTTATATACATAGATCGAACGCTTCCACAAGAGACTGCATGCCGTGACTAGGGAGAGAAGTAGCGTGGGTCGCAAGCAACCCATCTTTGTCTAGCTTCACTCTTAAACCCTCACTTTTCCTTATATGCGACGAGGATAACATGTCTGCAGACAGTGGAAGAAGAATATAGCTATCCTTCAGTCTTGTCTTACGAGCTGTCATAAGAAGGCGCAGTCTATGTATATAAGTCTACGGATTTCCCTCCGGACGCGTATATCTTGCACCTTTGTTTCAGGGATCCCTTATTGATCACGTGCATTTCATTTAAGATGTCTGTTTTGTACGTGAGTTAATTAAACGCGTCAGTCATCCGCGATCGCTATGGTAACCAATGAATTAAACAGGTGGATCGCATTGAATGGATAGTTTTATTACATTGTTCTATTAGAATCATACTTTAAGTGCATGTAAGAAAATAAACAGCTAGAATGTGGTATTTATATAAAATGAGATGTTAAAAAAATACTACATAATATATCGGATATTAAATATTAAGAAGTACGTAATAGTAAAATAGTAATAAAAGAGGTAGATAATATTTTATAATAACATTTAAATAATAATTTTAAATATAACAAATATTTATACTCATACTTAACAAAATATTATTATTATTAAACTTATGAAAAATATTAAGATATTAAATATAAATATCTTGATATTTAGGAGGATAATTATATACTAGGTATCTTATAATTGGAATTTTTTATATCTCTGCTAAACGAAGCAAGTGGAAACGATCTTCTAATTGTCGCAATAAAGTGTTACACGCATACAGAAGGGAAGGTGGGCGACCACGATCGCGCGCAAAAACGCCGAAGGTGAAGAGATTGCGGGTGTGAAGCCACCGTCGAGCCGTCGTGAATAAATTAGCGCAGAAAATGAAATCGCTCGACCGTTCGATCAGGAGCGTCAATTGCACGTGGATATAGAGATATCAGTGACGCGCCGTTGCACTCGGTTCACGATAAACTTGCATATAAATCAGATCATTATATCGGCGGGATTTAATCTCCGTGACATCGACTATTCATGTACAATCGAACGGACAGAGTCGGGCTTTAATTCGCGACCGCTTCCGTCCTGAGACCGGCCGAACAAAAATCGCCACCGTGCATACACATAATAAACGCTAGTATTATTATTACGCTTCGTTATATATGAGAATACCCTCTGAATTTTCCGAAATTTGCCGAAAATTCACGGATAATGATTTTCCGGGGCGTAACGCCTCTTCCGAGGCAAGTCCGTAGGCAAAAAGAAAAATAAAGATATTTATAGGTGCACGATATTGGAATCCTCGACTTTTTCGGGTCATTCTCATTAGAGTCGCTTGGAATTAACCAATTAGCATGCCAAGTTTAACCAATACTTTCTCTCTTTCTCTCTACTGTACAAAACCAATTATACAAACCAATTACACAAAACCAATTATACAAAAAGCTGTTGAGCGATGAAATGCGAAATGCTGATTTCGTGGTTCAGATTATCGTCTTCTGCGGTTCGCTTTTACGCACTCGGTCATCTCATGATTGAATTATTAATATTCGTTATTCATTTTCACTCTATCGTAAGATTTTCTCGTAAGTAACCGCATCGATTACTCACTAATAAAGATTACTTTCTAGTTTTTCTATACTTATTTTTTGTATTTAGTTTCTATTTTCTATCGTTACCTGTACTCGCGCGTAGTTTCATGGATACATATTGTATCGATCACTCATTCTACATCATTCCTCATTGCGTATTTGGTTTGATTTGTTATTCATGCACTCGTCGTTATCTCTGTAACTTATTCTCAAATTTTTCTTTTTATATTTTACTATAGTATTACACAGAAAAATCAGACTTAAATTAAGATTAGATAGATTAGATAGATTAGATATTCTCATATATAAGCAAGAACATTATAATCTTTTTAGGAGATTTTTAGAAGGCCGGTATTCAGTCGAATCTTATATTTACCGTCTTAAGTTTATCTTCAGATGTTGTAGGCTCATTTCATTGGCTACGAAACATCCGCGGATGAACTTGAGACAGTCTTAAATATAAAAGATCCGATTATGAATACCGGCCTCAGTCATGATTTGATTGAATTTGTATTAATGCAAGTATTACTTGAACTCAACTTAAGACTAAAATTCTTCTAAGAAGATTATAATATTCTTGCTTATACATGAGAATATTTATTCTTCATTTAAGACTATCTTTTTTCGGTGTATTCATAATTACTTATATTTGTTGCAAGCTCGTTATAGTATATCTTAAGGGGTCTCGTCTCTTAACGAGCTCTTAACGAGCTTACAGTAAATAAAATAATAGGCTTACAAAATATAAAATAATAATAAATAATAAGTAAAATAAAAAGCTTCGATCAATCTATCTATCTATCTATCTCTCTGTCTTTGTTTTTCTCTGGGATCTTCCGCGCCTCCTCGGCCTGAGCGACTGTGCGGTTCCCGGTTAAACTCGAATTCCGAATCGAGTCTCGTTGCGCCGGTAACAATTATTTCCTTCGGATAGCAGCGGCTTCGATCTGAGACATCCGC
The DNA here is from genome assembly GCF_001313825.1 of Dinoponera quadriceps. Taxonomy (NCBI): domain Eukaryota; kingdom Metazoa; phylum Arthropoda; class Insecta; order Hymenoptera; family Formicidae; genus Dinoponera; species Dinoponera quadriceps. Next base: position 1,020,416 of record NW_014555488.1, read on the forward strand.
TCTCACGCACGCACGCACGCTTGCACGCTCGTGAAAGGCGGGTCGGGAGACGTCACGTCGTGACAGTTGGCAGAGGATGGTGCGGTACGTACGCGCACCTCGAGAGAGGTAAAACGGAGAAGGCCGTACGAGCTTGGAGTGCCGACGAGCGCGCGCCGCGAAAGAACGAGGTCGCGTGCGAACGCACTCACGATCCGCGCTTTCCTTTTCGTTCGCGCGCGTCTTCGGTGGTCCCGCACGCACGCACGCATGCACGTACGTCCGTCCCGTTCGTTCGGCCGACCGACAGACCGACTGGTCGCAGTACGTCGAAATAGATCGATCTCACTCACGGAGACCGTGAGTGAGAAAGTCGCGGACGCGAGAACACCCGGCTCGCGGTTACCCTTTTCCCTGTTTCCTCTATTTTTCCGACGTGCCAGCACACGTGATGAGTGAGAAAAATCTCACCTCGTCTCACAGAGACGCGCAAAGTGTCACGAGGTGTCTCTCTGAATTTTTTTTTCTCTACGAAGAGCTCTCTTCGATATTCGTTATCGTGCGAAAATACAACGGAAAGAGGAGGCGAAATTATCTCATTGCGTCTACTCTCTAAGGTGCAATCGGTGTATTATCATTGAGAAGCAATCAATAGTCACTGGTAGTCACAGTTATAAATATAGCATCACAAATCGATGAAATTCCGCTGAAAAAGTCTGTCCAGCAACGTTTCCATCAGGGGAGTCTAGACTGCAGAAACAGTGAAAAAAGATATTACTTCTTTCTTGTTATCTTTGTAATTCTTAAGATGTCAATGATTTTATCTGAAATACTCCTGATTATATTTAATTAATTTAACTTACACTTGATTGAAAGGCATGCTCATGCTGATAGGACTCGAATCTTCTGGCTTTTGAGTTACTTTACGAACTACGTCAAATACGACATATGATTGACTGCTTATATGTATGTGTATTTCTGCTTACGGGACGCGTAACAGTGATCACGCGATTTAATGAATCTCTTACTGGCCAAAATCAGTGAAGTATAAGACATAAGAGTTAAGCGAAAGTGTTTCCACTAAAAATTAACGAATATTCACTGATTATCAGTACAATACTGTTTTATTGCTTCAATCAGTGACATTTTCGCCGATCCGACTTAGGAGCGTTGCGTACCTTAATCCCTGTATCGCATACCCGGCCGCATTCCGACGCCGACGTATGAAGAACATCATTGTGCAATTTCATGGCAAGGTGATCGCGATTTAACGAGCGATCGACACGGAAGAAACCGATGAAAGCCGCTCGTTCGCGCTGTCCTTCGCTCTTCTTTTTCTCTTTCTAGCTATTTCTCTCGCGAGCAATTGCCACGTGCGCGCTAACGACCAACGGGTCGGTCGCGTTAAAGCTTTAAAGGGGTTTTCAGCACCCCTTCCGTTCTCGCTCGTCCGAGGCCGTCGAAAGGGAAAGCGGAAGAGGGACGCGGCGGCTGCGGCGGAGGTGGAGGCGGCGGCTGCGACGACAACAGAGAGAGAGAGAGAGAGAGAGGGTGTACGGAGACGGCAACGCGACAGAGAACGACGGTGACTGACACACAGAGGGAGGACGACGAATGTACGTCCGTGTACCACTCGTATCGATCGGCTGCTCGCAGTGTAACATTACGCCTCGCTCCCATCCTGGTGTAACGTTGGACGCCTCGCGAGCCAGAAGCCCTTCGACCGGAAAAGCCGCCGACGTCGGCTGCTTTCGGACTCGACGACGACGACGCGTCTCTCGTTAACACCGATGGCACGGCGCACCGATACACGTTTCGAGAAAGGTGCAATAGTGGGCGACAGCGCTCTCGTGATATTTCTGAAGAAGATCCGCCGTGACGTCCGGATTGTTAACCCTCGAATAACAAGATCGGGTCGGATCCGACCGGATCCATATTCTAACGCTTCCGTGCTTGTTATATTTCAGGGATTTTCATATTTTGCAATATATTTTGTTCACTTTTAAATATTTTCCAACTTACGAGAATAAAAAGTGTCAAGTCGAAGAAATTAGCTGAAAGAATTACAAAATGCTTCTGCAGGTCGGATCCGAACCGACATGAATTTTGTTTCGAGAGTTAAGCTCACCCTCTTCGGCGAGCCTGTATGGATCGAGAAAATTTCACCCGTGACTGTTTATCGATTTGACACAGGTGGCGAAAACGCTTCTTTATCTCTGTCTCTGGCGTTGATCGTTTGGAACGTAACTAATGGGGGTAATGAAAGTCAGAGATACGCTCGGAACGATCAGGAGATCGTGCTGTCGAATAGTTTCACGCAAGTCGAACCGGAGACAGATAAGAGAGCAGCTGAAATATATTAGATGAAATATTCTACTTAAATATACAAGGTGAGCATAGTTATTATCACTTTGAATATCTTCGAGAAATAATATCTGAAATCCTCGAAAGACGCGGTGCTAACTCGGAAGTCGACATCGAATGAAAATAATATTTTATTAACGACTAGATGAAGATGAAAAAAAAAGTTTGCATCTGCGGAAGGTGATCTGGTCTGAAATAATGATCATTGGTACCTCAATGCGCAATTTCTATCGGGTAAATCTCTGTCTCCTACTCTCCTATTTCAAAGATATTCCGGATGGTGATATTTGTTGCCTCACATTGTATATAAATATTTGTATTAACGGACAAGATTAAATACGCGAAGAGTATTAGATATTTGGAATATATTATACATTTTTATTATGCGTTTGGAGAAGAAAGCGATCTCATTTCGTGTTCGGTGTAAGGTTTCACACGGTGTGGAGGGAAAACCGGCCAGAGTATGCTTCGGAACGAGAGCCAATGTCACTGCTCGGGATAAAAGGATTTATACGCGCCAAATATAGGAATGTGCTATATTCAGCGCGTGCGGCGATTTCCTTCCGTCTGCTTCCGCGCGACGGAAACTGATTTGGGAGCGACGGCGAGCGATCGGCAGAGAACACTCGATTAGGATTCCGTCGCGTGTTACATTGTATCGCGTGACGTAACACGTGTCATCTCAGCCAGAAATAGTTCGTTACCACTCTCAGAGTGTTCATTTACGCCGGATTCATAGAGAGATATGCCTTCGCGATTATCCTCGCCTCACCGAAACACGCGATGTATTTATCGTCTATCTCTACGTCCAGTGACATAAATCTGAATGTTTTTCAAACACGTTCCGTGAGACTTTTGAACACCCGTACAGCCGTGCAGGAATAATTTTTGAAGGAGAATGTCAGATCTCTCTCTTCCGAACGGTCGCATTAACACGCTATCGCACGCTCATCGGTGCACTGACTGGTGAATCGGTGCATCGGTGAAGAAAATAGTTGGCATTTGTAACTATAATCATAGCGAGAGAATTATAGTCAGGAGAATCATTTTTTCTGCACATAGAAAAATATTGTACTGCGAAGGAAAACAACTACCTAGTTTATTTTTTTCTCTCAAGTTGAACAAGAAAGTTTTCTTGATACAGTATTAAAATATACTCATCACAAATATTAATATACAGAATAAAAAAATGTTAATACACATATAAATATAAATATACAGAAAAAATTCATTATCATTTACTCGAAAGAAGAATTTGTTTTCTTTTCATAGACAATAATGTAAAACACAGATTTACTATCTAGTGGGTGGACAATTCTGACATTCAATTTCTATTCAGGATTGCTGTTGCTAACTAGACGTAGTTTGATATTCAATTTCCATGAAAGATTTACCGAGCTTTCTGTCTCGTTACTGTGTAATTTTTTCGTCTAACTATGAGATAGAACTGCGCTGAGTAAAGTAAATGTATCCAATATAAAACATTTATTAGCGACTGTGATAGTAGTCTAATACGTAAGGTAGGCTACTCAAGAGCCAGAGGTTCTCAGGTTCAAGTCCAGCAGAGAAAAACGAAATTTTTCCATAGAATTGGACATAACACGTAATCAAGAAGAATTTCAAGAACCAAACTATATTGGATCACCTCTTCGTGAGAGAAAGAAAATAAATCGAAACTCTGACTAAAAAAAAAAAAAAAAAACCAACCAGCCACTAGAAATCAACGAAAAGAAAAATACATTTTTTCATTTTATTATATCTAACTACTAGCTAATTTTTCTATTACACCCACTCGGAGAAATGAGCGGTTACATTTTTCGCTAGTGGCTAACTGAAATTATTTGACATGACTGTGTACTATTTCTTGTCTAACTATTAACTAATTTTTCTAGTACAGCTATTAGAAGAAGTGAGCGTTACATTCCGAGCTAATGGCTAGCTACTAGCTAGTAGCGATGTAAAACCCAACTTTTTTATGTCATGACTAGACAATTACTAAATTCAATTTCTTCCCGGGTTACTATAAGGCCAGTGATAATAACCTTACATGCATATTGCTACTACTATTCATGTGGTTAAAACCATAAAAACCATAAAACATAAGGGGTGTGGTTGAGGCCGAAAATAACCATAATTTCTCTCAGTGTGCGGTCAGCGAAATTCTCTTGGATTAACTTGTTACTCATTTATCGATCGGTAGTTCGGTGAACGCGCCGTTTGTCAGTTTTGACAGCGCGAAATTAATTCGCCCAGGATCGCGAGTTCGGCGTCGGAGCGAGGTATCAGCAAAGACACGCGGCTAACGCTTGTCAGCCGCGCGTCAACTTCATTGGGATTAACAAATTTATTCACGCATGGTTCCGTGAGGGTTAAACGGGGCTCGCTTTCACCCCTAAACGCCTAAGAGGCGCCCCCGCGCGTTTCACACCTCGCGTTTCCATAAAGCCCCTGTCGGCAAACCGACTGAATTATTCGCGGGGCGACGTCGCCGGCGAAGCGAGACGTATGTCTCGGGTCTACGCGAGGATGAACGAGAGAAAGATGATGAGAGAGAGAGAGAGAGAGAGATGAGGTCGTTCGTCCGATCGATCGGAGATAGAGCGAGCCGGTGAAAGAGCGACGAAGAGGAGGCGTCGACGCGTCGACCGGACGGACGGTCGGTTGGCCGGTCGGTCGGTCGGTGATGTGCGCCGCTGGGAAACGTCATAGCGGCTCGCAAAAGCGCACAACGACCGTACGTTGTAACGGACTTTATGGCTTCCCCCGAAGCTAGCTGGCACCTCGGTGGACCATAAAACCCGTAGTTACTCTCTCTCTCTCTCTCTCTCGTCGCGCTGCACCCGCTCGATACCGCCGTGCGGCCGGCGCTGCGCGCTCGCTCGCTCGAAACGTGACACCGTCGCCTCCGCCGCCAATTGAAATTGCAGTTTCAGAAAAAGGGTAAACTTGGCCGGATCGATCGTTCGCCCGAGTATTGTGTGCGCCCGGAGGAACTTACCCCTTGCCCTTTCGACCCTTCCTTCTCGCACGTCCTCTCTCTCTCTCTCTTTTTCTATCTATCTATCTATCTATGTCGCACTCTCTCTTTTCTATCTTTCCCGAGGGAGAGTGGATGTCATAGTCGCCAGCGACGAGAAACGGTATTCCGGTGAGCCTCGATGTAACTTGAGGATACGCTCCTCGTCGTCGTCATCGTCAATTCCCAACGCTTTATCTTGCACGACGACCGAGCGATCGACCGTCCGTTTACCCGGGTTACACCGCTGCTCGTCGTTTATTTTCGCCGCCGATATCGGGGCGATAATCGCGGACACTGAAATCGAAAGGGAAGACGCGCTACGCCAGAATAATTGATATCGATTCGCCGGTAATTATAAATAACCGGTTGGTAATTAGAAATAATTGGCTTTTATAGCGTCGTGTCGCGTCGACCGCGCACGTGTGCAACAGAAAGAAAGAGAAAGAGAGAGAGAGAGAGGGCAAGGGTGGAAAATATTTCCACTACGGGAGGAAAGCAAGATATTTGTCGGGCGGACTCGCACCGGAAAACAAAGTGTACTCGCACGAAATATTTACAAAAAGGTACGCGCACGCGCGCCGAATTTCTCTTTTTTATCCTCGTTTTCTTCGCAAATACTTTTCGAGCGCGCGTTTCTCTACCGTAAATGTTTTCCACCGCCGGGGCATCTGCCGAAAATGTTTTCTCTCGCGTGAGAGGTATTTACGAGAGACATAATATTTGCTATCGTGTATCCTACTGTTCGATCGGCGTCCCGCCTCGAGGCTCCTCTCCTGGTAGCGACAAACAACGATTAAAATATACGCCGACGGACAATCGCGCGTCCCCGATAAAGCGTGTATAATTTTTGGTACGATGTCGACCGTGCGCGTCTTTCAGATTACGCAATCTCGCGGCGGCACCGCATGTCATTGTCGTTTTAACGTCGTCCCTCCGTTGTCGATATTGCGTTCGACGCGCACGGAGTGCACGCGCACCCGGACGTTTCTGCTTTCGCAAGAAAGCGGCACGTGAAATTTATCAAGCGTATAAAACACACCTCTCTTGCTCTCTTTCTCGCGGTGTGCGCGCGCGCGCAATCATTGCTTCTCTCAATAACACGAACTCTCCAATCTCCGGATTCCCTTCGTGCATCTTGTCGGTCATCCCGTGACTTGCGCATTTACAGCTCCAGATTTCAATGAAAATGAGAAATATTTGATTTTAACCCAAGAAATATTCGCCGTCTGATTTTGATTCACGTACTGCCGAATGATGAAAAATTTGTTGTTGAATTTAACACATGTCCATAACGGTCCACACCAATTTTTGTGTTAATTTAACACAAGATGAATGTATTGATTAAGTAACACAAATATTATGTCCAAAATTCACACTAAATTATATCTATGATATGTTAATCAACACTGGGTTAATCAACTCTGAGTATAAAATGTGTCACTTTAACACTTACACATCGACAAAACGTCGACTGAACGCAAACTGTGTATCGAGATAATATAAACACAATATACTAAATCGACACACGGGTATGTTAAAAATTTATCGCGAAAATTTTAACGAATCCCGATTTTAACAAGTACAAAATGTTTTTTACTGTGCATTTTACGATTAATCTTTCAACTCCATTTTTTCTAAAACCCCGAGTGCTCCGCAATTCTGCCAATCACGATACGCGAATTTATTTACAGAATTGCCGAGTTCCACTTGCGGGATAAAAAATAATTTAAAAAGATAATATGATGTGTCATCTGTAAATTCATCAAGCGCACGAAGCGCGTAGAATGCGTAGAAATGGGAAATAATTGCAGCGAGCGCAAACGAGCGAGCCCGAAGTATATAGCAGAAAAATGTCCTCAGAATCGCCGTACGTTCCATCCGGCGGAGAGAAAACGAGTTTGAATTCACGACATTCTCGCCACGGTTTTTCGCATCGATCCCCCTTTTTCTCTCTTTCTCTTCCGAATGTTCAAGAGCTAAAATTGCGAAGTTCGCTCGTACTACAGCGCGTCGCGTTCGCGTACACGCGAGAGATGCTTTCCTTTCGAGAGAGCTTCCGCTGCCCGTTATATCTCGATCGATTCGCGCATCGCGCGCACACATCTCTTTTACGATTCTGACGGGACGATAGCGATCCGGCGATAACACGCCGGAATGCCGCTCGTAAGTCTTCCTACTACACACAGCTCGTCACGATCGTATCGTATCGTGCAAATCGGATCCAACGTGATTACATTTGCTCTTACTCGTGTCCCGTCGTTCGCGGATGTTCGAACGTTTCGCAAATATGTGCCCGAGCAATTATTTATTCATAATACTCGACATCCCCACGGTAGATAAAAGAAAGTTAAATCTTAAAAGTTGTCTCTCAGGCGACATTTTGAGATTGTCGGTGATGATTACACGATGCAGAACTGTGCGAATAACATTTTACACGTGTAAAATCGTCCCTCATCGATATGGTCGGACTCGAATATGTGTAAAGTAGCTAAAAATAAAAGGCATATATTTCGTACATTTAGGGGTTGAAACTTCATCTCGAAGGAAATTCGGTAAAATTAATCGTGAATGAATATCTCGAAAATCGTGAGATGTATGAAAAAGATGTCTTAGAATTTATGGCATTTGGTGCACTTTAAAATTGTGCATTTGGATTTTTCAGATGTCAGTTTTCAACATATCCTTAACTCTTATGTGACATTTCTGAAAAATAAGTGCGAAATTATATGTAATATTAAATACCATAAAATTCTTATTATATATTGCATTGTATTAGATGCTTTGTTCTATTCTTATTTATTTTTTATGACCCTTGCAACATGTAATTCTTATCATTGTAATTCTTTTACGTTGTTATTATAATATATAATAAGTATAAATAAAAAACATAGCTTATTCAAACACAGATTTCTTATTAATCCTCCCAATAAATACCCTTAATTTACTTGTAGTCCTTAAAAAAAAAAATGAGCAAAAAATTTAGGAGTGTGTCACTTATTTGTTCATTATATTCGTCTAATATAAATCCATGAAAATAGATCAATTTTAGGTTTAAGTTGGGTTAATTTAACTTAGCTTTATTGGTTTTCTGGACTCTCGCATTCAGATATCGGGAGAATATGAGCGAAGAAGTCGTCAAGATCAAGTTATGCCTCTTCCTCATTCATTATATTCTTTTGGCAAGATCGATAAAATTTTCTTTTTCACTTTCTTGAATATTTTGGTATACCAGCAACACATGAGAGGTGATACGATTTCTTGATGGAACAATAAAAAATTTTTGGCATTCAAATATCAGGAGTATTCGACACGCAGAAAATTTTTTATATATGTAGTATAATATTATCATCTTCGGCCGATATAGATATAAATAGTTGCCAATTATTTGAAACCTTTGGTTGAAATTATAATAAACGGCTACAAGTTTCGCATTCATAAGCTATTTAATATTCAACCGATAATAATTCTGACAGCCTAATTATGCAGTTGTCACCTGCGGGGCTGCGATATCTAAAGAATCATTGGCTCGCAAATGCTTCCCAACATTGTTCTCGTTGCTGCCGTTCTCGTCTTCTTCCCCCATCGTCGTTGTCGTCGTCCTCGTCGTCGTCGTCGTTTGGTAAAACGTATCGATCGAGGAGAACGTACCACCCTGCACGAGGGCAATGCACCGGGGATACATCATGCACTCGCTGTAAAGCGCCGTCGATTATACTTTCGCAGCACCTGCTGCACCTTCGCGGCACAAAGTCGTTCTAAAAAAAGAGAGAAACACGACGAAATCCTTGCGGCGCGCGCGGACACATCGATTTCTGGACGTCGCGCGCTGACAAATCCCGTTTCCCGCGCGCGACGTTTAACGACCAGTAAACGATTTCAACGACGTGTTGCGCTCGCGATCGACGCGCTCCACGCATTAAAGAATTATTCGGCCGCGATGGAAGCTTCCGCGCGTGAAAAATCGCTCGCGACAACTATTCCGCGCTGTTTTAACTCTCGGGGTCTCCGGATGAAACACGAGCGGTCGCGTTGGCGCACCGCATGCGCCCATGTTCCTTCGTTGAAACGACGCCTGTGAGAATCTCTCAGATTAATTCCCTGCGTCTCCTATTCTCACGTTAGTTCGCGGGAGACCGCTTGATGAATCACGAATTTCAGCGTCGCACCAGCAAGACACCGGGAAGGAGAAAGAGAGAGAGGGAGATGTCTGGCTGACACTTGTCGCCCGTGCGCTTGCTCCCGGATTAATGCTTATCCCACCGGTTTAATCGCCGACGTATTAGCGCGATAATCATTTTCTCGCCCCCGGCATTTCGCCGGTCCGGGACCTACATCCCGTGAATTTCCCGCGTGAACTTGAACGAACCAAAAGTACCAGTGCTCCAAACGAGGGAGACACGTTAAATCGTCTCGCGGAGGATTCCCGAGGCGTGGAGAGAGAAAAACAAATTCACACGGGATTAATCTAAATTAGAGTCGTCGCGAAGCGAAGGTCGCGGCACACCCGGTATAAACGCGGCCTAAATTCGAAGGGTTAAAACGGTCCGTGATCTGCCGACTAATGCCGATTAGGCGCGGCTCTCTAATTTGTCGCGCGACATTTCGCCCGCAGCGCTCGCGTAATCGCGCTGCCAATTATTGTTATCGCTCAAGGCCACGAGACAGATCGGTTCCGTCGTCGCATGTTGCGTCGCGTCGTTTTCTCTTTCTCTCTCTCTCTCTCTCTCTCTCTCTCTCTCTCTCTCTCTCTCTCTCTCTACGCAATCATAACCGCGAGCGAGCATGCTCGCAATTTACGAACCGTCTCGTCCGCGTAAAAATATTTGCTCTCGCGTCAACCAGCTTCTTTAACACGCGGTCCGACTTTCTTGACGTATGTGTAAACGGTAAATATTAAAAATATTTATACCTGCGCGAGACACGAGGCATGCAGAAAGCGTAGCATCCAGATTCAATGATAAAAAGAGAAACAGAAAGAGATATGAGAAATTCTCATTTGAGATAATTGAGGTAGTTTTATTCATTTATTTATAGTTGGTGATTTATTAGTATATAGGGTGTCTCAGTATGAAGAGAATATCTAAATCTTAAAAACAATCGAAAAAGATAAAGAATTTAAAAAAAACCATAAAAGAATCTCTTTCCACGGCATTCCTCCTTCGAAATCATTCAAATTATATTCTAAATATACTTCTCATATCATTAAAAACAAGAGATATTTAGGTATCTTCCTTATGCTGTATTTATTTACAGTTAGCTTCCAGTTTTGTTTTATCGCGTGAAAGGAACAAAATACAAAGGCGGAATATATATTAATGGCCTGTCGGATCGATTGGGCTTAGAGGAAAATTCATCGACATAATAATTTTGCGTTTTGTATAAATTTTGTATAAATAAATTTATGTAATGAGACGCACGTTAAAATGGCGAAGCGCAAGGTATTGACTGAAAAATAGTCCGAGGGGCACGTTCGCTCGCGACTAAAGCGATTAACGATCGCTCGCGGGAACGAGGTAACAGGGATTAAAAATGCAGCAACATCTGCTCGCCGCGATGGCCGGGCCATGATTTCCCGGTTCATAAATTACGTTATATCCGGCGTGCGGATCGCGTGATTAATTAGAGAGCGAAGAAATATCGCGGGGCTTTCATTAGGAATCGTCACGCGCTATCGTGTGTCGCGGCGCGATGTCGTGCGGCCGGCGCGTTTGCACCCTCGCGCGTTACATGCGATATACTTCAGCGGAATCAGGAGCAGAATTTCACGGCATTACCTGTAAGCACGGCTCATCAAACCGTACGACCGTACGATCGTAAATGGCTTTCGATATCGCCCCGCGATGACGACACTCGTTGTCCGCGTTCGCTTTCTAAATTCAATAGCGCCACGAATGCGCGCACGTGTGTGTGTTACTCTTTATCGGATATCGCATCCCCGTGACTACGAAAGAGCGCGACACGGCTCGATAATGTTCAATGTTCGAGTTGTACAGCGCTTTTGACGATTATGAGAAATACAATTGGACTCTCGGAAGTAATACATTGTTCGGAGTTAGTGCAAAGGAATTAAATAGAAAAGAAATCAAGGTGAGCAAGGATAAGTTGTTAGGTGTAAAAGGCTGTGGTGGATAGAATAGAAATAATTAGAGAAACATTGTGTGATATTCAGATATTAAGTTTGATTAGTTGAATATAATGGTTACAAGGTGTGGATGAATGCGCGTGGTTAAGATGAAAATGCTAAAGCATGTCCTTTTTTGGCGTATATGCTTAAGTAAATATAATATATAAATATAAAAATAAATAAATAAATAAATAAATAAACAGATAAATATTCCCCGGCGAATTATCGCTAGTCGAGCTCGGAGTGCGCGAAAATAAAAAAATCCTGTTTTCCGTTCTCCTGTTCCGTGCTACTCCGGTTGAATGTTTCAGAAATATTCGCGAGCTGCGTTTCCGCATCGTCAGCGCAGAGCGCATCGGTCTCGCTAACAGAACGAATCGATTCGATTACGGCGATAGAACGAATCGATGAGGTTCCAGAGCGACAGAACGAATCGATTCTCGTTCAACGCGTCCATCGTGGCCGTCGTCGTCGTCCACTCAAACGGTGTGGCCGGCCAACAAAGCGGCGCGCGTATTCAGTTAAAGTCCACTTTTTGAGCGAATCTATAATTCGTTACGGAATTCCGCTCGCGATCGCATGCGTAACGCAGCATGCACTCTCTTAGACGCACACGTGTATCTCGCGGGACATCCGACAAATCGATCCTTTCACGAGACGTCGCCTTGTAAATAGGCTTTGCTTGAAAAGAATTTTGTTATAACATCTAAGGTAAAGTACTAATGCCTGGACACGTATCTAACTATAAACATTCTTGCTTATTAGTTTTTAAATACGAATGTTTCATCTTTAAACACAAAATATTTGTATATAGGGTGTCTAAAATGAGGAGGACACTTAAATATCTCCCTTATTTTTAACGATATGAGAAATGTTTGGAGCACAATTTGAATAGCTTCGATGAAGGAATAGAGTCGAAGGAAAATTTGCGATCATTTGTTTTCGATCCTAAACATTTCTCACATCGTTAAAAGCAAAGGAGATATTTAGGTACTCTCCTTACGCTGGAATACCTTGTATATTCGATACATGTACGTATGTTCCATGTTGAAAGTTTGAATATTCGTACTCGAAGACGCCTCCAGGCATCGGTACTTTTACCTTACATATACGCCGGTAAATTCAATTCCGCCTTCTCGCAGAATGCGACTTCAGAAGCCAATCGGACATTCCGAATGGCGACTTCGAGATCGTCGAAAGTGGTCTTTAGGAGACAACGCGAGCCCAGGGCGGCGATGCTTTGAACGGGGAAGAAATAGGAAAAGAGGAACGGGGCGATAAAAAGCCGGTATCAGAACACTACCGCCGCCGCGGTTCTTGATCTGCAAATAATGGCAGCTACTCGCATGAATGTGAACGCGAGAGAGAGAGAGAGAGAGAGAGAGAAAGAGGAAAGAGAGGCTCGGCCGGTCGGTTGGGAAACGGAGTCGCGGATACGAAGGGGAACACCGAGCGATAAGGGGCCGATTGTTTCGACCGCGTGCGAGTGCACTCCTCGCGGATCGGAGAAAAACTCGCCGAGAGACAAAAAGGCCTGCGATGATAGCCGGCGACGTGCGTCGTCGGTTGGCGGGAAGAGAAGGAGAGAAAGGCTCGCTCGCTCCGTAGGCGTCGTGGGAAACGTATGCGTATGCGCGCGCGAGAACGTTTAACCCTTAATCGATCCCGCGGGGTCAGCCGCGGGTCACCCGTTCCGAAGGCAGTGCAGCGCCAACGAGGAATGCACCGGCAAAACAAAGTCGCAGATACGCATGTCGATGACGCGAGCATCATCATCTTTCTCTCTCCCGCGGCGATAAATCGTTTGTCGGCTGAATTCAAGCGGCTCTGAGGTTCCGTAGTGCAGTTGCGTTGCTCGAATCGTCGATCGGAGGACGTCCGTTAAATTTACGGAAGCGACCCCCCCTCGTTGTCTCGGTATTTTAATGCGCCGGCGCACGTGGTGCGCCAACGTGATCGCTCGCGCTTCTCCTTGAACACCGGTTCGAGGATTAACGTTTAAACCGCGGCTGGGTCATTCCTGAGCCACTTGTAGATTTTTTCCCTTCATTTATTTGAATCCTCATCACTGGGAAGCCTTCTTTATCGTAAAACAGTTAAATAATGTAAATTCGAAAAGGTTTGCGGATAATTGCAAAGAAATTCTAGTGTTGGTACGTTGATTACCGTATGTCCGGTTTCCGTTGATTGTACGGAGCTTAAGTGATGATTGAATTACCGAAGATAAGGTAAATCGGTGTGTAATTCGAAACGCATATACTTCGTCTTATCCCAATGGCCTTCTACAGCACAGTTTTCCAGTGCAATTAATTGATTGTACTCTATATATAACTTAATGAGATCCTGTGGTATAATAGTGAGGAATATTATATGACGTGTTATAACAGTATGATATTGCATACAATGGTATCAGATCATACCGGGATGACCGTTACGGTGCTCAACGTGTTAATAAGTTACTCGCAGCAACCTATTATCACGAATATACCGTAGAATGCGCAAGAGTTACTATGACGTAATATCTATAAAATTCTCCATAAATTTCTTGGAATGAACTCGAAAAATATTTCTTCACTCGAAAAGTAGAGTAAATTTCCTATAGACATACTTCAGTGCCAATATACATACTTCCTCATTCTTCTCAAACTCGAACGAATTGTCACATGAATATATGCACATTTTTGAATATTTCGCTTATTATTTCTTTCTTTGTTACTTCTTTTTCGAGGTATTCATATCGAAGTAGTTATTCGATAAATTTATGCTAATTTATAGTTCCCTGCTGTGTGTGCACTTCTGTCCTTCTGACAGATTGCATCTTCTGGTAAGTCAATATCTACATTAAAAATTCACGGTTATTTCTTCGGAGAATTTTTTATTTTGAACATATATCATTTTCACATATATCATTTTGTAACAAAATACTGTGTTACGTTAAGCAAAACCAATTCTTTAAATCCATTTTAATTATTTCAAGCCACATTACATCACCCCTGTTTTCCTTCAATCCATTATACAGTGTCGCCACATTTATATAAATAACGTTCTAAGTAATAAATAATTCATAACTTTGAGTCTAGAGTCGATTGAACAACACTTGGATAGATGTAATTGTTCGATCCTCAATTAAAGAAACTGATTGTTGACGAGGTTATCGTACAAAACATAAATGAGGAGAGCCAATACAACTTATTCCTCTACCATATGCGAAAGTCGTAAAATTAATATTGTTCTCGATACACTAATTTCTCGTCAACCGCTCGCCGATACGCCGCCGCGGACCATTCTCACTTTCCCTTTATTAACGCGCGTTGCGTTTCGTCATCCCGTCTATCGATCGCAGCGCGGCGAATCATATTTTATACAATACTTGCCTTCGATACGGAGTGACTGTAAATCAACGCGCTCTCGACGTTGCGTTACGTTGCTGGCGCGCAATAAAGTCCGACGCGCCGCGAGAGCGCTCCGCGCTGACCCCGCGACGAAGAGCGGCTCGATCGTGGGAAAAATTATCTCGCGATCACCGCGGCTCTCCCGACGTTTAAACAATGCCCCATTCGCGTCATGAAGAAAAGATACGTCTCCTCGCCGTGCCTGCGTCTATCGATCGACGGCGACTGCGAATAGCAGCCTCGTGCCTCCTCGTGAAACACCGACATTCGAATTTTGTCGTCCGTGGATTCAGAATCCCAGAAGAAACCTCTTACAAAAAAATTTCACCGTTTTTAACCCGCGAATACTGTTAGTTTAAGTAATATGCGTTCGACTAAATGAGTATGACTTCGTTTTTAGGTGGGAAAAAGACATTTTCCGTAGTAACGAGTGATTATAACTAGGGATGTGATGCTATTGATACAATATTGGTATAATACTGGTATCGAGATTTGTCTCGCAATACTAAGTATTTTTGTATCGATATTTTCTTTCAATTTTCGTACACAGAAAAAATCTGGTTGTATTAATTAAAAAGGAAACAACCAGATACGTTCTGGTTGAAGGAAATAGAATTCTTGATTCATATGACCCGAATGTGGTTCTTATAACTAGAAATTCGGTTTTCTTCAACCAAAATGCATCTGGTCGTTCCCTTTTTGGCTAATACAATCAAATTTTGCTCCATGTGCCTGTATCAGTACTACCTTGCTTTAATTTTTTTTTTCTAATTTTTTTAATCAGTCGAACTTCAAGATATGCATTTTTACTTCACGATAATTGGTACGTGCAACTTACGTTTTAAATTTATCTTTTTCCATGATTTCTATCACGTTAATTTTATGGTTACTCATTGATTGCCGAAATAAAAGTGTCCGGACATTTTTACAATGCGCGCGGAGTCGATCACAAGTATCATTTTGTGCGTATATTGTTTTATTCCCACGTGTACCGCAATAATTTTTCGCATGCAATTTCTCACTTCTGTCGTCGTTGAACAAACACAATCATAGCGAGGGCACAGAAGCCTCATATCTTTTTTAAAGTTTTTTTTAGGTCACAAACCGTAAAAAGTCTAGTGCAGAAGATAGAAAAATATCTTTATACCATAGTAAGATTATTATACATAGACGTACGAAACACACTTAAAAATAGCTCGCAAGACTCACAAACATTTCCCTGACTTTTATATTTCCCCTAATTTCAAGTTTCTTTTTTTGTTTCAGTTTCGATATCAATATCGGTATCGATATTTTCGTTCTAATATTAGTATCACTAGTAGAATATTAATACTCTTGATTGGACACCCGTTTGAACATAAGTATCGGTACTTTCATGGTATCATAAAATCCCTATTTATAGCTGATTACGCATACGAGTATATCCGAGTGATATAAACGTTACCATTGAATATTTTTCAGTAGTAAACACCCACAGTGTTATGTAAATTTGAAGTGTGTGAGAACGTACATTCAGCTACGAGTGCAAAATATTCCTTTAACTCTTTCCGATCGTAATAGTTGTAAGCATGTGTATCTTACCGGGAATATCCTGGACTTCGACTGGAAAGAGTTAACACATTGTACATCTTGAAGTGGCGAATAAGTACACGATTCTTCAACTTTGCTTTTCTCCATATTCAAATGAAACTGAAGATCTGTTTTTTTCCGTTGAACTGGCTGAACACTAACTTGTACTAGTTCTCTCCTCCTCTTTCTTCTCCGAGTCTTCACCAAGAATCTTAACTGTACGTGTGTCTCTTTTTCAGTCTCATAGGTGTACACTAGTTCAGCGAAAAAGAACAGATCTTGAGTAAGAGTGACGAGCTAAAAACGGGCCCGTACGAGTAGAAAAAAGTGAAATATTTCTCGGCAAGGCCGTACACGCGCACGGTTCCGTTTTATTTCCCGGATCGTCCTTTTACTTCGCGACTCGCCGCCGAGAAATGCTGAATTAATGCGCGAGATTAACTAAAAACGAAATCCACGACGCTTCTTTCTATTTTCGTTGCAACTTCCTTCCGCCATTGACGATGGCAGGCCGCGAATTAACGGAGCCATCGACGAGCGCGAGAATTGTATGAATGATAACGGAATTATAAATGACGGAGTGGCCGCGCGCGTGACGAACGCGCGCGGCTGCGACCTAACGACGGTGTGGCAGTTTTTTACAATATACACGTCCGCGGGGGTTAGTCATCTCATAAATACAACGATGTCACTGTCGCCGCGCGACTGGCGACTGGCACGCGGACTGGAAAATTCATGTAAGAAAAAAAAAGGAAGAAAAAAGCCCGACGCTGCGCACTCGTCGTCGTCGTCGTTTCGCGCATCGTCCGCCGCGATTTCAATAAGTATACGTACCGCAAACGGAACCGTTAGATCCGCCGAGTTCCGCGCGAGCGATGCCCGTATGTTCGTATCAGAGAAACGCGAAATTACGAGGTAATCTAAGGACAATTGCGGGGGTTATCGAAACAGTGGAAGAAGGTTTCCTACACGCTCCAAATTCGATCACGTCGGATCGCGCATCGTGAAAACTCGCGAAAAGTTTGCCCAATCGCCGGATTCAACCGAGACTACCGCGGCGAAGGACGCAAGAGGAGCGACTGTGCCACACTGAGGAAAATTGTCTGGTATTTATAACTGGTATAATCGCGCATAGCGAAAGAATTATAGTCGGGAGAACCAGTTTTGGAATAAATAAATGTTATTTTAGTCTTCAGTGTTGACGATAATAATCTTACAGGGTATTCCAGAGTAATCGCATGCGTAGTCGTATCGAGATCTCAGTCGGGAAATGCGATAACATTTTTTACTATTAAAATGACATTTGAATGATAATTTTTAAACGAGAACTATTAAAATTATCGAAGTAACGCATCTAGCGTTGTGAGTCAGAAACGATGTGCGTCAACTTGCGGCAGCTGTTTACGAAATTGTCTATATAAGACTGAATTTCCTTTTCTCCGTGTATAAATAATATTCCGTGAACCCATTTCTCAAGGCCGTGAATATTATTAAAACGTTGGAGCAACATTTCTTATAAAAAAAAATTATTTGTGTCATTTAAACGTAGCACTTTATTCTTAGACCGTTCTTTCAGCGGCATCGGGAAAAAATTCTTTCGTATCAAGTATGTTTTATTGAAAGTAGCAGTAAGTTCAAATATTATACATAGTTGCGTAATAAAAAAAAACTTTGCTGAGATAGAGAGAAAACAGTCCACATGACTCACGTGATATTTCAGCGGGACGCGCACCGCTCCTCTCCGACACCCCCGCGATTGCTACACGGAAAGAAGCGCTAAATTCAAGTCAATAATTACTTCAATACCCTTTAGCAAATTTTTACTCGGCTCAAATAATATTTACTTGTTCCAAGTAACATATTTTCCCAAATAAATTATCCAAGTAAAATACATATTTACTTGATCCAAGTAAAATTTCACCTTAAACTTAATCCAGGCGAAAATTTGCTAAGGAATATTGGAGCAACTATTTACTAGAATCTCTGATAGAAATCTCATGCATTTTTTGAGCAGTTACTGGACAGTTTATTAACTTCTATCTAATAACTGAGAAGTAAAATTACTTGAGATCGCAATCAAGATGTAATGCTCGCAGTTCCTGCAGTTACTACGCATAAAAGATGCGCAAACTCCGAACCTACTTACCGAGCAAGAACAGAAGAAAGGCAAAAAATTATTCAATTACTTAATAAGCAAGGCTGCTGCTTACGAAATGAGCAGTTCTGCCCTAGAAGTGCCCTTGAATGAAACTTCTATCAAGTTCTTGTCCATTTGTTACGCAGTATCGTTACGATTAATGAGAGCGCATTAATGCTAGGCAGTAATTGGATGGGTGTGGAAAACTGTATACATTTCTACTAATGCACCTTTTTTCTGCATATATAACTGTTTTTTGTTCGAACATGAAGGAAATAGAGACGGCGTCGGGAATGACTATAATTTCAGCAACATCAATCATGTTTGTTTTTTCTCGCTCAATCACGCGGTATTTCAAGAATTCTCTTCAGCGAAATCGCGGTGCGAGGACGCGCGGGATTCGCCCCGGACAGGCCCGGAAGCGTTAGCGCGTCACGCGCGCGCACGTTATTCGACGATGCGAGTCTATAGGGGATTAATTACGCGTGTCCGGATAGACGGAGGTCAATAGGCTGCTGAAACGAGAGGCGGCAGAAAAGCGCAGAAACGTGACGTGACGCAACCCGCTTCGCCCGCTCACACGCTCGTTCATTCGTAGGTGGGGTAGGTGCGCGAGCACTACGCGCCCACACTTGCGCAATTCGTCTGGCATAGACGACGATGACGACGACGAATAGCGACGCGAAACGGGCTTCCCGTTTGACGGAGATAAGCACGCTTAACAAGGCCCGGATAATAGCGTCGGCGATCCGTCTAGACGTCTGTCCGATTGCGACAAGTCCTCCGTTGAAACGTTTACGGCGGCGGCGCCGCGTGCTTTTTAAGGCCGCGATAAGCGGCGACGCGTGTCGCCGCCAAGCGAATTACGTCGTCGATCTTATTTTTTTCCCCCCCGAGTTCGTTGGAGAAGGTTATCCCAATAGATCGTACCTCTCGTTTTACCTCGCGCATTCCCGAGTAGGAATTAATCGAGGCGCGCCCCAAATCTATAGTGGCTCTGGACGGGCATGCTCCAAAGTAAGCATTCGTTGGCCCGGAAAGACAAATTCTGAATGGAATTTCGTGAATAGGCTCTGAATAAGCACCGATGTGGATTTCCCCGACAAGTTCTGTGGCTCATAATAGGACCCAGTCAGGACCTAGTTGGACTTACAAAACTGGCCCTGAATTGTACGAGCGTTACACTTCCCCGCGCAGAACATTTTCTGGGATCTAATTGGAATTTATTCCGATTTTCCCCCAAAAGAATAATAATTCTGATTGGAAAATCTATGAAGATTAGAGGTATAATATTTCAAAAATACGATTTTAAATGGGAAATCCAAATTCCATTTTCTCCGTTCAATTTTTACCCAGTTTTTGCTGTTTGAGATTTTTATTTTATATTTACATCCAACAAAATATCTGAAAAGTTTTGAGCAGAAAAATTAGATTTATCTGGTTTCTCATATGGAACATTTTATAAGATCTAACTGAGAATTATTCCGACTAACCAAATAAAGTTACGATTCTAAATGAGAAACCGAGACAAATTCCATTCGCTCTGCCCAAAATTTTCCTAAAAAGTTTTTTTCATAATTGGAATAAGAATTGGATTCCCAATTAGTATCGTAACGTCTTATTACTTATTTGAATAATCCGATTAAAATCTACGCTATACATAAAAACGTTTGGAAAATTTCCATACGGGTCTGCGTAAGACCTGAATATAAATATGTAGAGGAAAATCGTGCAGAGCCTTTCGAACGGTCATTTTTTTAAATTTCTACCCGGGTTGTTTCGCAACGCACGAACATAGCTCGACGCGTGGAAATCTTGCACAGCCGAACCGGCGGAAAATCGGACGCGTTTCACTCGCCACGATGCACGGGACGCGTTGATTAATAGCCAGTTACCGAGTGTTTCTCGGAAGCCTCGTTAAACCGACACAGGTAGGAGATCTCGAACGAAAGAGAAATCGGCAGATCGGGGGTTGCGCGGCCTCTTTCGAGCGATTCGTTCTCACGGGAGGCGCGAAAGGAATCGTGTAACGTTTTCCCTTCGCTTTCCCCGTTACTTGTTTCTCCATCGTTTTTCGCGTAAAAACGATGTTCTCTTTTTCGGCCATCGAACGCGCGTCAGCTTTGCAAAATTCGGAAATTTGTCAAAAGCGAGGCCGCGCGGAGGGGGGTTGTTTGACGACGCGCAAATCGCCAGGAGTTCTTTTAACGTTCGCCCCCTCCCCCCTACCCTCAGCCCCCTCTTTCTCTCTTGCGCGCGCCCACGGAGGCCGTTTACGCGCGGGAATAATTCAACGCGCGTGTAACTTTCCTATATTTTGCCGCTTCCGCTTTTCGCCGTCGTCGTGTGCGTCGCCCGGCGAAGCGTCGCGTCGTTTTACAAGGGGGAAATTATTCCGCCGCGCGTCGTTACGGGAACGCACACCGCTTTTATGCCGGCAGGCGCAGAGGAGGCGGCGACGGTGGTCTCCCGCTCGGAAGCGTGTTTGTTCTTCCCGTGTATATTCTTATGGACGACTCTCGCATACGATGGGTCGCGGACGGAGGAATGCCAGGGTACTTTTCCGCGACAGAGAGAATGCGCGCACCGCGTCCCGCCGCTCTCTCGATCCTAATCGCGACTTGTCGGCGATTTGTCGGACGAATATCATATACGTTTTAATAGAAACGTGTCTCTCTTTTTCTCTCTCTCTCTCTCTCTCTCTCTTTGGCGCGCTTCGGCGTTTCGACGTTTCGGATAGACGTGTGTTTCGGCCGACGGCGAGCATCGACTTAAATTCTTCGCGGTGTCATTAAACGTCTGCTGACGACCGGTTATTACGTGTTACGTTAGAGTCATATGCGATAATTCTTTCAGCGACGAGAAACGATTTCCGTCCGTCGCTCCTTCTCCGTGGGCGAGAAGCGGCCTCCGAGTGTGTGTGTGTGTGTGTATGTTTCGAGAAATATTTTTGGAATGGAGGAAAATATATCGAAATTCTCGAGAGATGGGAGACGAAGAGGGAGATATAAAATTGAATCGCCGCCGCCGCTGGCTTACTCCATGGATATTCAGCGCGACTTGACCGAGTTCGCCTGAATGTCTTAACACGGCGGAGATATAATTAATCGCGGATCGCGTCCGCGGGAATGCGGCTAATTGTCTCACTGTAATTCGAGAGATCCGGAATTTAACGCGTCAGCCTTCTACGTGTTCTTGCCGCAACCTCGAGCGGAACAGTGTCTTGCGACACGTCCGAGTCGTTTCTTCAATTCGACTTGAAAAAGCATCTTACGTACGTTGTAATATACTGAGAAAAGAGTTTGGTAACAATCGCCAAACATTTAGTGAAATAGTTTCAACTAAATGATTTGGTTACAGTAACCGAATCATTTCATTGCACGATATGTGTAAATGATTTAATCGTATTAACCATTTAGTAACTAATCGTTTAGTTGAAACTATTTCACCAAATGTTTGGTAATTGTTACCGAACTCTTTTCTGTAGTATAGGGAGGCAATAACAATTGCACCAGCTTGAATATCTTCAAAGTGTGAGAGTAGGAGAAAAATTTACCAGAAATTGCATAGATAGCAGTATAGTCATTGCTTCGAACATTTTCTGTATGGAAAAAGACGTTGGATGTAAATAAATAATTACTCCAATACTCCCAATAGCAAATATTTTTGTTCGGATCAAGTAATATTTACTTGATCCAAATAACACATTTTCCGAATAAATTATCCAAGTAAAATATTTAATCTAAGTAAAATTTACTTAATCCAAGTAAAGATTAGTCAAGTCAAGGAGTACTGGAGTAACCATTTACCCGAATCCAGCACCTTTTTTCTGTGTGCAAATGTAAATTTTTTTCATCTTCATCTAGTCGTTGATAAAATACTTGCATTTTTCAAAATGGTAATGGTTATTACTTCACTCCGTATGAAATAATTAGGATATAATTTTGAGATTTCGCCCGATACCGAGTCGCGGGCGTTGCGCAGTAATCGGTCTGAAAAATTTGGGCGCCCGCAATATTGAGATGTTTGCTCTTCGTAACAAGTTTCCCGTCGTTTCGAGTCCGTCTTCTTGCCGTCGGCGAGAAATCCTTGAGATATATGTGCATGCACACAGACCTTTCGTTGTCGCCGTGCTGACGAGAAAGATCGTTGCGAAACATCGCAATTGCTTATGTGCGACAGTTATTAAACGGACACCTTCACTCTAAACTGAGTGAAGGGCGCGATACGCGGATTAAACGTGACGATCCGCGACTCAGCGAATATTTTGCCCCCGTTCCTCCTGCAAAACCTGCTCCGACATTGCCAGAGACTGCGGTTCTCCTCCCGATTCGCTCGAGACTAGCTCAAAATCGCGCGTTTGATCAGTGAATTTATCTTCGGCTCAAGAACGCTGAATTGATCGACGATATAGACTAATGATCGCACCTTCATCGGAAGCGAAACGGTCTCAGCTTTCCAATGCACTTTGTTCCACACCGCTACGACGTTTCTACGCGGAGATATCGACGAGCGGCAAATTTCTCTGATGGGGACTGAGGCCCGGCCGACAATGTTGCAGCACCGAGGTGTCAAACGCTACTACAATGCGCTACACGTGCGCTGCCGCCGGTCGTCGCCAAAGGATCGCACATCGCCTTTGAAAGTCCGAAAGCTTCGAACGGCTGTATCTCGGCGAAAAATAGTCATACAGAGACGAAAGAAAAATCGTCCTCCTCGACGTCGCGCGCAGCACGCGCTCCCGCCGCTCGCGTGTGCTCTTGTCACGACGCGCATTTACGTGTACGATTGACACATGGCACACGCGACATATCGTTACATTAAGACGCCAGAATACATTCAGATAAGATAATGAAAATAAGATATATTTAACTTTCCGTTAGTCGCAATATTTTTCATCCACGAACGGCCGCGATGTATCTCAGAGATAATTAATAATCTACATTAATTTTTGCCATTATTTTCCACTGCTTCTTGAGACAATTTTCCTTTCGTTAGCGCTTGTCTATGTAATAGATTAGGCAAGTATTAGGACGGTATCTATTGGATATTGCGATTAATGGAGGGTTAAATAATATATGTATGACTTAATTGATACCGAGCACCACGCGAAGATTTTACTTTTGACTAATGCACGGTTGCAAATTATCGTTCGACCGCGATACAGCGCTGAGCTAATACCGGCCGCCAATACCGAGTCGATATCGGAAATTCGGCATCTAACAATAATCCGACGCATATATCGTAAAAACAATCTATACTAAAGACGAATGAAAAGACATTTCCTCAGGTGACACTCTCTCTCACGCGTTCGTCGACACGTCGCGACGTTGATTCACGGAAGATCATCTCTCCCGATACTGGCCGACACATCATGTCTCCGCGAGGTTACGATATGAAATCATGCGAGCGAATCGGACCACTACCATCCACCCACCCAGCACCACCCTCTTTTGTGTGAGCCACGCACTTGTGTAAACGCGTTCGACGTGGCCGATTCCCACGGCCCGCCGCGTTAGACCAGGCTGCCCGATAAAAAACCGCCGGGGCTATCGACCTCAATTTCGAGACTCAAGCTAATATTTGCAGCATTACGCACGCGTAAGCAACTACGCGCGAGCGAGCAGCGGGTGTCTCTTCTTCGGAAGACGCCAACACCGTGCCGCGCACGTGGGGAGCTACTTCCTCGGAGAGCTCCGCTCGGAGAAGAGGAGGATAAAACGCTGGATTCTGCATTCGTAATGTGTTTACGCTTACGAGCACGCATGCATACGACGCGTGCGACATGTTGTCGATCTGAATCACGATTTATTTCTCGAACGTTCGACAGAAATATTTCGCACGTTCGTTCGCGGACTGTCGCGTCTCGAAGGGAACGCGAGCGGTCGCGTTGGCGCACCGTGTGCGCCGTCGCAAACGACGCCTGTGACATTTTTTTCCGGATAAATCTTTGCTCTATTCCCGCGTCATTCGTCGTACGCAACGTGACATCGCAACATTGATTCGCGGCAGATCGCTGAAATCGCGAATTTTAGCGTCGCAATGAGATTTCGGAGAGGAAACGCGCGACACACGCGTTGAACACTCACTCCGGGATCAAGTTCGTCGAATCTTAACATGAGAGAGAAATCAATATGAAATTGATAATTAATACTCACGATCGTTTTTTTAATCGATTTCTGCTGCACACAATTTCACGTTCAGAGTGTGTCGAGTACATTTAAAGGTAGATATAGACGAGCGAACGAACAGCGAATGTGTGAAGACGAGTCCGAATAAATCCAGACCAAACGAACAAGTTCCATGAACAAACATCCACGAAGGAATGTTTCATTTCGTGTCGACACATCAAAGGAAACGTGTTCGTTCGCGCTTGGCCTGTCTGTGAGATCAAAATAATCAAAACGCGACTAGTACTTGTCAATTGTCTTGATAAGAAATTCAACTCAGTCTTTTTTCGTCTCATTACCGCGTAAGTTGAAAGAACATACAGTCACTGTGTAATAACTTTCCATAAACCTGATACAGCTGTAATTCGTGTAAAATTTTTCTTTAATGTCCGGAATTTTGAAGTAAAACTTCCATGAAATTAGACTATATTTATTTCGGCTCCGAAAGATGGGCGTTATTCATCAACGCCATTTTTTACTCTTCTTTTCCTTTTTTTATAATTCTGACATTAGTATTAATTAGTTTAAATGTACTTGCGATTATAATTGTATTTCTTTTGCTTTACTCAGCATTTCTTTTCATTATAGTATTAAATAATGTACCAACTTGTTTCGAAAGTGAACTGACTAGGACAGCAACGAACACTCATGAATGAAATTTAATTGCCGGGTCGCGTTCGTTCGCAGATGTTCATGTTTGTTTGCTTGATCTGGACCTACCTTAAGGTAATTGGCCCGTCAAACCATTTTCTTAGGAATCTTTTCAAATTTTAATTACACATTGTTGGAAATATTATCTACACGTCTGTAAAATTAAAAAACAATTCAGAAGCTGAGATGCTCGCAACTGAAGATGATACCCTTTATACATGTTCCTTGAGATTAATGTTCTATTTTTGACTTCTATTTCTCATTTCTTCTAAATTACATTTAGGATTTTTATGAAAAACTATTGTAATATTAAGAACCAATATAGACGTATAAAAATTTCCAAATTTTTGATTTTATAAAGAGATCTTAATATCGTCACTGAAAATCCGGCATTCTACGGACCAGCTAGCTTAATATATTCTTGTTCAAACGCGCACGAATTCTCTTCGATAAACCACCTTACGAGCAGATCAGCCCGAAACGTTCTGTTCGGATTCGTCATGGCGCACAGATTTTCCAAATTATAACGAAAGTTTGCATCCGTTGTTCGTTCGCTCCGAGCATATCCAGCTTAACCGAAGCTTTTCGCGAATTTAGTGGGAGTAACTCATTAGCCGAGAGGTCAGCGAGTGTTACTTAAATCGGTGAATGAAGTAGCGTGCAGCACGCGCACGCGTTTCCCTCTCCGCGCTGCTACCGTACTCGCCGCAGAGAGTTTCGCTTCCGAACGGCTCTCAAAAAACGTTCGCCTGTCTCCTCCATTGTGTGATCTCCTGCTTAACGGTTAAATACGCGCCCGTACTTAGGCACAAATTATGCGCGTGGCGTACCGCCGCCATTACGAGTCGACGCATGTTAATGAGCGCGCCGCGCTCGCTATACTAACGAGCGCGATTAGAGTGACCGTTAGATCCACCTCTGAACGAAACTCCGTCGAAAGATCGGCGTGTGTTTTCTTCCCCCGAGGAGGAACGGAGACAGGCACCGATGCGATGCTCGCGGTGTTTCCTCACGGTTGGAAACGCGAGGAGTATCTCGTGTACCATCACGTGTGCAAATTTCAGTGGGTGTGCGGATACACTTTAAATCCTTTAGCTGAAGCTCTTCTTACACACGTCTTACCGTTTTAAATCATATAATTTAACACGATTGGACGTGTTAACTTGATACGTCTAAATTTAATGTGTTAATTTAACACGATTAAATGTTTTAAACGACGCAAGCTAAATCGGCAAAAACATATAAAAGTAGCTTCAGTCAAATGTGTCATTTTGAGACGTTTATGCGTGCGAAAATAACACACTTGGATACGGTGTGTTTACGAGTGATCGTACGTCGTACGATACGCATAAAGTTGCGATTTCAATCATAAGTTCTTACGACTTTTACGAAAATAAGTTACGAGTCTCACGATTTTGTCTAGAATTGCAGCATAAAACTAGATAAATTCACGGGCTGCGTTCCGACGGACGATCGAAGATATGGATTCGTTTACATAGTTTATCATGTTTAAAGTCTAGGAATTTCCTATGTTTACACACGAGTACGGTCCGAGGCCGGAAACAGAACTGTCGGAAGATATTCCAGGCCAAATGAGAGGTTTCTGAAAGAAAGATTGAAAGGAAAAGATAAAAGTGTACGTTGCGGGACACGTAACAGTAAGCTCGCGACGACGCGTCTCCGAGATTCACGTGGCCGAAACGCTAGAAGAAGAGTCCGCGATTTTTATCTTCCGTGTAGAGAGAGCGAGAAAGGAGAAGAGGGAGAGGGGGGCAAACTGTTTATATGTTTGTTGAACGACTCGCCACGTGTAGACGCTCACACAATGATAGTCGGATCCGTGCTAACGCGTAATATATTTACGGTTTGCTTATCGCGAGGCGACGACACTGCGACGACGTCGACGTTTTTATCGCTTTCGTAGACACGGATAAAGCCCGAGTTCCACTTTCGAAAGGAGTCTCGTAAAATGGAGCGTCTTTAAGGCGTATTTTTACGATCACCCTTTCCGAGCTGCATCTTTCAATTTTTTTGTATCGAGCCAGCCACACCGGACGAGCACCGTCGCCGCCACCACCGACGGTACCGACGGCATCCTTTCAGTGGAGGGAGAATCCATTATCGCCTTGTTTACGCGAGACTGTAATCGCGCATACAAATTATCAGCGCATCGCGCGGGGATAGCGGTAAAAAAAATCCCAGCGTCTCAAATTTAACTCGATCCTTTTTCTTCTGCCTTTCAGCGAATTACAGTAATTTTTTTTTTATTTACTTATTTATTTCTCAGTCCGAGAGAGAGAAAGAGCGAGAGAGAGAGAGGGAGAGAGAGATTCCGACGGTAGACCCGTTGACAGTCAAAGGTCAGCGTTTCGCGAGAAACCCCGTCACGGCCGATCACT
This sequence comes from Dinoponera quadriceps, assembly GCF_001313825.1. Lineage (NCBI taxonomy): Eukaryota > Metazoa > Arthropoda > Insecta > Hymenoptera > Formicidae > Dinoponera > Dinoponera quadriceps. The sequence goes on from NW_014555488.1 coordinate 1,048,220, forward strand.
ATCCTCTCTCTCTCTCTCTCTCGCACTCACTGAGATGGCTCGGATTCGCGAGACCGCGGCTGATGACATTTAAAAGTGCCACGTGAAGGTATCGACCGACATGCACACACTCTCTCGCACGTTCGTCGCGTAAGAAAGAGCGAGAGAAGCAGAACGGGAGGGAGGAAGGGAGGGCGAGAAAGGCGTCGTCGGCGGCGCGCGACAGAGATAGAGAGAGAGAGAGCGAGGGAGCGAAAGAACGAGACGGTGAGGACTCGCGCGCGCGCGAGCAGCCGACCCAGACGAGAAAACTGCAGTGAAAGCCTGCCTCGCATTCTGGGCCAGACGGAAGAAACACAAGGCAGACAGTGTAACGGCCTCTCTCGTTCCCCGCTTCTTTTATTATAATGCCACCTCGCTCGGTTCGCGAGCGCGCCTTTCCACCCTCGTTCTCTTTCTTCCTCCTGCTTTCCCACCTTCCTTCTTGTCGTTGTCGCTATCGTCGCCGTCGCGACGTCCGCCACAAGTCGCGCTCTCGCGAAAACGAGACAAGAGAAAAACGACGGAATCGGTTTCGGTGTTCCAGATACCGCGCGCAGCGGGGCGGACGCGCGCGCTATCGTTCCATATCGAGCGGTGCCGCCTGCGTCGAGAATTTTCGAAAATATTCCAGGCATTGAAAATGTTTCATCCGCATATCACTTACTTTATTTTTATTTATTCCGTCTTTTTACGGGAAAATATATCCCTTTAGCATACATAATGTAAGAGACGATACACAGAAAAAAATTAGCTCTCACAGCTAAAAATTAGTTATCCGTATAATACAACTGAAATTTAATTAACAGACTCAGTTTTTAACTGCGGAAGTTAATTTTTTTTTTTTCGGTGTACGAATATAGTCGTAGATGTGTACGGATATAATTATAAAAATGAGCTCTCAGTTAAAAAGTAGATCTGGTAACTAAATTTCCAATCGTACTATATGGATAGCCAATTTTGAGTGAGCTGATTCTTTTCTTTCGCGTTTAAAAGCAATTCATACACGGAAGAAATCAATATAATTATTTGTTTTTCAGTCTTTTAAGTCAAGGGATATTTTTATCGATTTAGGTATATTTTAATAGCTTGTAGTAAATACTTTAAATTTAAGGGGGTACTTACTGGAATTAATGTAATATTTCTTTTCCATTGGAGAAACCTAGTGATTTTGGATTTAGATTTTCCTGTTCAGTAAGTATTTGCTAGAAATAAACTCTGATATTGTCAATATTATGAATTTAATACTTATCGCAATTGTTTTAACACACACAAGTAAATATCTACTTACAAAGAGAAATATCATATCATATATAATTATATTTCTAATAAATATTTGAAATATTGGAGTAACCATTTTACTTGGATCAAATGAAATGCACTCAAGTAGCACTTTTCTCAGTGTAAACGCAAAAAGATGGAATTAGAAAAATGGAATTCAAGAAAAGGGAAAAGGAAGAAGAAACTACTATAGATCCCGCGTGTATGCGTGATAACGTCTGCTAAAAAAAAATCTCGATGCAGGTGAAACATTTCTAAGCGCGCTTCCCCAGTTCCGTCGCTCCGTTGCTCTTCAACGGAAGAGTGTTCCCCTTCGGTCTTTTCGCGGCTGTGCCTCTTCGTTAGCGGAATCTCAAACGGACATCTCAAATGGTTGTATACTATGTCAAACGCGCGAAAACGAGTGGCGAACCCGGTTCGTCCACACGCGACGATCGTGCGCGTTATTATGTTTCGCCGACTCAATCTCTGAAATTCAAGCCTATGACACGCCGGGTGTGTGTATGCCACCCTGCTTATTTGCCGGGGCCCTTTTCGATGCCGTAATATGCAAATCCGCCGAGCGTAAGGTGCAGCGTGCACATCGAGGGGGGGGGGGGGGGCGCGCGCCCCNTTGAAAAAAGAAACTCTTCTGCCCTGCACGCACTAGTCGCGCGCATAAAACACTTTCACCGACCTGGCGCGCATCACGCGGCCGGTCGTAATTCATTTTCGCCACTGTCGGTGTCGTTAGTCACCGCCAGGTGAGAAATCAAATCTCGGACGATACTTTCGCCCAGAAGCGCACCGCGCATTCATCGCGAATTGATCGTAAAACGACGGCGGTGGGCATACTGGTAGAAAATTATCGATAGTTTCGGCGCCAAATATATTTTATAGTATTACACGGAAAAAAGGAATTGTCCGTCCGTATAACTGATATTTAGGCCGGTATTCATAGTGCGGTCTTACATTTAAGACCGCCTTAAATGCATCTTCAAATATTTGTACGGCTTAGTTCGTCGGCTACGAAGCATCCGAAGATGAACTTAAGACGGTCTTAAATGTAAGATCCGATTATGAATATCGGCCTTAGTTACCTGACTTAGATTTTTTAACTGTGCACGGATAAAAAGTTTGGTTAAATTTACCAGACGGTGAACGAACCAAACGCGTCTCGGCCGGTGGAGACAGAATTTCTGGTTATAAGAACCGAATTTGGGTCGTAAGATCCAGAAATTCTATTGCCTTCTATCAAACCGCGTTTGGTTCGTTCACCGTCTGATAAATTTAACCAGACTTTTTTTTCCCCTGTGTGGGAGCTGAAACTAAGGTACAGGGAGAAAAAAATTAGTAAAATTAACTAAATTTCAATATTGTTATACGGAAAGCTAATCTTTACCTGTGCGAACACAGCTTTTAGCTGTGGGAACTATTTCTTTTTTCAACTGTAACAAAATACAGAACAAACGCGTTTGGTTCCCCACACTTTCTACTTATCTCAGCCATAATTTTCTATCGATGCAAAGTTATTGTCACTGACATTATAACAATACTCATTAAAAAAGTGGTTCCCTTGACTATTTCTGGTGGTTAAAGGGTATGTTAGCGTCAAAACCAACTATAACTTTCCATCGGTGCAATTGCGGGGTTCGAAGAGAGCTCGCTGTTGTGAAAATCCCGCTGTGATTTTCCGACGCGCGTCACGAGAAGAGCCGTTCGATCCGTTCTCGCGTGGTGATGTTTTTTTAATATTCAGGGCCGATACTTTCGCGATATCTTATTTACGCCGGTAGAGACGAAGATACGATCGCGATGTGTACATACATTTTAGCGCGGCTCCGTCGATGATCTTAACAGCGTGCTCGCGGATTCCGCGAATCCGGTGAATTTTCGCCGTCGTTTTTAATTATGAAGCTACTATGCATCGACGATTGAAAAAAATCGAGCGGAGTGATAAATAGCCAAGCAGGAACTTATCTCTCGGTTAGCCGCGGATAACTCGGCGAAAATTTATTTGAAACTCGATTAACGCGATACCTAAAATCGAAGGTTCTCGACGCGCGCGAGTGCGCGATTCTCGCGCATTATGTTTTCCAAACAACGGCAGACCGCGAGACGCGCAATTTTCCTCGCACGTCCCTCGGCGTCGAAAGCACGCCGAAGACGCGTCAAGGCTGTCTAATCGATTTCCGGGGGAGATCGGGGCGCGCTTTCGCATACGAATTTACAAAGGGATTCGAGCGCGCGACTTCGCGATTCTCGGAAACACCGGCTTCCCGGGACGGAAAGGGAGATTCCTCGAGAATCCCAGACGGGGTTTCCCCGGCTGGCAGACGGCGCGTTTCTCGATGACGCGCTCCCGGACTTCGTCGAACCGGGAGACGGCGTGACGCGCATACGCGAAGCAAATGAGGCGAGAGAAGAGAAATTCGACACGTACCACCAGTGCCATGTCGCGCTGTTTCGACTTCTGGACGTGGAGGATTCGCGCGCCCAGCTCGAGTAATTTCTTTCGCAGCTGTTTCACGGAGACGCCGAGCGTCTGCATGTAGCGACGCCTCAGCTTCATTTGAACGGAGCCGCCAGGTTGTCGGCGTGCCGGGAGCAACCACTGACCAACGGCCGGCGTCGAGTTGACATAAACGCACCACCGACAACACCACTTTCGCCCTCGTCGCCGTCCACCCTCGGCGCACCCTCGCCGAACAGTTCGCCGAGCCACACGAAAGAGTCGCGTCCTCGTCGCCGACGTCCTCGTTATCCTCGTCGTCGTCGTCGTTGTTATTGTCGTCGTCGTCGTAACGATTCGATCACCGCACCGACCGGATCACCACTGACTTCAGCCGCCCGCGACGCGACGACGCTCTCTCCCGGCGCACCACCGATGCAGCATCCCCGGCGACCTCGAGAGGCGGACAGACGGATCTCTCGACGGCGCTTTCGCGAAGAGAGACAGCACTGCCCCGGTCGTCGCGGTTCCCGTGGCTCGGTCCACCGACGACGACGATCGATCGGGGCCCGTTAGGAGGAAGCGACCCCGTTCCCACTTAATTCGATTGTATCCGGTGCTCCGCGCCGGCGATCCCACTTGACCATAAGCGTTACGGTCGTTTAACGGGCGTCTAATGGGAGCAGCGCGACTCCGCCGGTGTTATCCCCTTCTCTGCCGTGTATCGCCGCGTAGGAGGAGGGAGGATTCTCGTCTCTCTCTTTCGTCCGCTAGCGAGATTCCCAGAGATTTCCGGGAATGAGAGAGCGACGGATAGGACGAGGAAGAAGAGAGTCACTCTCGTCGAGAGCGGCCAGTATTATCGGGGAGTTCGCTCGACGCGTACACGCGCTGCCTCGCGATGTATAGTTGTCATTGGCAGCAGAAGCAGCACCGGTGACAGCAGTCTAGACAGGGCCGACCTTGACTCCCGAAATCATCTCGCGCGTCCTCGCTCTTGCGTCGCTCGTCGCGTCGTCGCGCGCACCAGTTCGCGAGGATCCTCCGAGGGGCCCATCGGAGGCCTTATTCGCGGCCGGGGATCTCCGCCCTCGTGCATAAATCCGTCTCACGGTCGGGAGAGCGAGAGAGGGAGCGAGAACAGGGGGCAGGTTGCGTGAAGGAGCGAGGACAGAGATCTGGCGAGGGATAAGCACGGGCTGTTGGCCGAGTTCCCGCCGCTGCAGGCGGCGCAGAGAGAAACGTCAGAGAGCGGCTCTTCTTCTCGGCGCGATACGTTCCTTCGTTCGCGTCGGCGAAAGTCGTCGCAGGACGACGGACGTCACCGCGAGAAAGGCGGAGAAAATGCGTCTCTCTCTCGTCGTTCCCTCGCGTTTCTCCTCGGCGACGACGGCGGCACTCGTCGCGCCGCACACACACACAGACGCGTCGCACCGCACAGGACGGAGGAACAGGACGAACGTCCGCTCGCGCGCTCTCACACTCGCTCGACGACGCGCGCGAGAAATCGCGAGGACGGTCCTGGGTGTCGCGACGCTGCGACCCTCGTCGACGTTACCCGTCGCACACCACGTTCGACGGCAGACTGAACGCGTCCGGTGTCTGTCAGGCCGCAGCACCGTCGGCGCTGCCGCTCCCCCCCCGCCTCTTCGTGTCGACCCCACTTCGAAACCCGCAGCGTTTCCCTTCCACTCCCTCCACCGCCGTCAAAGTCGCCGCCACCGCCGCCGTTCTGTCCGTCGCCGCCGGCGGCGCAGTGGCCGCATTTACCTCCTCTCGCTCCGCTTCTCACGAAGCGTCGCGCCGCGTCTCGTCCTGTCTGCCCGCGAGCGCAACAGAGACTCACTCTGATTCCGTCGGTCTCTTTCTCCCCCTCGCTCCCTCTCTTTCGCGCTCTTTTTCGCTCCTCTCGCACGCACCCACACGCGCCGCCGCCACCAGACGCTGCCGTGCGTGTATCGCGGGTGCCTGATCCACCGGCTGATTAGCCCGGCGTGTCGTCGCACGACGCAAAAATCGTCCGCGTTCCGCGCGCTCGCTCTCTCTCTCTCGCACGACGATCTTTCCCGCATTCGCTCGCGGCAGTGACGGCTCTCGGGATGCACCGTGATTGGCTTCCGATTAAGATGCCTATGCCGCCTCGATAATAATTGCCTCGCATTCCGAAGAGGGAAGATAAGCGAGATAGCGCGCGCTTTATTTATAAATAAAAACGCACCGTGTATAATTACGTCTCCGTATTCTCCGATTCATGAAACGCGACGGCAGACAATGCCGCTGTGATTCGACCGCGCGACCGAACGGATACTCAACGCGGACGATAACGCGGAATGAGATAAAATTTGCACGCGACTGCAGCAGCCTTTTTCTGAATGCATGTACTCTTATGGCGAATAGGAGATTGCCTCCGCGATTGAAACCGTGAGATCTCGGGATCGATCGGGGGTTGTTATATGCGCGCACACTCGCGCGGCCGGGCGGCGTTTGCGATTAAATTAACGTCAAATCAATCCGGATTAAACGACATTGACGGTTAATTATTTATTTATTTACAAGGGACTTCCACTTAGAAAGGAGAGATTAATAAGAATTATATTATTGAAAGCCTTTGAACAATTGTAACCTTTCCGAGCTACGTATAAAAGAAGCAAATGCGACTAACATTTCGTTAACTTTGGTAGCATTTCGGCAAGATCGATTGTTCGAAAATTTTGACTGAAAAAAGAGAAAAGGAATTAAGCTACAATTTGACAAACAAAATTGCAAATTCTTGTGACAGGGTCTACATGAGATAGATTGGATCGATGTGCGGGGTGGTCCTTAAGCGTTCTAAAAGATTTAAGTGACCTAATATTTTGATTAATTCAAGTATAGGTGGACGAAAAAGCGGAAATTTACGGTCTTGAGCAAATATCAAAATTAAAAGCGGCGACGGCAAAGATGGATGCGTGCGCACATCATGGACGAGTTAAAACATGAATTTCCCGTCGTCGTTATTGAAGCGCGTCGGCGAGCGCGGAAAACGGGTAGAGACGCTCGTTAATGTTGTTTCACGAACGCGAAATCGTTTATTTTTGCAGCGAAATAGGGACGGTAGAGACCGACCGGGGATGGAGGAGGGGGGGGGCAGAACGTAAAAGCAATGTAACGTACAAAGTGTCGGATGATCAGTCAGAAAATCGCAACGCAACGCGAGCGCGTAATTTGCGCGCGCGCTCGCTCGAAGAGGGGGCAAGCGAAGGGGGGAGGGAGGGGGGGAGGGTTAGTCGCAACAACGGCGTATTATAATCGATCCCTGTTAATTCGCGCCGCACCGCGCTGCGGGGGATGAAATTACGCTTGAAATTATATCAGCTTGTTATTTTGGTCCCCGCGGTGTATCGATCGATCGACTCGCCGCCTCGGTTCAAGATTAATATCGTAGATCGAGTTACTCGATTTAATGCGCGTCCGCGAAACGTCGATGCGGGAGAGAGGTCGCCGGGCTCCTTCGTAAAAAACTGCATTACGCGCGATGATTATTACTGCGGAGAGATATTCGCGTGTCAGTAATCGCGGGACCGAGAGCTCGCCTCGGAACCTTTCGGGCCGGATGTCGGTCACAGCTCCGGACTTGGGAGCGCGACTGACGCAATATCGGCGGTATCCCTCGGTTGCTTGAAATACCGATGACTTATTAAAATGACAACGCGATTTAATTATGGAGATGGCGCGTGTCTGACACGAGACACTTGGTTTTTTTCTTCTTTCGCCAGTTCTCGCCGAAACTCGCGACTCGAGCGATCTCTCAGCGACTGACGCCACGATTTTGCGTTCGGTCCAAGCGATAATGCGAAAAAGAGGAATTAGCTGTCCATATAATATAATTGAAACTTGGTCATCAGATCGAGTTTCTAGCTGTGGGAGACTAAAACTAGACACGGGGACGAGAAGAATTAGGTGGATTGACTAAATTTCAGTCGTATTACACGGACAGCAAATTTTTAGCTGCGGTGGCTGCTTCTTCCTCCCCGAAAGTCTCACGGATGTTCTACGGCGGAAAACGCGCGTTCCTCGTCGAGACGCGATAGTTTGCGAGTGTTTCGACATTTCAGCAGCATATGCAGTGGCTCGGGGTCGTCATTAAATCGCTGTGACTTTCGAATACATTCGAATCAATTATTTTCGAATTTTTTCACCTTCGACTCGTCCGCGAGTTCTTTCTCGCAGAAATACCCCGCCATCAATTACGCCTTCTGTCGTTATAACCGTTGAGATTTCCGCTGAATCACTGCGCGTGTCCAAGAATTAGAAGGCTGTGCGCCGGCGACCCTGGAATTCAGGCATACACTTTACGCGCCGAGAATACGCGGATACTTTTCCCAGGAAAGATCGATCGTCGTCACCTCTTCCCTCGCATCCTCGAGACACGGAATATTTTCACGGCTGAGTACCTATACCGGTATATAAGCAAACTTTACGTAATTTACATAATTCCGCTGTAATCAGAAGCAAAGTCCGCGCGCGAGAGAACGGGCTTTCGTCAATACGGATCCCCGGACGAGTATCTCCTCGATCTCTTATTCCTTCGGCGTGATGAAGAGATTCGTCCACCTTCCAGCCGATCGCGCTTAGGCGCGAGAGAGGCGTGGAAAAAAGGGGGGACGGCGGAGGGATTATAATCGGGAAGGTCTGACCCATTTTCTAGGGCGGGCGCGCGGATATCCGTGTGCGTCGCGCTATTAGCAGCCTATTGTGACGCAACCACGCGCCGGCCTCGTTCCCGATCTTCTCGCAGGAAAAAGAACGCGCGGCTGGCGGTCGGTCAATCCTCCCAACGGAATTTCGACATTGCCCCCGATCGCCGAGCGAGCGACGCTTCTGCGTGACGCGCGGGTGGATGCGTACGCGCGGTATACACGGGCGCGTACACGCAGCCGTGAAGGTTCTAGCGGACGATCGCCGTACCGGTCGTCGTTTCGGCCGGTCGATCGGTCTCACCGACGATTTCTCACACCCGCGCCCGTCGTGAGAGCAGTGGAGCGAGCGAGCGAGCTTAGCGAACGGCCGGTCGACCGGCAGGAGTATGAGAAAGAGAAAGTAGGAGGGAGAGAAAGCTGGGGCGGCCGATAATGGCAGTGACGCCGCGCCAGTCTGGGTAGGGTGAGGGACGAAAAACAGGGAGAGAGAGAGAGGGTGAGAAAGGAGGAAGAGCGGATAAAACGCGCGAGCCTGAGGGAGCGGGAAAGAGATAGACGGGCAAAAACGAAAGAAAGGTGAGCTCTCTTCGAGCACCCTCCGCGACGTCATCTCGCCGCTCGGCGGAGTCACACCTTAAGGGGCACCCAACGGCGAGCGACCTCGTTCACCTCCTCACCTCGGCCAAGGTCGTCCGTCGTCGTCGGCGGACCGTCTGTCTTCCGACGTCGCTTCGTCCGTCGCGACGACGTCTCGCTCGCTCGTGCGCCGCGCGTGGCTGCTCGTACAGTCATCGCCGGCGAGAGGAGGGACGACGATGCGATACAGCCGGTCGCAGCATCTCTCCCGCTCCTATTTACCGTGCAGACTCCCGATTACGAGACGAGACGGGGCGCAGCGGCTGCTGTCGCCGGCGGTGTTTGCGCGCTCGCGGCACGCTCGCGGAATTCCGACGCCGCGCCGCTTGTTTACCAGCCCGAATTAACCGCTTCGTATACGCCCGGCGATATAGCGCGTATAATTAACTCCTCGTCTCCACCCCTCCTCGGACGCGCTCGCGAAGTCGCGCCAAGCGGGCGAGACGGCGCGAGAGACGGAACGCGACGACTAGGAACAACCGTCCGCCCACGCGGAAGCTCACGAGGATTCCCACGCCCCGAGATCCCCGCAACATGTAGAATCTCCCGACGCCACCTCGGAGCGTAATCCGCAATACCGTAATGCACCAGGTAGAGGCAACACCTGGGAAGTGCCGCGAACGAGCGCTATGAAAGCGGAGCTCGTATTCCGCGCTCGTACGAGACGCCGGCGACTTTTATCGCGCGGCGCAATAAAGGCCTCGCTCGCTCGCGGAATGCGCGATTATTCGTTGTTGCGGTCGCTGTTGACGTCGCGCGCGAGTCGAGACATCCTCGGCCGAGACTCGCGCGAGACGGAACGCGGCTCTCTTCCTACGATTCACGTAAGACGTAACGACGACGGCGACGACGGTCCGCTATTCAGGCTTTATCGCCGGCGCGTGTTTGCGGGCGACGGCGCGCGCGCGCGCGTGTGTGAACGCCGCTTAATACGCGACGGCCGACGTATCTCTGTGCGCGCGCGAGACGGCTCAGGCCGTGCATGTGTGCGTGCGCCGTCTAGACGGGAGGTTGTTGGGACTGCAGGAGGGTCGGCGGGGGTGGGAGGAAAGACAACGGCGCGGCGAAGGGACCGAGAGAGGAGCGCCGGCTCGGCGGAGGTGGAAAAAGGCCAGGGAGGGCAGCGAGACGAGGGAGAGAGAGAGAGAGAGAGAAAGGGGGGGAGGAGGGGTATGATAACCGGCTATCACCGGGGTGATCAACCAGCGACACCGCGGCGACTCGCCCGGCCGAAAGCGAAGTTCCTCTCGATGTATCGCGCAACCCTTTATCTGTTTTCTCGCCGTTCTCGGCCTCCTCCTCGGCGAGATGTCTTCCGCGAAGCGAACTCCGTCTCGAGCTTCGGGGAGACGACGGTGCCGAGACGGACTCCTCCGGGGTGAAATTCGTACCGCCGATGGTTGTCCGGAGAGATCAAACGAATACGAACAATCGTCAATACGTCTGCGCGATTTATGTTGCTGCGTCGACAATCTAAATTACGATTCGTTATCCGACATAGGTTCGCGACGACGCGCCTCCTTCTGATCGAGCGCAACGTCTGCCTCGACGACCCCGGCGTTAACGAGACATTTCGGCTCTCCTCCGTGTCCCCGGGACCCGATTCAGGTTCCCCGGATCGCGGTAAGTGGAAGAGGAACGTTCGGTCAGCCGCGGCGAACTCGAGAAACGGACTCGCCTCGGTGGTTGTCGCGCGAGTAATTACTTTCGCCGGGTGTCCGGGCTCGACTCGGTTGGCCACCCCTGGGCTATCATATCTCAGGGTCGTCGGTACGGGTCCTCCGTTCCCCATTCCTCCCCGACGATCTTTCCCCTTCCTCCTTGCCGCCTTCCTCGTCGCACTCCCGTTTCTCGTCTCTGCGGCGCGCCGAGTCGCGCACGGCGTAACCTCTGCGCGTCTCCTCCTCCTCCACCGCCATCACCACCGCCACCTCCACCGGCAGCAGCAGCACCACCACCGCCGCCGCCACCACCACCACACTGCAGCCGCCGCCAGTATCGCCACCTCCAGACCCGTATCCCGAACCGTTCGCGCCCGCGTTCGTCGCCAAGATAAAATAAGTGCGTCGCGTGTTATAAACAGTTAATGACGCGCGCCATTGTGATGCGTTAATGTCTGAATAATTGTAGGAGATATAATCGAGACGACCTTCGGAGGGACTGTCTCAATTTCTCCACCGTGCGACGGTGACTTGAACACTGCGAAACAACACGGAGGCGGGAGAGAGGTGAAAGATATTCCACCCGAGGTGGTGGAGAATCGAGAGCGAGGTTCTTATGGGAAAATTGATCTCGCACACGAGGAGTCGGGATTTAAGGGTGAAACATCTCGGGTGTCCACCTCGTCATGGACTAATCACGGCACTAGTCGCCACCGTCGCAATCACCACCTTCGTTTTCCACTACCGTGACTTCTCCCTTTCCATCTCTTTTTCTCTCTCTCTTTCTCTCTTAGTCTCTCGTCCCTTCAGTCTCGTCCTCGCCTACTCTTCCTCCTCGCTTTCTCTCCTTTCCCTTCCTCCTTTTTTCATACCCGCTTCATCGTCGTCGTCCTGCCGGCTCTTCCTCCTCCTTATCCTCCGCGGCGCGACGACGACCAGACGAGCGCGATAACTCTTCTTCTATTCGCCTTCGCCGCTTCTCTTTTTACTTCTCTTCCGATTACGCTTTTTTTGCTCTTATCTGCCCTTCGCCGAAGACTTCGGCGTGTTATCGGCGAAAGGGGAGCGCGCGCTCGTTGCAGCTTCAATCAGGAGCGATGCACTCGAGAATGAGAGAGAGAGAGAGAGAGAGAGAGACGCGTCAACTCGTCGCGCGTTCGTTTATTCGAACGGTACGAGGAAGCAAGAGGGGCAAAGCCCAAAGAGAGGGATGCGATAAAGAATTCGTACCCTTCTTCTTCTTCTTCTTCTTTCTTTTTTCCATCTCTTTCTCGCCGAGCGTCTCATGCGTCGTATTCTCCGCCACCATCGCGGCGGATTGCTTCGCATTCTCCGGCGATTGTTTTCCATCGCGAGGTGCCTTGTAAAACGACGCGTCCGTCCGTTCGTGCGCGCGGGTCGCGGGGAGTGTAATATCATCGGGAAAGTGAGATGCATATTCTCGACGTCTTCTCGCGTCCGAAATATTTCCGATCCAACAATCCGCGCGCGGCTTCGGACGAGGATTATCTCCCGTGTCGGTGCATCGATGTGTCGCCGCGTGCGCGAGCTCTCTCGCGGATTCTGGTCTCGGCGAAAACGGGCCCGCATATCATAATCGTTTTTGGCAATGCACCGTTAATGTTGGCGTGCGCTCCTCGGCATTTACCAACCCGGCGGCGGAACCCGCCGCCGCTGCCCCGCCGTCCGCGACGTTTCGTCACGAATAATTGAAGATGATTTATCGCGATACGTCGGCGAGGAGCGCGGAAGCACACACACCGGTGTTTGCACGCGCGCGGTGCAACAACGTCGTCGGGTTTGCGAGACGATCTCTCCCGTCTGCCTTGCGCCGAACTCGCGGCGGACGAAATGCGATCCCGAGATAACGAGTTTATCCGAACGAAGGTGTGCACTCGAACATTTTTCGACTCCCGCTATGACCAGGACGCGTCGATCGTTAGTTAATTGCGACTTGATACGATTGTGTTACGTTCTTGTCAATCCCGATGTTCTCGAGTATTATCCTTAATCCTAAGAGTACCACGATTTATCGATCTTGACGCAGAAGAAATATCATAGGTCTCTTAGGCCTGTATCATGAAAAAATTGTGAAAATCGAGGCTTTTTGTATTTTTTTTTTATTACTTCTATTTATTAAATTTGTTACGTTTATTTACTATTCATTACATTTATATATTTTATTTATGCATTTAAAATTTATTTGTTTATTCATTTAAGTAAATTATTATTCATTTATTTAAATTATTTATTCATTTAAATAAATAAATAAGTAAATAAATAATCAATTTTTATTGTTTCTGTAGGGTGCCGCCAGGAAATCAATCCTCTCATTGGATCAGGCCAATAATAGCAGTGGTCACGTGGGCTCAACTGTTCTTTCTGAGTAATAGAGGAATTTCAAAGTAGTGTATAGCGTCTTATGCAAAACGTGTAATGCCCGTATCACACTTGGCAACTCCGTGCTTGTGCCCGAGTCTACGATTGTGTTTTGAGCAATCAGAAAGGAATTCTTGACGATTTCATTGGTTAAGAGATGTAAACGCGGACGCCACCGACAATCGCTAGTATGATACGGACATAAGGGGCGGTAAGCGAAAGAAAAGGCCTCGTAGCTTAACACTTTACTGTCCGAGTTAATCAAGTCGTCGTCACATTCCCGGTCAGTGGCCGGCTCGCGTGAAAAGACCGGCCGGTATGGAGGGTCAATTATTCGGGCGGCACAGATGTATGCGGAAATTTGTATAATTTTGCCGGCATTAATGCGAATAATTCCTCGACCGAGACAAAGCCGTCCGGATGTGGCCTGAGACGCGCGCGTTTTAACGGGCGAGCTTGCGGACGCGAGGCGATAACCGCGCGATATAGCCGCGCGTATTTTCGCCCTTGTGACGGCCGGAGAACGCGACTTCGACGAAGTCGCGAGGCTGGCTGTAATTAATGACGTCCATATATAATTAACGACACGCGAAGATCCTCTTTCATGGGCGCGTGAGAAAAATGGGCACAGTGGATATATAGTTTCTCGTGGTATCGGGAGCAACGGGGAGATACCTCGAGCGAGGTCGACTCATCGATGCTCGATAAGCGGCTGAAATTTTTATCGTCGACCGTCTCGTTTCGAAGGCGAACACGAGCGGGCGCGTGGACGTATTTCGTGCACCGTCGTTATTATTCTTATTTTAGTACACTCTAAAGTGCAGTATAACACTGCAAATCAGTTAAACTTCGCTGCAAAACTCTGCCAATAGCAGCTGCTATTTCCATCGGGGAAATCTGCCTGCGGAGACAGTGAAAAGGATATTATTTATTGCTTCTTTTTTATTAATCTAGTCACATTCTTAAGGTATTGTCAATGATTTTGCCTGAAATATTTTCACACGCGCAATTGTGTTTAATTATTTGATCGTATGCACGTTTATCTTAATGGAGCTCGAGTTCGAAATCGCTCGAGTCTGCTGCCATACGAACTACGCCAAACACGACATACAACTGTATTCAACTGAATGTATATACAATATGTATATATATTTCTGCTACGGGAGGCGTAACAAGCGATTTGCAGTGAACCTTTCACTGGCCAAAATCAGTGAAGTATCAGACAAAAGAGCTGAGTGGGAGAATTTTCACTAAAAATTAGCGGATACTCACTGATTATCGGCAGGATACTGTTTCACTGATTCAACTTAGGATAAATCTCCGAGAAAAAAAGTTTATATATTAAACGCATAAATAAAATGCATAAATAAAATGTATAAATATATTCGGCCGTTACGCGTGCGCTATTTAGCTGATTATTATTATACAGACAAGATCTCAGTTCTCGTAACTAAATAAACACCAGATTAAAATGTATGTGTGTGTAAAATATACGCTCGTGTGTGCGTGTGATGGCGAGAAATATCTCTATTACCGTCAAAACGCGCAACCTCTTCTCGTTATAACGAGGCAAGCAGCCGTAAAATGCAGCCAATCAATATCGCGGAAAGGGCAACAGTAACTTCGATAATCTCGAGTATCGACTTTTCATGCCTTTCTCAGAGAAGGAGAGACGTAGGAAGGAACGTGTCGCGCGATTTTCTCAGGCGAATCTCTCGTCTGTCTCGTGTGACGTTCGCAATACCGTTTGCCAGCAACACGCGGAGGAATAAGAAGAGAGCCGCGTGCTGAATCGCGCATCGGCGAGATCGTCAGTCCTCGAGTCAGCCCCGGCACTTACGGTAAACAAACATCGTTGTGCGCGAAGGCCCACGGGAGTGCGGCCACATGTGCTCGTTCGTGGCGCAATCGGCGCCGACGTTAATTAGCGATGCATTAGACGCGCGGACAAGACGACGAGCGGCTTCGCCGGACCGTGTGTCGTCGAGAGGAAAAACGTAAACAGATAAACGTCGCACGCGCGGACCTCGAGCGGCACGAGGAGCCTCTCTTCTTAATGGCGTATTACGTTTCCCGCGAGTCTTGTTTTGGCGAGCACGGCACGCCGACGGGGACGGCAGGGGCGTGCGCTTATCTGCAGCGCGTCTAATAATATCATTAATTACGTCGATAAACGCGGCGTATCGAAAGAGAGAGCGAACGAGCGTGAGAGAGAGAGAGAGAGCGAAGTCGAGCGCGATGATTCCGCTTAATCGCCGCGCATCCGAGCGGGAAGGCTCGATAAAAACTTAATGGAAACGATACTTTCGTGCTGCAGATACGCGGACACGGGCCGTGAACAGTGCGTGCGCGAACGAGAGTGGTCGCGATTAATCCCCGTCTTCGCCGAGAGACGCGCGCGTCGTGGAAGAGCGAGCGCGTAATCGTCGACACGTGTCAGCCAGGCTTCTTTTCGCTCCGGCGATATCTCTCGACTCCGACGTTGACAGACGGAGGGGGGAGGAGGAGAGTGTCTCGCGATTTCAGAGATCTTCCGCAACGTGCAACGTGACGCGATGTCGCGCGATCGGGGAGATTAGTCTCGAGGAGATGTCTCAGAGGTTTGAGAGGCTTCGGCGAAGGTAGCGAGGGCGCACGCGATGCGCCGACGCGACCGCTCGCGCACCGATCCTTCTTCTCCTCCTCCTTCCGCCTCGAGACGCGTGCGTTCGCGAGGGTCGAATTCCCGTCCGAGCCGAGAGACACGGCGCGGCTTTGTTCTCGCTAATAAAGTCTTTGGTAAACCGCGTGTCAAAGTGCGCACGTCCGGGATGCGGCCGCCCTCCCCCTCGTCGTCGTCATGTATTTTCGCTAATTCGGATTCCGCTAATCTCGGCGCGTTGCGAAATACCGGGATCGAGAGAACGGTCCGGCGAATACCTCGTGATTTATTAAAGGCGACGGCGGCGACCCCGCGCGATAATCGGAAGAATTCGCTTCGCGCGCGTAAAAGCCGGCGCGTCAAAAGCGATTAGTCCCGCTTGGCCGCGGATATGACGGATCCGCGGTCGGCGTGGCCGCGAGTGGCGGACGGCGATAAGGCGGCCCGAGAGAGAGGAAGATATTCGGACCGCGTTGGTTAATGTTGAAAAATCCGTCACAACAACGCCGCCGGACGTTTTCCTGTTTTGATAAGTCCCCGGACTGATAATCTTCCGCCGCGATAAATTTTACGCTATTACGCAAGAAGAATGTGGAGGCGCGCTGACAGCCGGAGCGGGAAATGTACCGATTGACGTCACGCTCATTTTTCCTCCCCGTCGTGCGTGCACGGCGAGTTAAAAATTTTTCGTAAAAGCTCCACTCGTGTTTGCGCGCGCGCTCGCTTATCGATCTTTTCACAGAACCCGACCCTGATATCATTTTCATGCATTCTTTCAACAGGCACTGGACAGTTTATAAACTTTTGTCGTCTGAGGAGTGAAACTACTCGGAGTCCCAATCGAGATGTCACGCTTCTCCTGCGTAGTTCTTGCGTACAAAAGATGCGCAAATTCTGAATCCATTTGCGGAAACGGGACAATAAATGGACAAACTATTCAATTGATTAATAAGCAAGCTTGTTGTTCATGAAATAGCCGGGTCGCCTGGAAAATCGGGAAAACCGGGAAATCAGGGAAATTTAACATGTTAAGGGAAAACTTGGAAAATTCAACGTGGAAAGATAAAAAAACTCGGAAAAATTTTGAACTTCGCTCACAATTCCTTGAAATGCTCTCAACTGTATTCTTTTTACCGACACTCATTAATTTTTTGTTGACCTGAATTTGTATTCAGGTTTACATTATGTTATTAAATTTTTAAGTTTGTATTGCTTCTAATAATATAAGCTACTTTTCCTGCACTGAAAAGAAATTCCTACGTTCGAGCAAATATTTGCTAAGCATTATTGGGATAGTTTATTTTTATCTGGATTAAGTAAATATTACTTGAATAAACTCAATACTCCTTAGCAAATATTATAATATTCACTTGAACGTAGCAGTATTTTTTCAGTGTGCTTTTAAACATTAAAGTTTAAGATTACACAGAAAAAAATCTGGTTGCATTAACCAGAAAGGGAACAACCAGATGCGTTCTGGAAAAAAGAAAAAATTGTCTGATTCTTATGATCCAAATGTAGTTCTTATAACCAGAAATTCTATTTCTTTCAACCAAAATGCAACTGGTTATCCCCTTTCTAGTTAATACAACCAAACTTTTTTTCCGTGTACATACTACTCATGGAAAATTCTCCACTGTCGTGTGGAAAACAAGGAAATGTCAGAGAAGCTCAAAATTAATTTTCTGTGGAAACTCTGAAATAAATATTATACGTATTCCTTAAAAAAGCCCCTGAATAAAATTCTATCAAGTTCTTATTTATTCTCTAAGCAATATTGTTTTAACTAACGAAAATTTATTAATACTGGACGGTTGAATCTGAGCGTCTGGAAAAATTGCATATATTTCTATCAGGCGATACCAGGAGGCAGGAATGGCGATTTTTCACAAGCAATTCGTCGATTTTTCACGTCACACGAATATCAAAGTCCGGCACGGTCCAACAAATTAGGTACAAATAATAGCGATCGAATGATTATCGCTACCGGATATTTTCAAAAGCAAAAAACCGCAAAAAAATTGTCGAGACCACCGGAGAGATTTCGCGTTATCTGTTTGCTGCTGGCAGCTGTTACGTAGTACGCGTTACAAGATAACGCGGTGCGGCCAACGATCGAAAACGATGGAGGATCGTCGGACGTGCCATCCGTACACGCGCGAAGGCGAGGCGGCGAGAAGGAGGGAGGGAACGAATCTCGGTTAAATCGGCGACGGCGTTCGATCAATTTCCACCTGGCGAGATAGCGACTGAAAAAGGCGCGTCTGCGGTCGAGCGACGGCGAATTCGGGCCGATTAATCGATCGGATTACGGCCGATCATTTCACCGAGCCGTGTTTGCGAAATCTAAGCCGGCACGAAGAAGAGGATGAAGAGATTACTCGGTCTCTTCGCGAAAAGGAGCGCAAGGACGAGGGCGCGCAGCGACCAGGCCGGTCGGCCGACCGGCCGGCCGGTGTCTCTCTTGCATTCCTGCTCTCCCTTTTTCCCCGGCCGATCTTCCGACCAGGGTGACCGACCTCGACGTCGCGCCTGCCGACGTCGGGCCGCTCTGGCGGCAGAAAGAGAGGGACAGAAAGTGAGATGAGAGACGCGAGAGGAAAGGAGAGAGAGAGAGAGAGAGAGAGAGAGAAAGACAGAGAAAGGGTCGGGACCACGTCAACGGCCGGTTTTTTGCCGAGTCGGCGCGAGCTGCGGACGTTTCAGCGGTTGTTGTTGATAACACGCATGTTCGCACGCGGGTGCGTGTAATCGGGATACCGGCGGCGCGATCGCGTAGCCGCGACGTCGCGAATCTCCCCGTGTGAATGTCATCGGCCTGGTAGGTGCGAAGGAACGATGTCGCGCAAGGCGCGATCGCGGCTTCTTAGCCGGGAAAACCGGGAGAACTCAACCTGGTTGTAACTAAGATGGCCAACTCTTGATCAGGGGATCGACGGGATATCGACCTTAAACAATCGGGACTTTTAATTGAAAATCAATAAATTAGATAAACTTAGATAGGTAAGTAAGTAAAATGTTTGTTCGTTATTATGTCAAGATCAAACAATCAACCGAACATGGTTTTCTATGGTGTTTTGATATAAATAATCATTGGTTTATACACAGTAAAAAGAGTAAAAACTCTTTTGGGTTAAATTTAATATATTTTACATGTCCCGAGCGGTATTGACACAAATTTTTGTGTTAATTTAACAAAAAATTAATATCTATAATATGTTAATCGACACTGAAAAATATAAAATGTGTTACTTTAACACTTACACATATTGAATATCGAGACTCAACACAAAATATTGAGATAACATAAATAATACGTTAATAAATTAACGCATACGTTAATAAATACTTTAATAAACACGTAGGTATGTTAAAAATTTAGTACAACTATTTTAATGAGGACCGACTTTAACATAAGTACAAAATATCTTTTACTGTATATATAAAAACATATACATAAAAACAGACTGATAACACTTTTGAAATAAAATCAAAGAATAATCAACGGAACATAACTTTCTATATTATGTTTTAACATAAATAATCATTATATTTGAAATTAGATTAATATTCTTGAAATAAAACTAAAAGAACAATCAACAGAGTGTAAAATATGTAGTTATATGTTTAGAAAATTAAATAATTTCAATGGATGAAATTAAAAACAAACTGAAGCAATCCAGAAAGCGACGGATGTCTCCTTTTGCTGTTCGTACACAGCAAGGATCTTTCATCTGACGTCTGTTGGCAGCGCTCGCAGTTTAAGAAAGTTAATCAATTTTAGTACAACTTATTAATTACACTTTGTATTATTTATTTTTCGTTAAATGAAGTGATCGGGACAAATGGCCGCTTAAATCCCGCTTACGGTTCTGTCGGGGCGTCTCGCGAAAATTGGCACGGTTGGTCACCCTAGTCGTAAGATTCTGAGTCTTTACGCCTCGTTAAATTGATACGAGCGTTTATCTCAATGCAATGATAGTTTCCACGATTTATCCGCAGATATATCGTACATATCGTCTACGTGACGTCCAAGCAGACGTTTTTCCGCCCGCCGACGCGAGGAGAACACGCGGTGAAATATTTCGATTTATTCGCGCGCCAAGAGACTCTTGCAAGGGATTTAATATTAAACAATTTCCTGAGAGCTTTCTCTCATTCCTGAAGGGGTCGTATCTTTTACGAGAAAGACACACGCGCGTGCTGCTCCCACTCTCCGCTCGGCGCGCGCTCGACGATGAGGAGAGAGTAGAATTTCACTCGATCCCGCACTCGAAATCTCCTCTTAAGAGAACCCGAATTTCTCGCGGTCTACCCGCGCGATACGCTCATCTTTTATGTATATCAATAAGAAGATACCGGCCGTGAGTGAGATTTCCCGCCGTATCGTCGGCGCCGTCGAGCAGAAGGAGGCCGTGGAGGAACGGGAGGAAAATGAAGGAGGCGATATAACGACGGGGACGAGAGCGAGCGGCGTTAACGAGCTAGAAAACTAGCGGAGATTTGCCCCGCCAGCGGATTACGGTCACGTCTCGCGGACGGATAATAATAACGTGTAATAACGCTATCGTGCGATCCGATTATATCGCGACCTAAGGACGTAGTTATCTGGAAGCGGGCGCGTAACTAACCGTCTACGCGCGGTTACGGTATGTCCGCACACCGGCTGTTAAGCAACATAATAATGACGAGCTCCTACGATCGGTTATCAATTTTATAATGGATATAATTTGGCCGCGCGAGATCTCGAAAGAAAAAGGAAACATTCTACGCGCGCACATTCCGCGCGCGTATTATTATATCGCGCATTTAATTTTCGATCTCGGTACACGCGGGAGGTATTCCCGGCGATTCGGCCGACGAACTGTGAAAGTCTGCGAGAGCAGATCGTAAAAAGCGGGGGTTTTGTTCGTGAAAACGATGCGACGTCGCGCTTTAATTAAGTCCTCGGACGATCTTGTCTTAAAACGGAACACGAGCGGTCGCGTCGACGCACCGTATGCGCCATTTTCGTATCTCTTCGCGAAAATATTTCACCCGCTCTTTTAGCCCGCGAAAACGGGTTAGTTTGAGCAGTGAAAACATGCATTTCGGTGAACGGCGTGGTTTTTAGATCGAGAAGCTACCATTTGAAATCGTATGGTCATAGCGAATTGCACACGAGTATTCGAGTGGTGTGAACGTTGAGTATTTTTGAGCAATGAAAACGTAGTAGTAGTGCTGTGTAAATTTGAAGTGTGTAAATGTACATTCGGCTACGAGTACAGAATACTTGTTCAACACTCACAAACACTCACGTTGCACATTTTGAAACAGCGAATAAATATATGACTCTTCGATGTTAGAATCGCCGATGATGCCATTTTGGTTTCGTTCACCTTAAAAATTGCTATAAATTTTTATATAGGTTAATAATTTTCCCTGACTTTTTATTACTTTAAATGTGAATTATCTTTAAATGTGAATTATTTAAATGTGAATTATCTAAGTAATCTTAAATAACATCAAAATGACTCTTCGCTAACCGAGAACGAAAATAGGAGCCAAATTGGTATCTGTGGCGGTTCTAATGTTAATGTTCTTTCCGTATTGAAACGAAACTCGAATGAAAGTAAAAGAGGAACATATATATATAACTCGCTCTCACTCATTAGCTGAGTATTACGAGTATTGAAGACGGGCAATCTCTTCAAAAATATTCATGCGTGCTCCCCGGCACTCGTCATATTCCTTCGCTTGTCTGCGTGTGTCTGAGAATGCAAGAAACGTGCATAAAAATGGCAAAACGAGTTAAAAACTGGCCAAAAGCAGGCCGCACATGGAGTAAAAACAGTGAAATATTTCTGTAAAGGATCCTCGAAACTACGGCCGCGAAAATATTCTCGGACGAATCCTTGCGAGCTCAAGTAGGTTAATTAAAGTGTAAAGGCTAATTGAGGTGTAATGAGTGACCGACCGGTCGATTGTGCGCTCGTATCGATTGATATTCCTGCG
Source organism: Dinoponera quadriceps (assembly GCF_001313825.1). Classification (NCBI taxonomy): domain Eukaryota; kingdom Metazoa; phylum Arthropoda; class Insecta; order Hymenoptera; family Formicidae; genus Dinoponera; species Dinoponera quadriceps. The sequence goes on from NW_014555488.1 coordinate 1,069,940, forward strand.
CCGTGCGTTAATTTAAACTACGTCCTCAACGCCGTATCATCGAGGATACGCGCGCAGAGCTTGCTGGCGACGGCTCGGATCCCGTCGGTCGATTAAGCGCGCGCCGTTGCTCGTTTTCATAATGACAATACGGCCGGATAACGAGAGAAAGAGACAGAGAGAAGGAGAGAGAGAGAGAGGGGGCGAGAGCCGCGCCAGATGAATCAGCCGCCGAGGCGTTTACCGCCCCTTCCGGCGCGAATGAGTCCGCGTAAAAGCGGAGCCTCAAACCTATCCTATCGGCTCAGATACGCGACACAGCTTAACGCTCGATCTCTCGATCTTTATCTACCGATTCTTCGCGGAGCGATCATCGACGAGAAGAGAGGCGATCGTGTTTCTCGGCGGAGGCTTTCGTTCCTGAGCGTGACTATCGGCGACAAATATAAGCTGCGGCAATAACTGTTGCCATTTTGAATATTTCCGAAAGATAAAAGCATTTTATCAACGACCGGATGAAGATGAAACAAGTTTGCATTTACGGAAGATATTCGAAATGATGACTATTGGTATTAACGCGATTTCTGTTAAATTTTCGTTTTTACCTTCATACCCTGATAGAAATTTCAGGTATTTTTTAGCAGTTACTGGACAGCTATATTAATTTCTGTCTCAGTAACTGAGGAGCGAAACTACTTGGGATCCCAATCAAGATGTAACTCTTTTCCCGCAGTTACTGCGCACAAAAGGTGTGCAAAATCTGGACTCATTTATTGAAAGAATAAACGAGAACAATAAATGAACAAAAAGAAACTATTCAATTGTTTAATACTAGACAATATAACTAGATGGTGTCTACGTAAACTGCAAATTTGTGGGAAAATTGCTTCAGCCACTGAATAAAACTCTATCAAGTTCATGCCTATTTCGCGGTATTATATATTACAACCAATGAAAATGCTTTGATACTAGACAATAACTGAGTGAATGTCTAGCAAAATTGGAAATATTTCTAACAGAATATTTCAAAGATATTCAAGGTGCACAGAAAAGAGAAACATTTAAATCGATAATAGATATTCTCATGTTTAAGCAAGAATATTATAATATTCTCAGAAGACACAGTCTTGAATTTGGTGCAAATAATATTTGCATCGACACGAATTCAATCAAATCAAGACTACAAATCTCCTAAGAAGGCTATAATATTCTCGTTTATATACGATAACATCCATTTTTTATTCAGAATAATTTGTTTTTCTGTGCGGCATAATAATGATTGCCTCACCCTGTACATCGGACAAGGACTGAATCATTTTGCTACGTCGCAAATAATATTCTCGGAAACGGTATCTATATCGCTCGCGCGCAGACAGAGAGAACTCTCGATCCTGACGGGGAAAGGTTAAAAAAATTTAAAGAAAGATCTCCGATAGAAGATCTGGTTTTCGGGAGAATTCCACTTTTGCGCGTGACGATCGAAGCGTCGAAGGCGCGATAGCTGAATCATTTTTCCGCACGGCGTACGATCTTCTCGGAAGCGGTATTTGCGTCGCTCGCGGATAAACAGAACTGCTGATCCCCGCGAATTAAAAAACGTCTCCGATAGAAGACGCAGCTCTTCGTGCTTGCCGGCCATGTGCGCAACGGTTGCATCGCCGCTGCATCGCAGGCGCGACTCATCGCCGGGATTTATCGGTCTAATTAACCTAATAGGAAGATATTGCGTTCAATGTCAGCGGCGAGAAGAGAAAATCAGGCGGCTGCAATTAGCGCTAAATGCGGATGCCTGGGAGTGTGGATCGCGATACACGCGCGATATTCACCGAGTCGTCGCGAGATCTCCTTCGAGCCGCGCGATACTCGTCGCAACGCGGAACACGCGAACGACCGTTCGACTTCGGTCGATTCCTGACACGTCACGGCGGAAGTCTACCAAGAGGAAAACAATATCTAAGAAATACAAATATACAATATTTATTCCGTGAGTACCAATACGTGTATATTTCTTTATATTAATATACACGTTTCTACACGGGAAGACATTTCTTCGAGTGAAAAATTACGCATTTTCTTAAATCTGTAGTTTTTCATGAAAGCAACTATTTATTCTACACATAGGAAAAATGCTAAATTCAAGTCAAATATTTATTCGATCCAAGTAAGAATTTGTTAACAAGTATCGGAGTAATTATTTACTTGAATAAAGTGTGCTATAATGCCTTGGTTTATATATATAAATAAAAGCGTTTAGATTTCTGAGTAAACGCGTTATTAATACCCGCCGAATAAATATTTTCTCATTTTTTAGATATTTTTTCTCTCAGTGTACGGTACAATCATTCTATAATTTTCTTGTTTCGACGTCACCAACGTGTACACGCTGAGCATTCACATCGGCTCAGGCGCGATTCACACATCCGAGCATACCGATAATCGCGAATCGGTCGTTCCTATCACCGCGGCATGTTCACAAATAGTACACGGAAAAGAAATCAATCTTAAGATAAGTGCCCTCGCACTGAAGAAAAGTGCTATGATCAAATAAATATTTGCTAAGGAGTATTGGAGTGGTTTTATTTGAATTAAATATCACTTCAATGTAGCACACTGGAAGAAAAAAGTGCTACATTCAAATGATGTTTACTTCACCCGAATAAACCACTCCGATACTCCTTAGTAAACATTTACTTGAATGTAGTAATTATTTTCAGAACATATACTTGCAATACGAATTTGATGAAATCAAGAGTAAAAATCTCCTGAGAAGATTGCAATATTCTTGCTTACACATGAGAATATCTATTCTCTATTTGAGACAAATTTTTTCCCTGTGTAGCTCGCACTTTTCTCGTCCTTACGAGTCTCGCGTTTCTCCCCTTCGCGCGATTCTTCCTCTCTCCTCCACGTCGCGCAAGCCCATGATCGTTTCTACCTTCTTCTCGAATCGCGGAAAGCAAGGCGGCGGATAGTCAGTCGCGATATAATCGCGCGATAGTCGCCTCGTTCCCTCTCTGTCTCTCTCCGTTCGCTCTGCCTTTTCCGCCGTCTCTGCCTGCGGAATTCGCGGCGGTTTACGAGCGAAAAGAACGGAGGTGGAGGAGAACGGCGGTGTAACTCGACGACGGGAACGACGGGCGGCTGCGTATACGGTCGTCCTGTCTCGTCTCGGCCCGCCTCGTCCCGCGGCCGCCGCTGCGCCGTCCCGCTCCGCGGTAGGGACGTCAATCAATGCCTTTTCAGGGGATTGCGTAATCGTCTAGACTAGCCGGCCGCCGTTTTATCGCTCTTATCGACTCGCCAAGGACGGACTGCGCAGTCAATGGCGATGACGACCGCGACGCCGGCGTATTATTACGTCGAAGCGCGCGCGCGCGCGCGCTCGCGGCGGAGTAATCGCGTAGGTACGCGCGCGCTATGCGCCGCACGGGTATATCGAGACGAGGTGTTGGGTAACGCGAGAGAGAAAGAGAGGATGCATGCGCGTCTATGGAGAGAGTGAGCGAGTACTCACACCGGTACATTTTCACGGTGTCTCGTCGTCGCGCTCTTACGCGCCCGTGACGTTTGCTTCAAACAAGATCTTCGTTTTCGAACGACAGGATGCGTTTTTCTTGGGAAGCTTTGCCTCGAACTCTCGCCTGTTCATTAAGTTAGTCACCCCGATGATCCGCTTCGGCAAACATCGCGAATTTCTTCGAGTCCTCGTCACTATCTACGGATCGTATACATTGTCATTGTTCACTCTCTAACGGCATTTTCAAAGTATCCGAGGAAGTAGGGTCGAATCCGTGCTCCGTTTCGCACGTTTTTCATGTGATTAATGTAGACATTCCTGTAGGACATCCCTTCGATTAATCAGCCTCGGACGTTTTTCAAGCAAAGCGATGTTCAGTCTATCAAGCGGTGTGCAATAATATTCAATAGTGAATGATTTTATTGGGATTCAAAACCTTATATAGTGGATATTTATTCAATCTGAAAAGACGACGTTACTTATGGGTACCCGTAATATTTTAGGAATTAGCTAACTAGCTCGTGATTGTGCACATATCCTGTTAGGGACATCCACGTCAGTGCCTGTTGGTGAAATTCCATTCAGGATTTGCCATTCTTCGCCGTATCTAAGTTCAACGAAAGCAGGCCTATTTTGAGGCATGCTTACCTGTTCACTACTTACTTACTTACTATTTAGTGCCGCCACAGACTCGGGGCATGCCCCGATTAATTTCTACCTGGAAAAACACTTAAATCGTTTCATACCATTCCACTGATACTCGTGATAACTCAGGACGCGCGTTCACGTAAACGACCGAATTGTAGTTTCCAAACGACGAGTTACACGTGATTCCTCAAACGAGGGGTTACGGTTCTTAGAATTCTCTCTCTTTTTTAACGCGACGTTCCGACGTATCGACGCCGAATATCGAGATATATTCAAAAAGGGCGAAGGGAGGCGCGTAATTCGTGGTGTTTCGGGAAAATCAAGCGGAACGTTTAAATTTAAAAGTGAGTACGCGCTCCGTTGAGAGAAACTCCCGGCCGGTAGTTATCACGCGCGGTGCACGCACGACCTCCGTGAACTCGTCCCTCCGAACGGCACCGATCGGTCAACATAAATTATAATGTCGTTTACTTATTCAAATGGACGTGACAGCGCGAGCCGACCTCGCCGTAACAGTTACATTACCGAACGCTCAATCGCGAAGAAGCGTGATTTAATGCGGACTTTGATGCGCCGCCCGACGATTACAACACGATTCCCGCATGCAGTGCCGCGTCAGCTGCCGCGGAGAACCTTGTTGTTGTACCTCGGTGCAACCGACATCCGGTTACTTCCGAGACACTCCGGGGAAGCGCGCAACACAGGGGAAATCACGCGCGTCCTAACGAGCGGCTCTCTTCACGAATGTATGGAATTTTTCATATTTTTCGGCCGCAGACGCGGCCTCATGAAACATTCCGAGAGTCCCGTCCGCCGTGAGACACTCCCACGTCGTCGTCGTCGCTCCGCTGATAATCGCCGTTGCATCGGTGATCGCGGTGAGTATTTTACACAGCGTCGTCTCGACGTTAATTCACCTTTGTCGCTCGTTATTAATTGCTCCGCGTTCCGGTAAAGGTAGGACGTCGGCGGTCCTTACTTTTTCACGACTGCTTTTTCTCGCTCGCTTATTCGCCGGTCGGTCGGATCTTCGCTCCCTTCGCTCGAGCAGACGCGATGTCTCGCACAGCGTACGTCTTCACGCATCCCCGAGTGACCGCTTGGTTATTATTCGGGGTACATCGCGAGTATATTTCTCTCCCGCAACATATCCGTCTGAATCTTCATCAAGCGGCCGCGGCCGAAGGTCCGGTACTCCTGCGATTAAAATGAGGATTCCTGCCGGACTCGTCCGCCGAGGAGAGAGCGACAGGTCGTCCTACGAGGCCCCCGGGGCCGTATGCAAATCCCTAACCCGTCCTGTTTACTATTTTCGCTCCGGCCGAGCGACGTCGAACGACGAAGACTACGGAGACGACGATGCGTCGAAAAAGCCAGCGGGGACAGGCCGAGGTTAAGACCCGGTTACCGTAGCTTTCGGGTCGCGGCCTCGTCCGGGGAGTGGGACGAGGCTGTTGGGCCCGCTCCATAAAAGAAGTCACGGTCGTGGGCGCGCAGCGTAAGACGGCGACGGCGGAGGGAAGTGTCGTCTCGTCCGCATCAATTCTAACCAGTCCCTCTTTCTCTCTCTCCCCCCCCCCCCCCC